>NC_063333.1:41123571-41219319 GCF_021869965.1 Rhincodon typus | reverse complement strand
TGGATGATAATGGAATAGTTTAGGTTAGATGGGCTTCAGATTGGTTTTCACAGGTCGGCGCAACATCGAGGGCCGAAGGGCCTGTACTGCGCTGTAATGTTCTATGTTCTATGTTCTATGTTCTTCCTGTACCTGACCATCAAGAATCACTGCTCTGGCCAAGGGCTATTTGTGCTATTTCCAATCAGGAAAGTAAAACAGCTCTGCAGCTGCAGTGGTGGGGTGAAGCATTCACCACCTTACATTCTGGAAGCCTGAAAGCAATCCCCATCATTGCCCAATGGAAATGCTTGTTAAACTTTGTCAGCCTAAAGCCTTTGATAAATTTGGTATTGTGCCTCATTTGAGTGGATGTGGCAAGTTGTGGTTGGGTTGAAAGCTGAGTTCGCTAGCTAAATTTCAGACATCACTTGCATTCCTCAGGCATAAAATTACAGTCCAAGTGCTAATGAAGTAATTGGAACCAAACCTGCAGATTTAAACAAAGATCCAATTGTCTTCTCCCTCAGCTCCTTTGACTTATTGCAATACCATGGCCCAATGGCTATCCACTATTTGCCAATTGAGGCCAGAGTGGTGGTGACTTGTGAACCCTACCTTCCCCCTCCCACCACAGTACCCGTGTTCTCCTGTGCTATCAGCTCCCTCCCTTTTATTTGGAGTTGCCTACCTTCACTCTCATTGTCTTCTCTGTGCACCAGCACAATGCATCCCATCTCCAGACTTGAGTTTCCTAATTTCCCAAACTCAGCATGGAGGGTCCACAATAATCCTGTTGACCCACATCACCAGACTAACTTTGAGGACAGTTCTGACAGCCTCAGAATGATATTTCCACAACTCCCGAACTGACATAGCAGTGATCTCAGACTGACCTGCAGATTGACCGAGAATATTGTTGAGGCAGTGCTGGTGATCTTTCAGGAATCACTGGAGTCGAGGAGAGTCTAATTCTCAAGGATTGGAGAATGGTTCATGGTACACCCCTGTTTAAGAAGGGAGGGAGGCAGAAGATGGGGAATTTTCAGTCTGTTAGCCTGACTTCAGCCATTGCTAAGATGTCAGAGTCTATTATTAAGGATGAGATTGCAGAGTACTTGGAAGTGCTATAATCCTTGATGATGTAATGAGCAAGTTAGACAAAGGAGAGCCAGTAGGGGTGATGTATTTGGATTTCCAGAAGGGCTTTGACAAGATGCCGCACAGGAGGCTACAAATTAAGACAAGAGCCCATGATGTTAAGGGCAAGCTACTGGCGTGGATAGAGGATTGGCTGTCGGGCAGAAGGCAGAGAATAGGGATAAAGGATGTCAGCCAGCGACTACTGGGGTTCTACAAAAGTCAGTGTTGGGATTATAATATACATGTCATACATTAACTATCTGGATGAAGGAACTGAGGGCATTGTTGCTAAATTGGCAGATCATCAAGATAAGTGGAGGGACAAGTAGTAGTGAGACTGCAGAAGGACATAGACAGGTTGGGAAAGTGGGCAAAGAAATTACAGATGGAATACAATGTGGGAAAGTGCAAGGTTATGCACTTTGGTAGGAAGAATGAAGGTGCAGAATATTTTCTAAACAGGGAAAGGCTTCAGAAATTTGAAGCATAAAGCAACTTGGGAGTCCTAGCTCAAGATTCTTTTAGGTTAACATGCAGGTTCAGTTGGCAGTTAGAAAGGCAATTGCAATGTTAGATATCATGTTAACAGGTTTAGAATATAAGAACACAGATGGATTGCTGAGGCTGCATAAGGCTCTGGTCAGACCACATCTGGAATATGTTCTAAGCAGTTTTGTGTCCTGTATCTAAGGAAGGATGTGCTTAGATTGGCATTGGAGACAGTCTGGAGGAGGTTTACAAGAATGTCTCCGGGGATGAACGGCTTATTATATGAGGAGTGGTTGAGGACTCTGAGTCTGTGCTCAATGGAGTTTAGAAGGATGAGGGGGGATCTGATTGAAACTTACAGAATACTGAGAAGCTTAGATAGAGCGGACATAGAGGAGTGTTTTCAGCAGTAGAAGAGACAAGGACCTGAGGACACAGGCTCAGAGTGAAGGGATGATCCTTTAGAACTGAGGTGAAAAAGAATGTCTTCATTCAGAGGGTACGTAAGCTGTGAGACTCACTGCTGCAGAAGGCTGTGGAGGCCAAGTCATTGAGTGTATTTAAGACAGAGAATGATAAGTTCTTGAGTAGTGTTGCCATGTTGAATAGAGTACTTGTGGATTGGAAGACAGGATGTTAGAATTTAGTGTTTGTAAAATGTTAATGTTTGTAAAATGCTATGGGGAAAGCAGTGTGTAATCCCTTTAAAAGATGATGTGGCTTTTCTGTGCTTAGAGATGCAAAAAAGATGTCTGTAGGTTTGTAGGTGCACAGAACACCTGAATTGAAACATCTGTATCAAAAGGCTACAAGCAGGCAAAGCAGCAACTTTACCAAGACAACAGGTTTTTAAATTTAACCAATTAATTTAAACCAGGCCGTTAGATACCAAAACAAATTAAAATTTAATTCTGATGGTTTTGACAACATAGGACCAATCCTATTGTAAGAAATTGATGTGTCATCAAGGGTATAAAAGATGAGGGCATTTAGAAAATCAGGGGAGGGCCATCTGCAATCTGCCAAGAGCACAGCTTCATCTCTAAAAGAAAGAATCACTGGCTCTCACAGAATTCTCTAAGCCTTAGAGTAAGCTCCACCTAAATTAAAGGTACCTATGATGCATGAAGTTAATGTTCCTGACAAAAGAAATTCGATGGAGAAGGTGTTCCTGACAGAAGAATTCATCGAAGAAGACACAGAACTTTTTAGAAGATGTAACCTGGCTATAATTTCGAGATACTAAATTCTATTTTATTTTATATATGTGGGATTTTTATTTATTAGAACAGCATACCATTGTAATCTTTTTTTTATTTGGAAATAGTTAGTAATTAGAAGGGTTATTCAGTTTGTTAATAGTTTAGTTAGTTTGTTCACTATTAGTGTTAGATAAATAAATCGTGACTTGTTGAATATAAAGAGAGTGTCAGGGTTTATGTTTATTAAACACTACTTTATACCAGATTGGAGCTCCTCTCTGGGTGTTTTGGTCTTAGATATCAGAGGGGGTCAACCTCCGCTTTATAACAGTTAGTAAAGAAATCAACGGTTACACAGGAAGGCAGGTATAAACATATCAACCATGATCAAATGGCAGAGCAGACTCAATAGGCCAAATGGTCTAATTCTGCTCCTGTATCTTAAAGTCTATGGTCTTATGGCTTGATCTCTGGACTGCAAAAGTATTGATCCCCAGACCCTATCTCACCAAGTGCGTAACTAACCGTGGCCATCCCCTGAACTTAGATGATATCCTTTACTGATTGTTGGGGAAACCAGTGATTGACTGTGGTGCCCCTTCACTCTTCTAACAACTGCTCCTCTTTGATCTTACTCTCTTCCACTATCTTCTGTTGGGCAGAAGATATAAAAGTTTGAATACACATACAAACAGACTCAAGAACAGCTTCTTCCCCTCTTTTATCAGACTTTTGAACAGACCTCTCAAATGTTAATATTGATCTGTCTCTCTCTGCACCTTCTCTGTGGCTGTAACACTGTATTCTGCACTCTGTTCTGCTACCCTGATGCACTTTGTATGGCACAATCTGCCTGTATAGCTTCAAAACAACACTTTTCACTCTATCTTGGTATATGTGACAACTATAAATCAAACTCAAACTGAAACACAAACATGGTCATTTTCCGGCAAGATGGCCAGTTCTCTTTCTCTTTCTTTCTTTGTCCTTCCTTTCTTTTCTCTCCCTTCTTCTCTCTCCCTCAGTAGTAATTCTACATCCCCCACCCCTTTTAACTAACCCTAACCCTAACCTAAGGAGTCAGGAAGGAGCTGGGTCACGACCGGGAAGCCCATAGTGGGAGCTGAATGCACCAGTCGTGTCCTGCAGTGACGGTGGATCAAGCGTGGGCCGGAGAGATGGTGGCAGATCAAGAGTGAGCAGGCAAGAGCAGGCCAGTGAGGCAGCGGTGAGAGTGGGGCCGGTGAGGCAGCGAAAGTGAGATCAGGACGGTGAGAGAGGGTCGGTGAGACAGCGGTGGTGAGAGAGGGCCGATGAGGCAGCGGAGAGCGGGATGCTGGCGGTGTCATAGCATGGGCTGGAAAGCCCGGAACAGGACTCTGGCAGAGGCACAGTGAGGGCTGGAAAGCCCGGAACAGGACTCTGGCAGAGGCACGGTGAGGGCTGGAAAACCCGGAACAGGACTCTGGCAGAGGCACGGTGAGGGCTGGAAAGCCCAGAGCAAGACTCTGGCAGAGGCACAGTGAGGGGTGGAAAGCCCGGAGCAGGACTCTGGCAGAGGCATGGTGAGGGCTGGAAAGCCCAGAGCAGGACTCTGGCAGAGGCACAATGAGGGGTGGAAAACCTGGAGCAGGACTACAGCAGTGGAAAGGAAAGTTGGAGTTATCTTTTAAGTTATCTTTTTCTTCTTGCTTTATTCTAAGTTAATGTGAATAGCGCCATGTATGTACAGCAAAGATACACACTTTTCATTGTATTTTTGCATTGAATACATGTGACAATAAATGACTGAATTTGGTTGAAGCACATGAGGTGTGTTATCTGTGAAAGCTGCTGGCACGATGCTGTAAGTATGACAGTGACATCACACATGCTGTCCAGCAACATAATCACTTCCTTGACTCTTCACTACTGACAGCCATGATAACAAGGTGTAGAGCTGGATGAACACAGCAGGCCAAGCAGCATCAGAGGAGCAGGAAGGCTGACGTTTCGGGCCGAGATCCTTCATCAGAAATGGGGGAGGGGAAGGGCGTTCTGAAATAAATAGGGAGAGAGGGGAGGTGGATAGAAGATGGATAGAGGAGAAGATAGGTGGAGAGGAAACAGACAGGTCAAAGAGGCGGGGATGGAACCAGTAAAGGTGAGTGTAGGTGGGGAGGTAGGGAGGAGATAGGTCAGTCCAGGGAGGACAGACAGGCCTAGGGGGTGGGATGAGGTTGGTGGGTGGGAGATGGGGGTGGGGTTTGAGGTGGGAGGAGGGGATGGGTGGGAGGAAGGACAGGTTAGGGAGGTGGGGACGAGCTGGCCTAGTTTTTGAGATGCGGTAGAGGGAGGGGAGATTTTGAAGCTTGTGAAATCCACATTGATACCATTGGGCTGCAGTGTTCCCAAGTGGAATATGAGTTGCTGTTCCTGCAACCTTCGGGTGGCATCGTTGTGGCACTGCAGGAGGCCCAGGATGGACATGTCGTCTGAGGAATGGGAGGGGGAGTTGAAATGGTTCGCGACTGGGAGGTGCAGTTGTTTATTGCGAACCGAGCGTAGGTGTTCTGCAAAGCGGTCCCCAAGCCTCCGCTTGGTTTCCCCGATGTAGAGGAGGCCACAGCGGGTACAGCGGATGCAGTATACCACATTAGCAGATGTGCAACGATGCCACCCGAAGGTTGCAGGACAACGATGCCACCCGAAGGTTGCAGGAACAGTAACTCATATTCCGCTTGGGAACCCTGCAGCCCAATGGCTCAGAAAGTAAGCTAAGAGCCCAGAGATTAATTCTTTGCAGATGGGGGTGGTACCCTGCATACAGAGCAACCTGGCAGGAGTAGGTGGTCTGAGAATTCCTTATTGCATTGGTGCAGTTCTGAAAGGTATTCTGGGTTAGTCTGAAGCTAAAACGAGGTTTCAGCAATGCCAAAGATGTGGAAACAGGGTGGAGGTGGTCACTGCCTGTGGAGTGTGCAATGAGATGTTTGTAAATGGACTGAAGATGGAAACTCAGAAGAAGCTGGCAAGCTGCATGCGCCAGGTAACTACTCTGACTTTCACGTCAGGAATTGGCACCGTCTATTTTGTTTGGTAAAATCCTAAATTGCATATAAAGATGATGAATTGCCAAGTATTGAGATGAAATCAATGGAAATAAGATCAGAGATTTTAATCTTGGTGTTGATGATTAGATTTTCCTCATTCTCACTGTTTTCTCCCTCAATTCTTCCCATTCCTCTTGTTGGTTAAGGGACCAGTGCTTATACAAGGAGGAGAGAGGCTGGGAACTCTGCAATAAATCACTCACTCCTCAATGGAAATTCCCTGTCTCTAAGGCTTAAATGACACACCTACCGCCTGCCTGAATAATGAAGCCATAGCAACATTCAATAAGCTTAACCATCCAAGGTAGAGGAGTTAGCTTGATTGGTGCCTCTATCACTGAAAAGGACAATAACCAGCAATGTTGTGGGAACACCATTACTTCCAAATTCCCCTTAAAGTCTCTCATGCTTCTGTGATTCTGATCTGATATATTGCTGTTCCTTCAACGTTGTTGGATCAATATACTTTAACTCGCTATACCATATTCGTCATGAACGCACAAAAAAATACAGTTTTGCCAGTCTCACCCGTGTTATGAACCAATGTGTTTTTTCAACACCATATCAAGGAAAAATAAAAACTTCAGGCAAAGTATGCACACAACAAACTATGACAAAATGATGCTGCTGACTGCATGAAGAGGTTGACTTATTTTCTCTGGAAAAGTGCAAATGTGATCAAGTACTGAAATGAATGAACATTTAATGTTATATTTTCAATCTACCTCTCTATACTTATTGTAAAAATTACCTTCAGTTGAAAATTAATTAAATACTTTGCAAATTAATATACCTGAGGATTAAGAATTTGAAACTTATCGTTTAGTGAAGTTGAGCTAGTAAGGTTGTCATTGGAAGGACATAAGTGAGCAGGGCTGAATACAGGAAAGTTTCGAATGATAGATAAGTTGGGTTTATGGAGTGCGGTTATGAGAAGATTCCAAGGAAAAGTTGGACCTAAAGTTGGTGTGAATGTGGTTGAGGATTGTAATGATATGGAGGGAGTGAAGTAGAGCAGGAAGAGGTTGGTTCTAACGTAAACATGGCCATAGATTTTTTTTTCATACTTGTCCTGATGTGGACAAGCTATTGGATAACCCAACAGCAGCATGGAATTAAGTGATGTGACAAAGAGTTTTCTCAACATCACTAACATGAAGCTTTTTGATTAAAAACAAGAAAAGGATCCAAGGTACTTTGCAATTAGTCAGAATGGATTTTTTGTGAAGACTGTCTTTGAAGTTGATAACCCAGGACAGGAGAGGCAACATAAAAATTGAATTATAGCCAAACCTATATCACCACATTAGCTGTAAAACAGAAAATTAATGGTCATGTGATCAGTAGAGGTGGTGTTGCGTATTAATTCGGTATATAGTTGCTTAGGTTTACAATCAACCTACAATTACCATTTCTTAAGGTGTAAGAATATAGGACCTTTAAAACAATGGTTTACTTTCACGAGTTTTTGGGAAGTTATGTAAGTGTTACTTTGGAGCACAGCTTCTCAATCATTCTGTGAGGGTGATGAACAGGAACCAGTGATACTAATGCATCAGTCATAGATTTTACAAATGGATTTGAGTGATAAGGAAACTAGTATTTCTCACCAGAGAATATTGTGACCATTTTCCATTGATTAGTTTCTCAAACCATTCCTTACAAATGGCAGCAAACAAATTATGACAGACTGCAGCTTTAAGATATCGCCCTGTAATTTGAGGGAAGAACATAGATTGCAATTTAAATAGAAACTAGTAATTAGAAGAATTAATGTGCAGCTATAAATTAATTCTGTCTTGCTCCACTAAATACTGACAGCTGGCTTTCTTTACTACAATGATGCTTTGATTAAATTATTCATTTCACAATGATGTGCCTGCTACTGCCAACTAATGCTCAATTCCATCAGTCAATATGAGTGACTTGTTTCGCCAGTTATTACTTGTAATAAGACTGAGGTTAGAGGGGTGCTCTGTTTCATTTTTGAGTTCCACTCTTCCATGAGTTACAATAAAATTTTACATTTAAATAGAGATAGTAAGAACTGCCGATGCTGGAGTCTGAGATAACACAGTGTGGAGCTGGAGGAACACAGCAGACCAGACATTTAACCACTTTGATGATATGGACCTCTCTGAGATCTCAGATAAACAGGTTCACGACTGAGATCAACCAGGTTTGTTTATTCAACAACAAAGAAATGGTTTATTAATGGAGACAAACTTACTGAAGCAAAAATCAACATTTTTTGACAAGCAATTGGATTTCGTGAAGAAAACTAATATGTATGCAAACATACATGCAGAACAACAGAAACAGGAAAAATGCTGAATGTTAACTTCAAAGTACTTTGGTCAAGTAATAGTTAGAGTCATGATTGAAAACAAGATTAAGGATTGACTTAACTGGTGTTCTGATACAGAGGGTATTCTATACCCTCACAAGCTGCTGGTCCTTTGGAGTATTTCTGGTACATTTGTAATTGGCTGAATTCCCTTTGCTTTAGATGGTGGGATAGACACCAAGGAAGTCCTCTTCAGGAACTCTCCCCAAATTATAAAGATGGGTGAGGTTGGGTGAGTTTTAGCTCACACATCTTTCTGAGAGGAGTTGCAAAGAAAGAAAGAGAGAGGTGGGGGTGGTGGGTGGTAAAAGACTTGTGCTCTTCAGGCAGGTCTCACATTCTCGCTCATGAGTTCAGAGACACAATAATTTTATCTCACTCACAAACTCAGACTTGTGAGCTCTCTCTTAAAGTTCTCCACGCAGCATAACTCCACCCAAGCTCCTTGTTCCTTACGGTTACTATTACTGCTGTATTACCTGACAAGCTCAATGCTTTCTATGCTTGTTCTGAACAGAAGAACAAAAGGGTGGTGCGGTGGCTCAGTGGTTAGCACTGCTACCTCTCACCCCCAGTGACCCGGGTTCGATTCCACCCTCAGGCGACTGTCTGTGTGGAGTTTGCATCTTCTCCCTATGTCTGTGTGAGTTTCCTCTGGGTGCTCTGGTTTCCTCCCACAGTCCAAAGATGTGCAGGCTAGGTGGATTAACTATGCTAAGTTGCCTGTAGTGTTCAGGGATGTGTGGGTTATAGTGGGATGCTCTGAGGGTCAGTGTGGACTTGTTGGGCTGAAGGGCCTGTTTCCACCTGTAGGGATTCTGTGATAATCTCGTGCTTTTACTTTGCAATGCATCCTTAGTTTAAAAATTCATGATATGCGATATGGATCCACGTACTTTTTAAACAATGATACTTGGGTCACATCTCTTTGCAGCACTGGAAGTATGCTGTAATTCAAAGAAAATAAATAACATGACAGAGGCATGAGGCACCAAATGGATTATATTTTAGCAGATTCATCTGGGTCTATTATTGTAGATGGAAAGATAGAAAGCTAGAGAGAAGGCCTTTTGTTTTATTGATTCTGCAATATCTATTGTAAGTAAAAACATGCATTTACTGCCATGGACTGCTCCATTATTTTGGTACATGGGCCATGCATTTTATTAGATTTGTTTAGAAAGACATCAGACTGCAGGATCGTGCAATGTGTTTTCCAATAACACCCACCTCATTAAGTGCTGATGCCTCAGGCGTTTAGAAAATCAGTTTCATGCTCAGTTTAGAAAAACAAAGCTTTTATTTCAAAACATTTGAATCTTCCTGAATTGTCAAAGGCTTTCACTGAGCAAAAAGGCTGTGTTGCACTGCTCTCCCATTAACACTAGTGCTAAATCATCCTTATCGTGAGCAAGCTTTTACCCTTTTTTCACAATTAACGACCTTTCCTCTTAGGCAAGTACTAATAGGACCCAGCAAGCTGTAATGAGAAGGAGTCCGGCCTCACCAACACTACAGTCCATCTCCACCTCTGAGGAGGAAGTTAATAACCCTCAGAGAATGCACCAGCAAGGCTTAGAACTACACCCTCCTCAGCTCGGGGTGTTTCACTTTGGTGGCTTCGCTTTCTAGATTAGGTTTGGGAGTACAGTCTACTGAGCACATCACTGACATGTCTGCAACCAGTTGAGGAAGGAATGCCCCAGGTTCCTGGCACTTAGGTGAGTGCAGGAGACCAGGCAACTGGTCGGACATGCTCCTTGACTGAGAGTGATGGCATTTCCTAACTGACTATTGTTCACCTTCATTCTACTAAGCACTGGTTCCCCTTGGACTCTTCCTTTGGCCAATTGGTTGGTTGAGGCCAATCCTGTGCATTAAAAAGCAATTCAAGTGACAGAGGGTGACAGCCTGTAATGTAGGACTGAGGAGCCTACACGCTGAAAAGTAATACAAACCAGAGAGATTGGCAGCCTCAATGACAATGCAAAGTGAGGAGTACAAAGAAAGCAGGCTAAGCTTTTGTAATAAGGCACATAGGATGTATCCTATATAGATTCATGCGATGCGCCTGTGTTCGTTGCACAAAGTGATCTGGCAGAAGCATTAGCATCTGTGAGATCCAGATCAAAAGTCCTGAAGGGCTGAAGTGGTGTGTGAGATGGTGAGAAAGTAGCCGTGATGATGTGGTGTGGCTGGAGGCTGAGTGACACCCACTTTCAGAAAGGAAAGGTGGAAGAGGGTAGTGTCCATGGAGCATGCAGGGAAATGGTGGTGACGGTGGAGCTGGGCGTCTAGAGAAGCAAATGGAAAGCTGTGGCACCAGGTACCCACACCAGTGCCCAAGATGGGAATTAGCACCACCCTATTTCTTGGAGAAGGTAGAGAGAATCAGGAACTGCATAGAAATTAGGCAAAGTTAGCTGGTAATGAAATGGAAATACATAGAAATGGGGTGGTTGCTTCTCATTAGTGAGGTTAGAAGTCGCAATTTAAACCCATAGGGGAAAATGGGACTTTTCTCTTGAAATTGGAAATCTGATTGTATCCTTCTCACCTTATTTTCATAATTTCATCATCATTGCTCAAGCCATTGAAGGCAACAGAAGATTCCACCCATTTTCTTTTAAAATAAATCTAGAGGTTTGTTGTCTGATCTTAATTATTGCCCTAGCTGTCCAATCATTTGTCTAGCTAAACACTGAAGAGAGAAACACATTACTCGTTGTAGCTGTTTGAGAAGATTGAATAACAGAACCTTACATGGGTTTCATTAAATAAAGAAGGAGTTCATTTGGTTGTTGCTGCTGCTTTGGATGGAGTAGGAATGTGTGGTTGACACCACATGTGCTGTATTTTCTTTTCTCATATTTCTTAGTTCTATTCTGATATTTCAGAAATATGTACTAGAAAAACACCAAAGGGTATGTGTTTACATGTAGCTGAAGGCAATATTAAGGTTCTAAAGAATTGACCAACCAGCTGGAGACAAGCTCTGTAATAATATTTGTAATGGGAGGGTGTCAGATGAAATGAAAACATTTACTGGTGGTATTGTTAAAATGCAAACTCTTCATGCAATCCTCAGTAGAACATTCTTTGGAAATTATCATTTTTCTGATGGTTAAAGCCCATAGCATCCTCCTTATTTTGAAGTAGAGGCACCACAGTAATGTCTCACAAAGCAGTCTCACACTTTTGATAGTGGATAACCAGAAGTTGGAAGTTCAAATCCAAGGTTGGAAAGCGAGGAAATTAAGTTTAATAAATAGCAGTGGATTGGAATTAGCCAGGAAATTCACCAAATTAAGGAAGGGAACCTTACACTGCCACTGCATCTCATCTACATATGATGAATAAATTGACTTGTATGCTGTAATCTGAATACTCTCTGCAGCGACAGAACTAGCCCATCAGTTGTAAAACGAAAATTTCCCTAAATTCCCACCAAAATAGCAGGAAGATGAGCACCTTAAAGTAATCTGGCCAACACTGCACACATTCAGAGACAGAAAGGTGCAGAATTCCCAAATGTGACAAGATAAGAAAAGCACTGTTCCTCGAGTAGGAGAGAACACTAGGAGAATCCAAAACAAGTGAGTCTCATCTTTCCAGTGGATGGGAACCAGATTGAAGAAAGCTTATTTAACAAAAAAATATATAATGACATCTCAATAATGACATACCTCCCAATCAGGGCCACAGCTCTGCCCTTCTTTTAAAGCTCAGAGAATGATTTTGTCCAGTCTCACCCTCCAGGTATACCCCGTTAGGACTCTATTCCATTCTCCCAGTCTCTCTTTATGCATTACATTTATTCAGACAATCAAATTCCTTCATTAGTGTTTCCAGTACACTTTCTGTTGTCTTCAACTGATAATTATCTAATTTTCGAAGCAGGCCTCAACTGTGTCTATTCCATTTCCTGAAACTCTACTCTCACCTTTCCCCCTACTTCCCTGAACCATGATAGGGCTCCCCACGTCCTCTCCATCCATTCTATGAGCCTCCATATTTCTATGAGCCTCCATATTCAACAGATTGTCCTCTGCATTTCCGCCATCTCCAATGTGACATCATCCCCAAGTATGTCTCCCACCACCGCCTCCCCCCACCCACCCACCCACCCACCCTTTTTTTCAGCTATCCAAACAAACTGCTCCCTCCGCCACAGTCTGGTCCTTTATTTAGTCTGTGTCAACACCCAATCCCTCTGCTATGTTGTCCTTTCATGGAAGTTACAACACCTGCCCTTTTACACCTGTCTTCTCACTGTCCAAATTCCTGAACACCTTCAGGTAAATTTACAATTAATTGGAGATGTTAAGCCTGCAGAATAAAAATGTCAGCGGTGTTTAGGATGAGGCTGGAACAGAGGTCAGTGTTACCATGGAGATAGGAATGGAGATTCTTAGTGATTGAAAGGATATGGGCTTTGAACTTGATAAATAACAAATAAGACACTGATGCTGTCCTGAGCAAGCAGGTTGGTGCAAAGATGGCATCAGGGAAAGTACAAAGTTTTTCTTTCACTGCTGGTTTAACCAGATGCCTTACAAATATTAAGCTCTGAAATGTTTTCAGTCACCTCCATAGCTAAGGAGGAGATGGACAACATGGTAACTGGTATGGCATGGAATATAGTGGCAGAAGTGTAAAGCAAGGTGAGGTGAGATTTAAAAATTATCATCAAACAGGCAGTTCCACGTGGACATTAATTGTTTTTAACCAAATTTATAAAACTAAGTATTACATATCCTGCATTATTCCTTTAAATGGACTGACACCAACCCATGCAATACATAGTGTAAATACCACTTTAATTTTTAGGCCTTTGGTCAAAAAATGGGAAAAGTTGTTGGTTTAAACCAAGGGACTGTGGAAGAAGATGTTGCAGTTTTGTCTAGATGTATCACTAGAACTTATTGTGTGCAGTATCTGCAAAGTTTCCTTTTCAAGCAGCAGAGGAGGTTGCTAGACACCTTGGTTCCATGAGTTTTGCCCATTGACAGACTTTCGATTGGTTTTAAACCAGAACCAATTGTTGTTTTTTCCAGAGTAGCCAGCATAAGAACAGCTTCTTGATTGGTTCCTGGATGAGTGTCTACGGCTTTGTGTTTGAATAAGACAGCAGAAACACCCAGCCTGTGAAGGAGAAAATTCTCTCACACTGTCCCTTCATTGACAAGGCAGAAGTAAAGAAACATTCCAAGCAGCTAGCTACTTTCTCTCCCTGTAAATTCTCTTCTTGAAAGGAAAAGGGGAAACAGACTGAAAGAGTGAATTCTTAATCGCTGAATGAACGAATGAGAATCTTTGCGTCTAAAACCTCATATCTTCCTCACAAGGACAAAAGGAACCACAGGAGAACTGAGGGAAACATCTCACCTGTATTCTAGACTGGTGCCAGAACTGTGTTCCAGTAACTTTCTCCTTGCTCCTTCCTCACTCATAACAGTTGAATCTGGTCCTCTCTCTTTAACTATTTGTTTGTAGTCTATTTTTATCTTTTTGTTTGATTTTCTTTTTCAAAATTGGTCGAGTTTGACTTATAGAGTTAGGAATTTGTGGTTCATTTATGTCATTGGTTAAAAACAATCCGTTTGCAATAAATGACTATTTTCTTGTTGAGGACAGAAACCTGATTTTTTATTTTGAAAAAGTTTGAGTTCATTAGTCAGGTAAATTGGGGCATCTGGATGGTTCAATTGAATCATTGTACATTTATAAAGACTCCAAGAATAAGCAGGCCTGATATCCAAAGTTCTATCCCATTGGGTAATGACAGCAGTTCCCATTAGTAAATGTAGTTTTCTAACGTTTTAATTTGGAGATAGGATTATGGCATACATATTAATTTTTATGCATCTTGGAGCTGGATTCTCCTCCTATTGCTCACATTTTCAATTGCCCAGTGATTCCAACTGTATGTTTCAGGTGTCCCCGTTTCTACTGAAGCTGAGGAAAAGATGGTAGGTCAGGGGAAATAAGGAACTAGCGTCATACTTTGCTCCATTCTGTTATTTCAATTAGTGGGGTCCGTACGAGTGAGGAACTATTTACATCTTCATTGTGGAAGTCATTATAGCTTTCCTGTCTGAGTTGAACAGCTACACAACAATACAACTTCAAGTGCATCTGTAGGTCAGATCAAGCAATGAAGTTAAATTCCTGGCAAAAGTTACTGCCTTCCAGGCAGTATGGCCTCATATTGAAGTCCAGGAGCAGGGTGTATGAAAGTGACGAGAGAAAATGTACTCCCACTGTAAGGCGCACTTATGACTTTGAGGGATAGTGTTCTGCAGCATGCCAACACCATTGTACCTGCTTGATAAGGAATCTAAATGTTGTAATTTCCCTTTTGTCACAGCAAATGAAAAGCATCAGTTATAAGGCTTATGTTATATATGGAACAATTTTAACTTAGGGCTGGGTGTTAACAATTGATTTGGTGATCTGAAATTCAGACTGCGGAGCTACATTCAAAGAAATTAGGCAATTGCAATTCCATCAACTGCTTATCCATATTTTGGCAAACAATGAGACACAATAGGAAGGGAATACCTGCACTGGGCAGGAGGCAGGGAAAGGAAGTTCACTACCTGCTCAATACAAGCACTCAAAGAGTCCAACCATTTTCAAGGTTAAGCCTTGCAACTTGTTTTTAATGTTTTAGTAACTTGCCAACAAGGAAACAGAAACCATGGCAGCTCTGGGTAGATGGTTAGGGAGAGATGATTAGTGAGTATTAGTTGTCTTCCTGGCCCCAGAAGGATCATCTATTTCTGTTCTTGAGTGGTCTGCAGTTTCCTTCTGTTACCAAGCAATGAGATACTGTAATGCATAAAACACTGACCAACAGAAGCTAACAGTATAATGTCAAGATAAGTGAAATGAATGAAAGAGGTTAAATTACTGCTCACAGTATTATTGGTTTTGCTTGACATTGTGCAGTCCCAGTGTGATTACAATGCCTGGAAAAAAAAACCAATACAAACCACATGCATCACCATACCCTCACAGTAAGAGGTCATTGAGTATTGTACTTTTGTTAAGTAGGCACCAGTGATTTAATAAATTAATCATAAAATTAATTAACAAATTATGAGAAACAAACACCAGCGAATTAAATTCATAGAGCAGATGGCATGAACAAATGAATGAATTATTACAGAGATAACAGCAAATAAATTAGCAAATCAGCACATACCAGTGGATTAATAAATTAATGCAAAAGCCATCACTGGCAAATATTAGAGAAGTTGCCATAGGCAACACCAGCAAATGCTGGAGAAGGCAGTGGTGTAATGTTTCAGTCACTTGGCTAGTGACCTAGGTTAATGCTCTGGGGGCATGTGTTTGAATCCCACTGTTGCAGATGGGGAAGTTTAAATTAATTTAGTCATTCTTGAAACACAAATTGCTGTAATGGTGACCATTAATCCATTGTCACTTGTTGTAAAAACCTATTTCGTTCTCTAATGCCCTTTTTGGGAAGAAAACTGACCATTATCAACCAGCTATTAGTGTACTCTGTAGATTTGAGGTATGAATTTATTACATGACCTTTAAAAATGGATTACTTACTGTAGTTCTGTTAAAGGAAGCTATGCTTATTCATAAAGTCTAAATGCTTCTGCATGTCTCTGGTTGAAAAGACTCAGGGCACTCACCAGTTCACAGAACCTGTAAATAGACACTTCTTGGGGATGATGTGAACCAGAAGTGTCAGGTAGACAGTCCATCCTGGCCTCCTTCAATGGTCCCCAGCATCACAGATGCCAGCTTTCAGCCAATTCAATTTCACTTCATATGATATCAGAAAACTGCTAAACGCACTGGACACTGCAATGAAAACTGCACAGTCACTGCAGAAGTGCCATCTTCACATTGAGGATAAACTCCGTCATGTTTAATGGCACTACTACCGTGCTGAATGAGATTGATTTTAAACAGATCTAGAAAGTAAGAACTGGTATCCATGATGGTCTGTGTGCCATCAGGAGTGATGGGATTATAGACAGGCACGATCTGGCACCTCATGGGCTGGTATACCCCCACTTTATCTTTTCCACCAAGCCACAGGATCAACCCTGGTTCAATGAAGAACACAGGCCCAAAACCCAGACCTATCTGAGAATGAGGTGTCAGTCTTGTGAAGCCACAATACAGAATGGTTTGTGGCCAAACAGCATCTGCAGCAAGTGATAGATAGGGCGAAGTGACCCCACAAAAAGTGGGTCAGATCCAGGTTCTAAAGTCTTGCCAAATCCGCTTGTGAGAGGTGCTAAACAACTCACAAGAGGAGGAGGCTCCACAAATTCCCTTCCTCAATAATAAGGTACCCCAGCACATCGGTGCAAAAGACAAGGCTGAAGCATTTCCAAGGCAGCCGGTAGCTAGTGAGTTCCACAGGGGTCAGTGTTGGGATCACAAATATTCATGTTATACACAAACAATCTTGATTAAGGAACCAATGGCTTTGTTTCTAAGTTTGCAGTTGACACAAAGATATGTGGAGGGACAGGTAATTTGAGGAAACAGGGAGGCTGCAGAAAGACTTGGACAGGCAAGGCGAGTGTGCAAAGAGGCAGATGGAATACAATGTGGGAAACTTGGTAAGAAGAATGGAGACGTAGACTATTTTCAAAATGGGGAAAGCCTTCAGAAATTTGCAGCACAAAGGGACTTGGGAGCCCTAGTTCTGGATTCTTTTAATGTTAACAAGCAGGTTCAGTTAGGAAGGCAAATGCAATGTTAGTATTCATTTTGAGAAGGCTAGATATAAGTGCAGAGGTGTACTGATGATCCTAAATAAGGCTCTGGTCAGACCGCATTTAGAATATTGTGAGCTGTTTTGGGGCCCATATGTAAGAAAGGATGTGCTGGTGTTGGTGGGGGCCTAGACGATGTTCACAAGAATGATACTGGAAATGAAAGGCTTTTCATATGAGGAGCAGTTGAGGATTCTGGGTCTGTACTCAATTCAGTTTAGAAGGATGAAGGGGGGGATCTGATTGAAACTTACAGAATATTGAGGGGCCTGGTTAGAGTGGACATGGAAAAGATGTTTCCATTAGTAGGGCACTAGGACTCGAGGGCAAGCCTTAGAGTGAAAGGACAATCCTTTAGAACTGAGATGAGGAGGAATTTCTTCAGCCAGAGGGTGGTTAATTTGTGAAATACATCGCTGCAGAAGGCTGTGGAGGCCAAATCATTGAGTATCTTTAAGACAGAAATAGATAGGTTCTTGATTAGTAAAGGTATTGAGGATTATAGGAAGAAGTTAGGCAAATGGGGTTGAGGCACATTTCAGCCATGGTCTTATCTAAAGTCAGAAGTATTAAGTGGATGATCCATCATGGCCTCCTCCAGAGGTCCTAGCCAATTCAATTTCAGGGTTCATATATCAAAAAAAGTTCTGAAGGCACTGGACTGCAAAGACTCTGAGTTCTTACAATATTCTGGCAATTGAACTGAATTGAACTGTATTACATGTATTGTAGATTCTGGACAAAACCAATTCAATCAGTCTGCCCCATCAGACTACTCACAGTCATCAGCCAAGTGTCAGAAGGTGTCTTCAACAGTGCTATGAAGTGACAGTTCATCAATAATAATCTGCTCACTGATGCTCAGTTGGGCTCCAATAGTGTCACTCAGCTATTGAATTCATTATAGCCTTGGTCCAAACACAGACAAAAGAGCTGAACTTAAAAGAATAGGTGAGGGTGACTGCCCTCGACATCAAGACACCATTTCATCGAAATGAAAGAGCTACCAGAGTAAATAGGAATCAGGAGAAACTGTCTGCTGATTGAAGCCAAATGTAGTTAAAAAGGAGACGGTTATGGTTGTTGGAGGACAATCATCTCAAATCTAGAATTTCTCTGAAGGATTTCCTCAAGCTAGTCACCTAGGCCCAACCATCTTCAACTGCTTCATCAATGACCTTTCCTTGATCAAAAGGTCAGAGGCGAGGCATTTGCTGATTATTGCTCTATGTTTAGCAGCATTTTGGACTCCTGTGACACTGAAGCAGACCATGTTCAAATGCAGAAAGATTTTGCCAACATTCGAGCTGAGTCTGATAAATGGGAAACAACAAAAATGTGCCAGGCAATGGAATGATAAGAGAAAATCTAATAATTCTCCTTTGCAGGGGATCTCTGTAGGGGCCTCAACTTTTTGCAATCTATATCAATCACATAAATGAGGGGAGTATAGACGTGGTAGCTAAATTTACAGACAACACCATAAGAAAGTATGTTGTGAAGAGGACATGAAAAGGATACAAATATGTAGGTTGATTGAATGGATAAAAATCTAACAAAATGATGTGATGATAATGTGTGAAAATGTGATGTTGTTCTCTACGACAGGAAGAATAAAAAACAAAGTATTATTTAAGTGGAGGATAACAACAGAATTCTGTGGTGTTCCCTCCAAACCAGTCCTATTCATGTACTTATCCAAATGCCTTTTAAATGTTGCAATTGTACCTGCATCCACTACATTCTCTGGCAGTTCATTCCACACACGAACCACTCTCTGTGTAAAAGGATTGCCCCTTATGTCCTTTTTAAAGCTTTCTCCTCTCACCTTAAACCTTTGCCCTCTAGTTTTGGACTCCTCACCCTGGGAAAAGACCTTGGGTATTCACCTTATCTATGCACCTCATGATTTCATAAACCTCTATAAGGTCACCCCTCAACTTCCTCCACTCCAGTGAAAAATGTCCCAGCCTTTCCAGGCTATTTCTTTAATTCAAACTCTCCATCCCCAGCAACATCCTGGTAAATCTTTTCTGAACCCTCACTAGTTTAATAATATCCTTCCTATTAGTGGGGTGACCAAAACTGCACACAGTATTCCAGAAGAGGCCTCACCAGTCCTGTACAACCTCAACCTGACATCCCAACTCCTATACTCAAAGTCACCAGGCTCTAGATGTTAACTTTGCTTTCTCCACACATATGCTGCCACACCTGCTGAGTTTTGCCAGCAATTTCTGTTTTTGTTTCAAATCTCTATCATCCACAGTTCTTTGCTTTATTTCAGGAGGATGGTGATGTGGGACGTCTCAATAGTGTGAGCAAACCTTGAAATTCTACAGGGAATCCCAGTTTCCTTCTGTAACTTCAACCTGTCAGTCATTGATTGATTGAAGCGGGTTTACTGTGCAGCTTACCAAACTTGACCTTGAAAGCTTTCATTTGTCAGTATATGAGTGAAAATGTTTAAACTGCATAGAGATAACATGAACTGCTGAAAACAGTTACTTACACTGTTTTTCTTGAGATTTCTGCAACCCCCTGTTGAGGTTATTTATTGAGGAGAAATTTCAATCCTCTGACTCAAATGCCTGTTAGGACAAATTTCGGATTCTTTACTTTGACCCCTGCTCCACCAATTACAACAAAGTTTGAATTTTAAAAGGGAGGTAATATTGCCAATTATACACATTGTATATACATACATATAATATATCAGATTGTATATTGTTCAGTATCAGAAACCAGTTTACCAGGTTCCTTAAGTAACAAATAATGAACTGATTTCACTGTAAATACACAACTCGAGCAAAGGTGAAAAGCTATTATCAAAAGCTTTAATATGTGCAAATATATGCAATTACCCTTCTTGAAAAACAGCGCACTCACACACATACACAAACACGCTCATACAAACACAAACACGCACACGCACATACAGACAAACACATGCACGCACGAACACACACACTTACATACATACATACACACACACACACACACACACAACTCCAATAGTTTTATTACCCTTATTGCCACCTTCAATGATTGACATGTCAAAGTTACATTAGGAGATGGGGATCACACCTGTAAAATTTCAATGTTGCTCATACTATTCAAATCTCTTATAACACCATTCTCCTGACTAGTCTTTTGACTTGTCCTTCCACAGCTTTCCTCCAAGCTAAGACTGTCACAAGCCTATGGAATAATGGCATGATCAAACATCTTTAAATGTATTATTTGCTTCTTTGTTAGTTTATTGGCTATTTTTAATTCTTTTTGGGATATGGATGTCACTGCCTACGCTAGCACTTTTTGCCATCCATAATTGCCCTTGTAAAGATAGCAATGAGTTGCTTCCTTGAAACTGGTCACTTGGACCTCTCTCTGAAAGTATTGTAGACACAGTCAAGCAGCTTGTGTTCTTTGCAAATGCAGTATATTTCACTGCTACAACAAGTCTCCATATCCTTATAAAGTCTTCTTTCCAACAAGTCCAAGATATAAGTAAATGTCCGGTTTAATGATATTCTATAATATTAATTTCAGATGTCCCATCTTCATAACAGACAACAATTTATGATCACCAGGTTGTAACCTCAAGTCATTGTATCCATAAAAGACAGCTTATGTTTTAAGAGCAGCAAGAACAACCTTATTATTCATGTTTTCAATTGTAGTTCCACAAAATTAAGTTAATTGTCCAGGCGTTGTGGCCAGTAGGAATGAACTGTGCAGTGAATGATTGTTAATGTACGTGAAAACATGAATCTACATTGATATCAAGTATTACCATTTGTTTTGTGATTTTCCATTACGGATAAATATTTCAGTTTGAGCTCATCTTCCACTTACAATTCATCCTTAATTGAAAATATTTTTTTCAGTTGAAGGTCTCTGTTTCTCCCAATTTGGTTATTTTAAGGTTTTGATTCTGCTTATACTTACCTCTTTACAATGAACCAATGCAATGAAAAACAGTCTCTGTCATTCACTAAAAAATGCAGCTTGTCCTTGTGTCCTTTACTTAGATTAAAGAATGCAGTCAAAAAGGAGACATTACACAATAGTTTCTGCATAGGGTGATAATAAAATTTGTATCTGCCATCAACATTTCTTTTAAATAAGAGATAATAAACAGTAGGGTTTTATTTTCAACTGCAAGTACATTATAAATAATAAAACATTTCTTTTCAAATTTAGAAATATGTAGTTATTAGCTGTGAAATCCATTGCTTGATTTGTAACTAGAAACTAGCAGACCGAAGGTAACCAATGTCATAGAATATTAAGATAATCAAACGAGAATTCCTTCGCTGCACCTGAATTTGAATGTCCTCATAAATATAAAAAGCTATGTACATAAAACTAATTTGAATAAACAAGGATTATCGGTTATCTTTTCTATCTTTCCATTTCTTCAACAGTCCCTTGATTATATTGAATATAACAGGTAAGTGTCCACAAGCACCTTCACTGTCGTGAGGTCAAAGTCCTGGAACTCCCTTCCTTACAGCATTGTGGTTGTCCCTGCATCACGTAGAGTGCAGCAGTTCAAGAAGGCAGCCCACCACCATCTTCTCAAGGGCAATTAGTAACGAACAATAAATGCTGGCCTAGTCCCATGAATAAATAACAAAATTAAACAAAAGCTATATATAACTATGAATTGGTGTCACCCATTGATTTATCTCACCTTACCTCCGACTTTTTGGAGCTTGGTCCTTGTACTAAGTTTCTCAACTTAAATTAAAATCATTAACTTTATTTCTTAAAATAAACAAAATGGTTTCACGATACCCGGGAAGAAAGTCCTCTGCATGTTATTCAACTTCTCTTTCACCATAGAAAATAGGAAAAGGAATAGGCTGTTCAAGCCTCTTCCACCATTCAATATGAACATGGCAGATCATCCAACTTAGTATCCTGTTCCACTTCCTCCCCATGCTCTTTGATCCCTTTAGCCCTAAGAACAATATCTAAATCCTTTGTGAAAACACTTAATGTTTCCTGTAACAGAGAATTCCACAGGCTCACCACTGTGGGTGAAGTCATTTCTCCTCATCTCAGTCCTAAATAATGACCCCTGGTTCTGGCCTCCCTAGTTATCAGGAACATCCTTGCTGTATTTATTCTCTTTAGTCCAATTGGCATTTATTGGTACCTATGAGATTCCCCTACTCATTCTTCCAAATTCCAATAAATACAGCCCTAACCAATCCAGTCTCTCCTCATATGTTAGTCTTGATATCCCAGAAATCAGTTTGGTAAGTCTTTGTTGCACCTCCTCCATAGCCAGGACATCCTTCCTCAGATAAGTAGACCAAAACTGCAGACATTATTCCAGGTGTGGTCTCACCAGGGCCCTGTACAATTGCACAAACCATCATTGCTCCTGTACTCAAAGCCTCTTACTATGAAGGTTAACATACCATTTTTCTTCTTCACCACCTGTTGCATCTGCATGTCTACTTCAGTGGTTGGTGCACAAGGATACCCAGGCCGTGTTGAACCTTCCCCTTTCCCAAACTATCACTCTTCGGATAATAATCTGCCTTTTTTTCTATGAAAGTGGATGACCACATGTTTATCCAGATTGCACTGCATCCACTTACTTGACGTGTCCAAATCATTTTGAAACATCTCTTCATCCTGCTTACAATTTACCCTCCCACACAGTTTTGAGTCATCTGCTAACTTGGAGATGTTATATTTAGTTTCCTCATCTGAATCATTAATATATGTTGTGAATATCAGGGGTTGGAGGATTGATCACTTTGGTACCCCACTAGTCACTGCCTGTCACTCAAAAACAACGGCATGTTTCTATTGACTTTTATTTCCTGTCTGTTCTCTATCCATGTTAATACACTCTCCATGTATTTTAATTTTACATATCTAATCTCTTACATGCGAATCTCTCAAATGCCTCCTGAAAATCTAAGTAAACCACATCGACTGCGTCCCCCTTAACATCTGTAAATTGACACCTTCTAAAAATTTCAATAAATTTGTCGAGCATAATTTCCCTTTCATATATCCATCTTGACTGTATTTCTGTGCTGGACAGGAATGCACAATTGTTCATTGAAGCTCAACCATGTACCCTCAAAATGTTTACCATTGTCTTTCAACTGTTATCCCTTTAAGTAACATTCCCCAATTCATCATAGCCAGCTCACCTGTCAGACCATTGTAGTTTCCCTTGTTTGGATTCAGGACCCTAGTCTAAGACTCAGTTTAGCCCTTCTCCACCTTAAATGAAGAATTCTATCAGATTGTGGTCACTTTTCCCCAAGGAACCTTGCATCTCTAAATTGTCAATTATTCCTTTCTCTTTGTACAATACCATGGCCTGTTCTCTAATTGGTTCTTCAACATATTGATCAGAAATCCATAGTGTCCACATTCCAGAAATTCCTCCTCTATGGTATTGTTACTGATTTGATTTGCCCAATTTATATGCAGATTAAAGTTGTCTGTAATTACAGCTGTAATCTTATTGCTTGCATCTCTAATTTTCTCTTGAATGCCTTCTCCAACATAACCACGTCGGTTAGAACATCTGTATAAAACTCTCACTATCGTACTGTACGCCTTCATGTTTTGAAGCTCTACCCATACAAATTCCACTTCACCAGTATTTTTCTTAGTAACATGTTAATCAGCAATACTGTCCAACTTCTTTTCCTCCTCGACTGATCTTCCTAAATGTTGAATACCCCAGGATTTTTAGTTCCCATCCTTGGTCACCCAGCAGCTATATCTCAACACCCCCAAGTATTTCACACCCATTTGTATCTATTTGTGCAACTAATTCATCCGCTTTATTTGCAAATGCTCTGTGCATTTAGACACAAGGCCTTAAGTTTTGTCTTTTTAATATTTTTTGTCCCGTTCACATTATTTCGTACTGTAGCCCTGTTTGATTCTTGCCCTTGAATTTTTCTGCCTACCATTTTTTCTCATTCACAGAAACTAGGTGTTGCTGACCAGGCCAGAATTTATTGCTCATCCTGAATTGCCCAGAGGGCAGTCAAGACTCAGCCACATTGCTGTGGGTCTGGAGTCACACGTAGGCCAGAACATATCAGGACGGCAGTTTCCTTCTCTGAAGGACATTAGTGAAGCAGATGGATTTTTCCAACAATCAACAGGTTTTCATGGTTATCATTAGACTCTTAACTCCAAACTCTTCTTAAATTCAATTCCATCATCTGCCACAGTAGGATTCGAACCCGGATTCCGGGGACATTACCCAAGTCTCTGGCTTAATAGACTAAATAATGCCACTAGGCTGCCCCTCCTCTTCTTTTTCTTATTTTTGCCCTTGCTTCCCACTCTTCCATTTCCCTGTATAGGTTCATTTTAGTTTGAACCCTCTGCAACCGCACTAGTAAACATTCCCCTAGGGACATCAATTCCAGTCCTACCCGTAAGATAGAATATTGTGGACCATGGCAAGGACTTTGCAATTATCAGTCATATGGCAATTAATTTAATTAATTGCTAAGCTCTTGGCTTTTGAAAAATTAATTGGAATCCTTCAGTATTTAAATGATTGGAGAGAACATAGTGTATATGTTTAATGGTACAGCTATTGAACAGTAAACACTTCAGTTAAGATGAAGTATTTCATTGTAGGATATGCCAAATTCGGTATTGATTAATAGATGTAAACTGATATTCTAGGTTAAAAGCTTCTTTGAGGTAAAAGCATCAGATACATTTGATATGCCTTTACAGAATCTTTGAAATCTATCCCAGACTAAACAAAATTCTTAAAACTAACCTATGTCTTCACTTGAAGTAAATATGCTTTAGTTCTTACTGCAAGAACCACTTCAGAGGTGTGTTCATGATTTGGGGATATTGTTAGAATATTATTTAGATTTGTCATCTTTATCCTCAAAAGCAAAAAGAACCACATGGGCCATGGTGAGAAAGTTGGGAAAATCATGTGAGATAGAAACAAGTAGCTTAGAATCATAGAATCTCTACAGTACAGAAAGAGACCATTTGACCCATTGAGTCTGCGCCAACCCTCCAAAGAGAATCCCCCCAAACTCTGTCCCCAACCCTATCCCTATAACCCCACATTTCCTGTGGCTAATCCACCTAACCTACACATCCCTGGACACTAGGGAGCAATTTAGCATGGCCAATCCATGTAACCTGCACATCTTTGGACTGTGGGAGGAAAGCGGAGCACCCGGAGGAAACCCACGCAGACACAGGCAGAATGTGCAAACTCCACACAGACAGCCACATGAGGCTAGAATCGATCCAGTGTCCCTGACTCTGTGAGGCAGCAGTGCTAACCATGCTTCGAGACTTTGAGAGCAAAAAGTCATATTTCCCACCAACATGGTGGAGGGGGGAAATGGTTTCAGCATCTCGTGCTGGAAGTGTGAAGCTGAGGAACTTAATTGTGGGGATTAGAGGCAGTATGCTGGGACGCAGCAGGGGAATGCAAGCAATGATGAAAAGGGACAGCTCAACTTTTCAGTGGGGGAGATGATAGGACATTGAAGGGAAAGGAGTAAGCGAGAGGGGGTGTCATTAACAGTCAGTAGCACCTTCACTTTGATGTGGAGGGTGACAGTGGACTACTATATCTGCATGTTGATTAGTCAGGCCTAGTACTAGGTGTATAAAGTAGAGAATGTTACACCTCACTAATGTAGTGCACTGGAAATCAAGCCCCACTATTCCCAGAGTCCTCATAGAAGTTAAAGGTTTTAAAATAGTGCATGGTGCTGAGTACTTTCACCTAGGGCAAGTAGGAGAAGAGAGCAAACGGGCACAATAGGGGTGTGCTGCATAGTTAGTGAAATTTGGGATAATAATGCTAGAAAAATTGCTTTTTGTTGAAAAAGGAACATCCTGTTGAAGCTTGTACTCATCAGAACAGACACAAGAATGTCACATTTGAAAAGGAGGAACAATTTATACTGCATTAGTAAGGGTTGCTGATTGGTTGGCAAGCCCACTCTTATTGAGGTATTGCCATGGGGATTGTGCTAGAACTTGCACTTGTTCCTCATTCTCTTGTTAAATTCAAAAAGGCAATTTTCATGTTCATTTTTTCTCTTTACTAATGTGTTGCATCAAGCAAGTGTAAGTGAACATCATCATGAGCCTGACTGACAATCTTAAATTGGTTGTTATTTGGGATTGGTCAGTAAATATTGTCCCAATGCAATATAATGGCTACTCCAATCAGATCATTGCTCGCTCTGCATTGTGTAGACCAAGCTACTACCTTTGGGCCAGAAAAGTACCCAGTCTATCTCTAATTATTTTGGACTGATCAGGCATCAACAAAAGATTGAGCGGCAGTGAATCTTGCCATTTCAATCTGCCACTGTGCAGTAGCAGCACAAGTGATAGTCTCCATTAACAGAGTGCTGCCATAAAGACATTCTGCCTGACACTTTAATGAGTAATGTTCTATCATCAGTTTCAGTGCACCTGCAGTGCCAGGTGCATAAGCTATATGTGCCCACAACTGGTAGATGCATTAAACAGCACATCCTTCTGCTGTTCACAATAGACAGAGCACTGACCGTATTCAATCACCCAGTGCTTGCAAAACTCAGAGCAGAATGTCCAATGTTAAATGTGATTCCTACATTTGGTGCAAGTTAATCATGATTCCTGTGCCTAATTACGAGCTTAATCCAATTCTTCCCCCACTGACTTTGACCAATATTTTCCCAATGTACACCCTTTATATTCATCTGAATTCTAGAGGATTGGGTGACACGCATCCTTAACTTACTTACCTAAATCTACATGAACCCTAGACTTTATAACGAGATGAGTTCTTGTTTAGTCTGTCAGATGTAATTGTGCATACTGAACCCAGTTCCTTGCACTGGGAAGCCCAAAAAACAGAATGACTTGCATTTTGATTCCAAACCATATTGTTACCATGCACAATAAAGTCACAATAGAGACAGTTGGTGAGAGGAGTGGAACTCTCATACCATGAGTGCAGAAAGTGCTGGGTGAAATTGTGATAAAGATATGTTGTTTCTGTTCTTTCACGGTAGTTTAATTATTTTAAAAAAAGGATCAGGGCCTTCTAATCAACTTGAGCAGAAGATTATCCCCACCACGTAAAAATGCTGCGTGTGCTGACACCCAGGAGCATATGTAACAGTAATGACATTTCTGAAATACATTACTATAAGATCCTAAAGAACAGCAAAAATTGAAAAAAATGAAATATATAAGTGAAGAAAAAATGTCTTAAATCAGAAGGTTAATTTATAAAAATCAGCTTTACATTACATGTGCATTTTTTGTTTAATAGTAATTCAGATCATTGGTTTCAGCAGTCATTCTGCAAAAAAACTTCATAAAACAGTAGTTGTTTTAAAAAAAAATTGTGCATGGGAGTTCAGTATTTGTCATATAAATCAAAGGACCAATTGAAGTGATGTCAATCCAACACCTCTGTGGCAAAGTGCCATAAACATCATTAAATATGATGTATTTCTATTTGCAATAATAGTGTCAATACAGTTTCATATTTCCTTAATGTTTGTATTATTCAACTTGTGGAAGGAAGTATGGTCATTTGTTTGCACTTGTACCACAACCGAATCATCAGAAATTTGTTGATCATTTGTAGGAAAAGGTGACAACTGATCAATGACAGACATTTTTGAATGAAGCAGATGTCAGTAGAGCCTCTCTGTTCTTTTGTAATCCTCAGACTTTCCAACAATATATTTGTGCCAGAAGTAAACAGTATACATGCGATCATATTTAGTGCAGTAATGTTAACTAACGAAAGTCTCCCATCCCAATAAGAGAAGACTGAAGGACTTTTCTACCTGTAGGAGAAATCATAAAATTACTCTATACCTTTGCTTTATTCATATTTTCTAACAAAAATCAGATCACAAACGGTGATAAAATCATTGATATTTACCTGCTTATTGTTGAGCACTTAGCCGGTGATATGGGAAAGCATAATCATTGGCAACAATTTCTAAAATGTTGTTTTGTGTGCAAAACACAATAGTTTGTTGAAAAGCACTCACCACATGTCCTCTGTGAGCATACTACTACTATGAGTTCTGGAAGACTGAATAAATTCTTCTCGTTTCACTCTCGAGGTTGGCTGTAATGGAGTTTTGGAATTTTAAAAAACATTCCCAGGTGTAGACTACTCTCCTCCTATTAACAATTTGACTAGAGACCAGCCAGTGAAAAAGAGTCTGCCCTGCAGCAATTAAATACTACAGACAGCATAAACTTGTTGAACATGGCACTTCTATTCTTCGCTGGAGAGGAAGTCCCAAATGCAGACCTGCTGAACAACTCCATTGTCCCGAGCTTCCACACTCCCAGTCATGCCAGGGATCAGTAGTGAGCATTACTGTTACTGCAGGCAGACCCAGGAGGAAGACAGTCATGATCCTGCAGTCAGGTAAGTCAGGAGGATATTCAATGGGGAGAGTGCGCCCATCTTCAGGGAGCAGGGAGAGGGGAGTTTGAAGTGTTTAGGAAGGAGGTGGGAGTACCCTATTTTCAAGTGATGTCCCTGATGGACAAAAGGCATGCTGTACAGATCATGTCCACCTCTTCCTTCCTTTGTTTTAATTTTAATTTTGCAAAAATATGAGCTGCGTATCCCTGGCCACCTGCCCACACCAACTGTTTCATGGCATGAGGAGAGTAATGTTCCAGCCAATTGAGCTTTTAACAAACTTGACTGTGATTTACTTGTTTGGATATGGTGGGCAGGCTGCAGATTGAAACTGGCAGGTAGTGTTGTAGGTATCACAGAGATATGGCTGCAAGGGGATCAGGGCTGGGAGCTAAATATCCAAGGATACTAGCGAAAGGACGGGTAGATGCCTTGTTAGTAAGAAATGAAATTACATCGATAGCAAGAAGTGATATAGGGTCTGAAGGCCCAGAATTGGTGTGGGTAGAATTGAGGAACAGGAAAGGAAAAAAGATCCTGATGGGAATTACGTACAGCAGTAGTCAAGATATGGGGAAGAAAATAAATCAGGAGATAGAAAGGACATGTAAGAAATGCACTATTACAGTAATTATGGAGGACTGCAATGTGCAGGTGGACTGGGAAAATAATGTTAATAGTGGATCTCAGGAAATAGAATTTATGGAATGATTACAACATGTTTCTTTTGGAGCAGCTTGTGGTAGAGTTTACTAGGGAACAGGCACTTCTGGATTTGGTGATGTTTGATGAGGGAGACTTAATTAGGGAGATTATGGTGAAGGAACCCCTTGGGGGCAGTGACCATACAAAGACAGACTTCATCTTGCAGTTTGAGAGAGAGAAGCTGGAATCAGATATAACGGTTTTATAATGGAGTAAAGGTAGCTACAAAGCCATGAGGAAGGAGCTTGCCAGAGTTGACTGGAAGAGTTCGTAGTGGAGAAAACAGTGGAGCAGCAATGGCAGGAGTTTCTGGGGGTAATTCAGGAGGCACAGCAGAAAATTCATTTATCTACAGGAAGAAGAAACATACTCGGGAGGACGAAGCAACCGTGACTGAAAAAGGAAATCAGGGATAGCATAAAACCAAAAGAAAAAGCAGATAATGTGGTGAAGTTTAATGGGGAGCCAGAGGATTGGACAGCATTTGAAAACCAGTAGAGGATAACTAAAAAAAAATAGTCCGGGAGAAAATGAAATATGAGAATAAGCTAGCTAGCAATATAAAAGAAGACTGCAAGAGTTTTCTTAAATACCTAAAAGGTAGGAAAGAGACAAATGTGGACCACTGGAAAGTGAGGCTGGGAACTAGTAAAGGGAGACAAAGAAATGGGGGAGGAACTGAAAAGGTTCTTTGTGTCAGTTTTCACAGTGGTAGATACCAGCAACATTCCAGAACTTCCAGAGAGTCAGGGGCCAGAGGTGAATGTCGTGGCCATCACTGAGGAGAAGGCGCTAGGGAAGCTGAAGCACAAAGAGACTTGGGAGTCCTAGTTCAGGATTCTTTTAAGGTTAACATGCAGGTTCAATTGGCAATTAGGAAGGTAAATGCAATCTTAGCATTCATTTTAAGAGGGCTAGATACAAGAGCACAAAGGTACTGCTGAGGCTGTATAAGTCTCTGGTCAGACCACATTTGGAACATTGTGTGCAGTTTTGGGCCCCGCATCTAAGAAAGGATGTGCTGGAATTGGAGGGAGTCCAGAAGAGGTTTACAAGAATGATCCCAAAGATGATGAGCTTGTTATATGAGGAACAGTCAAGGACTCTGGGTCTGCACTTGATGGAGTTTAGAAGGATGGGGTGGGGGGGGGGGGGCGGGGGGGGGTGGGGGGGGGGGGCGGGGGGGGGCGGTGGGGTGGATCTGATTGGAACATACAGAATACTGAGATGCCAGGATAGAGTGGATGTGGACAAGATGGCTCCTCTAATGAGAGAAACTAGGAGCCAAAGGTACAGCCTCAGAGTGAAAGCACAACCCTTTAGAATTGAGATGGGGATAAATTTCCTCAGCCAGACAGTAGTTAATTTATGGAACCCATTGACACAGAAAGCTGTGAAGACCAAGCCATTGGGTGTCTTTAAGACAGAGGTGGATAGGTTTTTGATTGGTAAGGGGATCAAGGGTTGTTGGGCGAAGGCAGGCGCGGCCTTTGACAAGATTCTGGATGGTAGACTGTTTAGTTATGTTAGATTGCTTGGGATTCAGGGAGACCAAGCCAATTGGTTACAAAATTGGCTTGACGGTAGAACACAGAGGATGGTGTTAAAGGATTGTTGTTCTAACTGGAGGCCTTTGACCAGCGGTGTGCTGTAAGAATCAGTGCTGGGGTCCATTGTTGTTTGTTATTTATATAAAAGATTTGGATGAGAATATAGGAGGCATGGTTAGTTAAGTTTGTGGAAGACACCAAAATTGGTGTTTCAGTTGACAGCGAAGAAGGTTATTTAAGAGTAAAACAGGATCTTGATCAGCTGGGCCAGTGGGCCAAAGATTGGAGATGGAGTTTAATTTAGATAAATGTGAGGTGATGCATTTCGGTAAGACAAACCAGGGCAGGACTTACACAGTTAATGGTAGTGCCCTGAGAAATATTGTTGAACAGAGAGACCTAGGGGTACACGTACGTAGTTCCTTGAAAGTGGCGTCACAGGTAGGGTGGTGAAGAGGACATTTGGCACACTTGCCTTCATCAGTCAGAGCATTCAGTACCAGTGTTGGGAAGTCATGTCACAGATGTACAAGATATTGATAAGGCCACATTTGGAGTACTGAGTACAATTCCGGTTGCCCTGCTGTAGGAAGGGTGTTATTAAACTGGAACGGGTGTGAAAAAGATTTACAAGGATGTAACTAGATTGGAAGGCTTGAGTTATAAGGAAAGACTGGAAAGGCTGGGACTTTTTCCCCTATAATGTAGGAGGCTGAAGGGGTGACCATATGGAGGTTTATAAAATCACGAGGAGCATAGATAAAGTGAATAGCCAAGGTCTTTTCCCCAGGATAGGGGATCCAAAACTAGAGGGCATAGGTTTAATTCTGCTCCAGTGTCTGACTGCCTTACGGATTTTGGCACCTGCGTACCTTCCATAATACGGGGGCAAGCTCAGGGGTGCGTGATGAGGACACCCTCTCAATTTTATATCCCTCCAATGCTGAAGGCACATCAGAGGCTGGTCCATAATATTCGGACTGTGATTTCTGAATTCATTATGCATTTAACTATCTAAGGCTACATAAAGAAGTAATCCTGACAGATCTCTTGAGTTCTTAAAAACAAGGAGTTAGTTTTATGAAAAAGCTCACTCAAGTAAAGTACAAAACTTATTGATATGGTAAAATCTATACCAAAATCTGTGATACACACAAACACACCAAGGTACAAAAGCAGAACAAGTTACAGAGTGGGAGAGACCATAAGACACATGAGCAGAAATTAGGCCATTCAGCCCATCGAGTCTGCTCCGCCATTCAATCATGGCTGATAAGTTTCTCAACCCCATTCTCCCGCTTTCTCCCCGTAAGCCTTGATCCCCTTGACAATCAAGAACCGAACTATCTCCATCTTAAATATACTCAATGACCTGGCCTCCACAGCCTTCTGTAGCAGTGAATTCCATAGATTCACCACTCTCTGGCTGAAGAAGTTTCTCCTTATCTCCGTTCTAAAAGGTCTTCCTTTTACTCTAAGTCTGTGCCCTCAGGTCCTAGTTTCTCCTGCCAATGGAAACATCTTCCCAACATCCACTCTGTCCAGGCCATTCAGTATTCTGTAAGTTTCAATTAGATCACCCCTCATCCTTCTAAACTCCATCAAGTATAGACCCAAAGTCCTCAAATGTTCCTCATATGTGAAGCTTTTCATTCCTGGGACCATTCTCGTGAACCTCCTCTGAACTCGCTCCAGGGCCTGTACGTCTTTCCTGAGATATGGGGCCCAGAACTGCACGCAATACTCCAAATGTGGCCTGACCAGAGTCTTATAAAGCCTCAGTAGTACATCCCTGTTTTTATATTCAAGTCCTCTCAAAATAAATGCCAAAGTTGCATTTACATTCCTGACTACTGACTCAACCTGCAAGTTTACCTTGAGAGAATCCTGGACTAGAACTCCCAAGTCTCTTTGCACTTCAGACTTCTGAAGTTTCTCCCCATTTAGAAAATAGTCCACACCTCTATTCTTCTTACCAAAGTGCATGACCTCACACTTTCCCACATTGTACCCCATCTGCCACTTCTTTACTCACTCTCCTAACGTGTCCAAATCCTTCTGCAGCCTCCCCACATCCTCAATAGTACCTGTCCCTCTACCTATCTTTGTACCATCTGCAAACGTAGCCAAAATGCCATTAATGTACAAAGTGAAAAGTTGTGGTTCCAACACTGACCCTTGTGGAACACCACTTGTCACCAGCTGCCATCCTGAGAAAGATCCTTTTAACCCCACTCTCTGCTTTCTGCCAGACAGCCAATCTTCTATCCATGCTAGTACCTTGCCTCTAACACCATGGGCCCTTATCTTACTCAGCAGCCTCCTGTGTGGCACCTTGTCAAAGGCCTTCTGGAAGTCCAGGTAGACAATTGGCTCTCCTTGGTCTAACCTGCTTGTTATTTCCTCAAAGAATTCTAACAGGTTTATCAGGTAGGATTGGAACAAAGTTAACGTCCATAATTAAAAAGAAGTATATGGTCCAATGTTCCTTTGGTGGTCTTGAAATTCCAGTGATATTGCTGCCAATGTAAGCTGGTTGTTCTTCAGGGGACAGCATCTCTTAAACTTCAGTCAATATTTTTCTCCAGTGGATGCTATCGCCCTGAAATTCCTTTTAGTTTTAAATTCTGTTATCTCGCTAGTGTATACGAACTTATGACAGAGTTATGGTCTGAGTTTGAAGGAAAAAAAATGTGTGAGCAAGCTGCTGGTACTATTCCAGAGCACTGGTCGCCTTGATGTTACTGTCTGTTGTAACAAACAGGGGTTCCTACTATCTCAGGCCAGCTTAGAATCTTAGTTCTTCAGTCATGTTTAGATCAAATGATAGCTAGCTGTTGGCAAAAAATGGGGAAAATCCATATTAATAGAATCCATATTAATGACTGGTGTCATCAAGGCCTTCAAGTTGAAAAAGGCAAAGGAGTCTTCAGCATTCTTTTCCACACAATGGGTTTCGGTAGAGATAGTAAGAACTGCAGATGCTGGAGTCAGGGACTCCCTTTGGCCCTGCACATGCCTGCAGGCAGAAAGTCTGTTGCTTATTAGCTTCAGGTTTTTCTTTAGACAGCAGGGGTGAACGACCGCAGGGGGAGCTGCCCAGGCATGTCTCTTGATGATTCAATTTCAGAGAAACTTGGCTACTTTTGTAGATCATGTGACTTCTGCCACCATTTTAAAACAGGCTGAATTAAAGGTGGTTTCTTTCTGTTGATATTTTAGCCAAATATTGACACAAGAAATTTGCCTCACTCCGATTCTTGGGTAGCACTGTCTTCAGAGCTGAGTGAACAAGCTCATTGTACAATTGTCTACAATATTGGTGTTTGAAGAGGTATTGGATTATCTAGCGCACAGTAATCATATTTCTGCAGCTATGCCAAGGAATAGCTTTGATTCTCAGTTTTGATCAGAATTGGCATTTGCATTTCTTTTAACAACTTGACCTTACCTCTTCCATCAATTCTCTTGCGCATTGGTCTTTCCCTCTTCTGTTCTCTAAGCGTACTGGTATAATTGTTTTCTCTTTACCACTGTGATTTTTCTTTCCAAATTAAGTTTATGTGAGGATGCCATTAGTGTTAACAACACATCCTGGAATTCTGTGCACATCATCACTGGGCAATTAAGTTGAAACCCAGTAAAGATTTTTGTGCAATTAGTCTGCAGAGTTGAGACAGATATGAGAACTGATGCAGGAGTAGAAACCTTAGTTGACCTTTTAAATTTCACGGAAAGAAACCCAGCTGTCATTTTTTTAAAAAAAGCATACTACTACCTTATTGATTCCTGAAGAGGTCACAGCCCATTATATTAATTAGGAAAATACACTTAGTGTGTACTTTACCCCATATGCAAGAGCTGCAGATAATATTTTTACCTTTGTACTTGAGTTAGTGTTTTTTGCAAATCCAAACTATCATGGAGCAGACAACAAACTTGTCAAATTTCTTTCTGTCCGGCTTGTTCGGCATCAAATACCATGGACAAAGCAATTCAGCATACATCTCGGTGAGGGTTTTGCTGCACACACAGCTAACATTTGAATGTTCAGATCAGATTGTCAGTCAGCCTCTGTCACTGATTTGATGCCTGTGACGCCATTTTGAAGCTCAAAGCTCCAGCCAATGTCCTCTGTTAACCTTTCACAATTATACACACATGGAGCAGACAGAAGAATTAGACCCACACCATCCCCCAGTCAGAACTATTTACAGGAATCATTACCATCTTGCTAGTTAGTTTCTGCTTGATTTATTCTGTCACTATGGTTCAATAAGTGTTTAGTGATTGATATAGATGTCTGTACAGGTATTTTGAGTTCTAGGTCTACAGGGAATAGTGTGGTGGCTGAAAGAATTTTCACCCTCGAAAACAGAAATTGCTTATGAAACTCTGCAGGTCTGGAGAGAAAGGAGAGCTAATGTTTCGAGTCTGGTCACTCTTCATCAGAACAAAGACTTCTTTCCTGATTTGAAGGCCCGTGCACAAAGGAGATGACCCAGGGGATGAATGTTTGCACTTCTGCTTTCTTCCTGGTTGGAGTTAGAAATCATTGCAATACACCATAATTTGCCACCCACACGGGAGGTCAGTGAGAGTGAGCAACATTTTATTCACTCTTGCCAGCAGGTGCTGGGACTGCAGGCAGCTCCATTGTGCATAATGCACTTTCATGGCTTTGCAGGCATTTCATGTCAACTCTGCTATATACTAGAACTGAAATGGATTCCACTTCCTCTGCATCGACTGGGTGTGCATCCATGAGGAGTGAAGTATGCACCCTCAGTGCTGGGTATCCTGGCTTGATGCCTTCATTCTGCTGGAATTAGCTGTGCCACCTGTATTCAAGCCACCATGGCACACTAATGGGTGACTACTAGACAGCAAGGATAGCCATTGATCACATGTCTCCTCTCTCCAGTGTGCAACACACACAAACATTAAACACAACACAACATGCACACACAATGTATAACATAAAAAAGACATGCTGCCAGATGTCGTAGATCAGAATTCCGGCATCCCAAAACATACATTCAGTGCCTTGGATACACAATCTCACCCTTATGAGGGGACAACCACTGCTACCATCTACATGGTAAGCAGAAGGGGAACAGGAGCTTGCGGAAGAGTAATAAAAAGAAAGTGAAAGACAAAAGTAATCTGGGCAGACCCTGTCTGTAGTTTTTGGATACCTGAATGGCAAACCATACAGGATTGCAATAGTGGTGTTGAGGGATAGGTAGCGGGAAGTTTGAGATACACACTTAGACCATCCGCAGATAATCAATCAGAAGCAATTGTGGAATGAAAGGGGAAGTGGGATGTCAGAAGCGGGAAAGGAAATCCAGTACAAAAGCAAAAAACCAGATGCTGGAAATCTGAAATAAAAACAGGATACACTGACAATATTCAGCAGGTTAAGTAGCATCTGTCTATGTGTGATGATCCCTATGCAATGAATTGGTTTGGGTTCATCATGTTTTTTTTAGACAAAAATGCTAATTGGAAATTACTCCACTTGATGCCAAGCCAACACTTGAACAATGAAAAACATGTTTGCAGTGGGATAATATAATAGTAGCGGATTATCAGAAATCAGCAGTTTCACCGGATTCACTCAGGGCCTCTAACTGGCTTCAGATCCTGTGTTTGAAGCTGTTATACGGTTCTCACATCATCCCAAAGGAGTGTCTATTTACAGGTACTGTGAACTAGTGACAGGCCTGAGCTTTCTCAACCAGAAACATGCGGAAGCACTTAGACTGCATGAATAAGTTTAGCTTCCTGTAACAGAGCTACAGTAGGTAACTCATTTTTAAAGGTTGTGCAGTAAATTCATAACCTAAGATCTACAGAGTCAGGCATGGTCAGCGTTTCCTGAGTTGCTTACATCCTGCATTAAAAATCCGGTAGAAAGGGAACAAATTGCCTGTGAACTGTAATTTATATAAATATAAATCAATTAATGACATCTAGAATGGTCTGAATTGTTCATGGAATGTAGGATTTGGAAAAACGGTCACGGAGCTGGACAGATAACTCCACCATATACAAAGTTGACTTCAATGTGTTACAAAGGAAAGTAACTTTCCTTCTGAGGAAATTATAGTAGTATTTAAAAGAAACTCAGATTAAAGTGAATAGCACCATATTTGTGTAGATAATTTCATGGTTCCTTATGTGAAAGAAAACATTGAAAACCTTGTACGTGATGATTATGTGTGGTTACTCTGAAGAAAACAATGACTAAGATCTGTATACAACAGTGATTGACTGCTTTACACACAACTTATTGCAATGTATGTTGTCAAAAGATACACACTGCTAGACCATCGCAGCAAGTAAGTTCTATCTGTCACTGTACCGTTCAGCCCAGCAAAGGGTACAGGACAGAAACCCTTTGTGAAGCTGGCCTGAAAGCTCTTCCCATCTTTCAAATATTGAGTGATGATTCAATGACTTTTTTTATGAAGAGTGGTGGAATGCTCTTCGTTGGGTCAGTATATATTTGATGGGCCAAATGGCCTGCTTCCACACTGTAGGTATTTTATGATTCTATGAGGTTGAGACATAGGTGCTGAGTGGACTGTTCCAAGCCAACAAAGTAAACAGTTTGTGAGGCCTTGAGGTTTTTTTTAAAGTTGGAACAATAGAAGCAACCTAATTGGGTGGGGTCAAGCTTCCACAGAACGAGGATTTTTAGTTTCAGTAGCAGTTGCTGGGGTCTTGAAGCTGGATGTGGAAGCTGTTTACCCCTTCCCTGTAACACCTAAAAGCTGGGGTTCTCTTCCTGCTGCTATAATTGCATGTGAGACAAACTATGTTAATGAATTTGCCTTTGACAAGGGTGTGCTTATGAGATGTTACTATATTGGAACAATCAATGAGTACTCTATTGTTTTATTAAGTATTTTGATAGAGTTACGGTCAAGCCAATTTTTTCTTTGTCCGTACTTTAACTATAATGTGTGAATAAAGTGTGTTTTGCTTCAATCCTGATTGTTTGACCAACCGAATTGCATCTCAAACACAACGCCTGGTACTTGCCTTCAAAATCAGAAAAAAATAAGGTTGAGGCCATCTGCTTGACATGTTTTGAGGAGGTTTGGTCTGGTCCGTAACAATTGCCATTGTTATATGCTGAGAGCATCACAAAGAAACAGTGGCAATTGATCTGAGGAAAGATCTCAAGTTCAAGGACAAGTTCAGTAGAGCTATAGAGTCATAGATTCATACAGCATGGAAACAGACCCTAGTCCAATTCCATCCATGCCAACCAGACATCCCAATCTGACCTAGCCCCATTTTCCAGCATTTGGCCCATAATCCCTCTAATCCCTTCCTATTCATATACTCATCCAGGTGCCTCTTAAATGTTGTCTTTGTACCCACCTCCACCACTGGCAGCTCATTGCATACACGCACAACCATCTGCATGAAAAAGTTACCCGTCAGGTACTTTTTTAATCTTTTCCCATGCACCTTAAACCTATTCCCTCTAGATTTGGATTTCCCCACTCCAGGAAAAAGACCCTATCTATGCCCCTCATGATTTTATAAACCTTTATAAGGCCACCTGTCAGCCTCAGTAGGTAATGGGTTTGACTGCATTGAAAGTATAGGAATAAGAGAGGCCAGCTGTACTGGGCATTGTCCATTGACACCCTGTGGCAGAGGCTCAGAGAGAGGGATCCAGGCACCGATGAGAATACTTCAACCTCGGGACCAAGGTCAATGTGAGCTTTCTGGAGAAGGGCCCAAAGAGGCGTGCCAATAGGGCCATGTGCACAAAAGATGTGCACAGAATAGACTGTACAGCCCACTGTTGATCAAAAATTCCCTCAACTGCATCTCTTGCATTTCCCAGCACTTCTGCCCTCAAACCCCCTCCCCCCAACAAATATAAGGACAGAGTCCCCCTGGTCCTCACATACCACCCCCCCAACCTCTGCATCCAGCACATCATCCTCCGCCATTTCTGCCACCTGCAATCCAATCCAACCACCAAACAGATATTTTCCTCCCCACCCCTATCTGCCTTTCATAGGGACTGCTCACTCTGCAACTTCCTCATCCGTTCCACATTCCCCACCAACCCCACCACACTTGACACCTTTCCCTGCAACTGCAGGAGGTGCTACACCTGCCGCTACACCTCCCCCTCTCACCTCCACCCAAGGCCTAAAACAAACTTTCCAAATCTGACAGGGATTCACCTGTACGTCCTCCAACCTGGTTGACTGTATCTGTTGCTCCCGATGTAGCCTCCTCTACATCGGTGAGACCAAGCACAGACTCGGGGATTGATTTGTGGAGCATCTGCGCTCCATACGCTATAATCAACAACACCTTCTGGTTGCCAACCATTTCAACTTCCCCTCACACTCCCTGGGTGACATGTCCATCCTGGGCCTCCTCCAGTGCCACAATGATACCACATGTCCAACCCATGTCCAACCATCCCTCTCAACCCTGCCTCCTTGACCTGACACAACCTGTCCATCTTCTTCCCCACCTATCCACCCCACCCTTCCCGCCGACCAATCCCCACTACCCACTACCTGCATCTACCTATTGCCATCCCACCTACCTTTCCCCACCCCCATCGCTCTTTCCTCTATTTATTTTCCAGCTCTCTTCCCCCTCCCCAGTCCTGCCCGACCCGAAATATCGACTCTCCTAATCGTCTGATGCTGCCTGACCTTCCTCCAGCTCCACAGTATATCGACATGAGTACAAATCTGTTTCCACTTACCCCTCTGTCCTTTCAGAAAGATTCCAATGAAGTCTGACCTTTTAATCATCCTACCATCCCTCCCCTTCATTTTGCACTTCATCACTAGTGATGTCACTGGGTGCACAGTGACAGGACTGAGGATCTGAACAGATGCACCTTGGTTCAACACTTTAAGCCTATTGAAGGAGCAATTCTCTCAGTGAGGTTTCAAAGGACAGCATGTATTAGAATGAGAAACAGCAAAAGTGAGTGAAAGAAATATTGAGCTTCACAACAGATACAAGACTTCATTTATAAGTTGTGATCACCCATCAACACTTAGTGCTGCTAGGTGTTCTTGTTATTTATTTTACAAATGTCCCCACGAGGTGGGATACTTGCTGTTGCGGCTGAGCTGGAGGCAGACTGCTGATCGTGCTGTTCCATAGGTGAGATGACTTTGACAACTGTCCTTTGCTTCCCTGAGGCTTGGAGGGATCCAGCATGCTCAGGGCTTGCTTCACAAGTGCAAGAGCCTTCTCTGACAGCATGTACCAGAAGTGTCCAGAGATGAGCCCTAGGAGCAAACGATAGCTGATCTTTTGTCCGTGCACACTCGTACATCCCTGCTCACCTGAGACGGATGGGGTCTCCTGGAAACTCCATGTATCACAATCTTCATACATCCTTCTCATACTGTATGGGGCTCACAATGAAGGTGATGACATGCAGGTCTTTGTACATCTCTGACATTCACTAACTAGAGTCATAGAGCGTGGAAACAGGCCCTCCACCCCAATTTGTCGATGCCAACCAGGTTTCCTAAACTGAACCAGTCCCATTTGCCTGGCTTTGGCCCATATCCCTCTAGACCTTTCCCATCCATGTAACAGTCCAAATATCTTTTTAAATGTTGTAATTATACCCAACATATATATGTATTAATATATAGTTTTATTTACATATATATATACACATATATAAAACAATATATTAATACATTATATATAATATATAGTGTGTGTGTATAGACCTTTGTGTCTACCAATATGCCAGGTATATCCTTGTGCATTGGCTCATTCTCTCAGCCTGTTAGATGTATACACCGACCTTGGCATCAGCATTCACATGGTCACCCTCATGTTTTGCCAACTCCCCCTCCGTGGGGACAAAGATAAAAAGGTATGTGGCCTTTTCTTTTCTTGTTGTGTGCTGTGTCTCCTTCTGGAGTCAAAAGGAGGAAGAACTTTTAATCATTACGAAGAGACACAACTCTTATGCTGGGGGTGGGTTGTGGGGGAGATGTGGTGATCTCCTCAGGAATACAATATTGACAGTACCTTCAGTATGGCACCACCTCCTACCTCAGCATTAGCCTGGTTTCCCATCTTGGGAAGCGGCAGTACAGTTCCTGCGTTTGGTCCGCTGAACAAGAGCAGCACCTACTTTCTGCACCAACCTTTAGTCTCACTGCCAAATTCAGACCCTCAGATAGAGTGCTTATTCTGGGGAAGTACAGAATCCAAACTTATTTCACACTGCTTGTTTGCTGCAAAATCAGAAACAAGGTTATTTTCGAATAAGCAGACATGTGTCTCATTAATTTGATGTCCTACTAGTTCTCTGAGGGGTTTGAATGTGCATCACCGTAGTCACTTGTAATTCAGGAAATGTATCATCCAATTTACACACAGCTATGTATAAGAAAGAACAAAGAACTGAAGTGTGGGTCTGGGTTTATGCTCAAGTTTCTCCACTGTTGATGTTGTTTGAGGTATAAATATTGGCCGGTGTACTAGTGAGCAGTTTCTGGATCTTTGAAATAATGCCACAATATTTTTAATATTGACTTGAGCATAAATCTAGAATACTATGAACAGTTTTGGTCTCCTTATCATAGAATCCCTACAGGTTGGAAACAGGCCCTTCAGCCCAACAAGTCCACACCAACCCTCAGAGCATCCCACCCAGACCCATTCCCCTATAACCCACCTAATCTACATATCCCTGGTCACTATGGGCAATTTAGCATGGCCAATCCACCTAGCCTACACATCTTTGGGCTGTGGGAGGAAGCCGGAACACCAGGAGGAAACCCACACAGACATGGGGAGAATGTGCAAACTCCACACAGACAGTCGCCCAAGGGTGGAATTGAACCAGAGTCCCTTAGAGCTATGAGGCAGCAGTGCTAACCATTGAGCCACTGTGCCACCCTAAAGAAAGATATGCTGGCATTGGAGGCAGTCCACAAAATGTCACAAGGTTGATCCAGGGCGGGGAGGGACTGTCTTATGAGGAGAGGCTGAGTAGCTTGGGTCTGAACTCATTGATGTTGAGAAGAATAAGAGGCAACCTTATTGAAATAGATCAGATTCTTAGGGGACTTGATAGGGTAGATGTGTAGAAGTTGTTATCCTTTGGTAGAGAGTCTTGAACCAGACAGTATAACTCATAGTAAGGGGTCACACCCAGTTAAGACAGAGATGAAGAGAAATTTCTTCTCTCAGAGGGTGATGAATTTGTAAAAATTACAAATTTACCACAGAGGGCTGTGGAGACTGTGTCACTAAGTATATTCAAGGCTGAGATAGACAGATTTTTAATCAATAAGGGAAATAAAGGTAATGGGGAAAGGACAGGAAAGGGGCAGAGCAAACTCTGGGACCAATGGCCTACTTCTGCTCCAATGCCTCCTGGTGTTATGATTGCATGTGACTCCAAATTCACATCTCATATGAAGTATGGTACCACCAACAACACAAAATTGCTGCAATGTTGCACTGAAGTGTGGTTCTGGGTTTATGCTCAAGTCTCTCCACTGATAACTGAACTTACAACCTTATAAAAGTGACACATGTTTGTTGCTGACTGAAACGTGAGTGCCATTGTGATGGAAGGATTTTTGCAATAAACATTTCCTAACAGATTATCTGCTTATTATCTCACTGCTGTTTGCGTGACTGTGTGTGTGTACCCAGTGTAACTGTTGTGTCAGCCTTACTTGGCTGGAGTGGAAGGCAGGACAGATTAAGTGATGTGAGGAAGATGGTGTAAAGCAAAAGAACTGGTACAAGTGAAAAACCAAAGACAAGTCGAGTGGAAGTATATAATAGTAGAATTATCACGCTATCTGCCGGTTCAGTCAGCAACAAACATGTGTCACTTTTATAAGGTTGTAAGTAAGGGCAGAGGTTATGGCCTGCTTTTCAGGCTTCCAGGCAAAACGTCGATAAAATTAATTACGGTGGACCAGACACTGTATCCTGATGGCTGAAAAGAGTCAATCCACCATGTCCTGTTGTCTCAATTCACAAGTGGCCAGCGAGGACAAAGAAACTAATGATATGCTGAAGGACTCTGAAGTGCAGCAGCATTGACATAAGTGACTCAGAGGAGCTGGCTACCAGTCATTCAGAATGGTGATAACCTGTCCATCAAGCTGTATGATGCTTTGAGTCAACATGTCTTGATGATGTGGCAGTATGGTGGAAAATCCTGCATTCCAGATCCCACTGACTCACGGGACTCTCTACCCCTTTTTCCCAAAGATCTGTGGGTTAAGAATGGGCCTGTTTAGTTCCATGGCCCTGAGCAGATATTATCCACAAATCGAGGCACTGCTGACAATGACCATGTTTTGTCCAAAAGACTATCAACTCCCCAGTGGAAAAATGAAATGTCATTCTGGTAGTTCACCTTCAGTTTTTTTTGTAACATCCTAGGAAGCTGAGCTGAGAATGGCAGTGGGCAGGGAATTAGTCTGTTTTACTAGAGGCAAGGAGCCCAAGAAAGTTCATTGTGCTATTTTAAAGGATTATGTCCAGGTGGAAGTTCTCATACACATTGAGTTCTCTCTTCCAGGTACCAATAGATACCAATAATTGGAACGGTCAGTACTTCATAATGCTACGTGCAAGAGCACCTATATATTCTTTGTATTTTAATAAAGACTTTTGCTGTCACTTCCTGAGTATGAGAAACCACAATACTGTGCTCATCTACGCAAGCTTGCTGTTAAGCAAGGTGACTTTATTGTAAGTCAACTGACATATAAATACTGTGAAATCAAATACCTCAGTTCATTCAGAAATAGCTATTGAAGTCAACTTTGAATAAGGTGGCTGACAATGAACATTCTTCATTCCTCCTTTTTGAGATGATTTACTTCCTGCGCAAATGTTTTGAAGCCAGAGGTTTTAAATTAATTTTATGACCTGGCACCTGAATTCCAAACAGTAAACTAATTGACTTGTGGTTTGTTTGACCCCTCAATTGTGATATAATGGGTATTTTTGAGTGTTGCTCATATGTTCATTTGTCTTTATAACAATTTGTATGAAGTTTAGTTCTAGACCAGTGATGGTAAATCATCTTGATGACAACTGTGAAATATTGATAAAAATAGAGTTAACAAGATATTTTGAGATCATTGGTGCTATGATGCTAAATTTCTATTGATGATTTTTCAGATTTTGCTTTGCAATTTGTTGCCGTGTAAAATTACATAGGGCATTAATGTTATTTAATGAACTGGCTTCCAAATGTCCAATCTGATGAGGTTCTCACCCACTTTAGGCTCTCTCATCCGACTGGAAGTTTGATTTAATTATGTTCCAGACTACATCTCTCACTGTCTATTTTCTGACCACATATCTGTTTCTGTCTGACTCTCACTCTGTTGCCATCATCAAACTGTTATCCTCATGTTTGTAGCTCAATACTCAAAAGTTTTATCAATGCCTGATCCATACTCGCTTGCTCTCTGCAGTCTAGTTTGTCTGACCTCCTGTGTTGACTTTATGACATGATATAAGGACAAGCAAATCAAAACAAAGAAGGTTGTTAGAGCTAGGTAGGAATGTGGATTTGAGATTACAATAAGATCAGACATGATCTTATTGAATGGTGGAGCAGGATCAATTAATGACCTACTCTTGCTCCTTGTTTATATGTTGGAGAGGTTTAAATGTCTATTCAACTCCAACTTGCTGAAGTGGCATGAAGTATACCTGGTTGCTTCTGAGTTCTGTGGACTCAAGTTTTTCTGAACTTATTTACGAGATCATCACTTTTCTTGGATGATTACGATAGTTGAAGGATAGATGAATGAAGGGATATGGGAACAGGACATATACATGGGCTTTGGACTATTTGCATGTAGGATAAACATCAGCACAGACTGATTATGCTGAACAGCCTGTTTCTCTGTAGTAATTTTTATGTCATCATTTGCTTCAAGGTTTTTATTTCTTTGATGGAAAGCACAGCTGGTGAATTAGTTGTTCAATTTGAGTTACACTACTTACAAGACTTAATTTCAGTTTTATTGGATATTGGATCTAGTTTCATAGAATATTCTGTCCTCTAGGATTTATCTACACTGGGGAAGTTGTGCACCGTATGTTAACAGCTACTCAGTACATCGCACCACTAATGGCTAATTTTGACCCAAGTGTGTCTAGGAATTCAACTGTTCGATACTTCGACAACGGTGAGTATTAATTTTATTGAAACATTTTGCAGGATAACTTAAACCTCAAAAATACTCGTTGTTTCTTCCCTAAAATATTATTAGAAATTATTTAGAGGGGCTTTGGGTTTAAATTGGATGAATAATTGAACAGGTAATGACAAATACATTTAAATGATAATTCTGAACACTTTTTAGCCTATGATAATGGGTTAGGTTGTAATCTGCAAATTGTTGCTTATGTTTACAGTCCAGTAGTCTTACTGCTAATGCTTTTCATTCTGTTTTCCTTGAAATATTGCGAAAGAAAAACCAATAATTTTTATGAGCCACTGTCAATAGTACAGTGTACTATATGCAGATAATGCTGCAGTATTAATAAGCAACTCTTCTCATAATGGAGCACCTCATGCCAGCCTTCAGCAAGATTTTGACAACTTCCAGGATCGACTGAAAAGTGACAGATACTATAAGCGTTATCTAATAACCATGTCACCTGAGAAATGGCCCAACCATCTCTCCTTCACCTTCATTGGCACCACCACTACAACACTGTCACATTCTGGTTATGTTACTGGACTAGAAATCCAGAGGCCGAGACTGATGACATCCAGGAACATAAGGTAAAATCCTATCACAGTAACTGGAGAATTTAAATTCAGTTAACAGCTACGTGGTTAGTACCACATTTAAAAATTGTTGAGAAGGCAAATATATCATAAAGCCATGGTGGTCCACAGCACAGAAAAGGGCTAACCCTCTCTTCACACTAACCATTCTGCCTCACCTCTTACTCTCACAGGTTCTGTTCTTGCTGTCATCACTGATTCTATACTACTTTATCTCACATGTGCAATTCTACACATTCTTTCACACATCCCATTCTCCTACTCAGACATGTCTTATTCTCTGTCTCTTTCTAAGTAAACCTTTCACTTGTCCTATGTCTTATTCCACTTTCTCTTGCATAGCCTATTTTGCCTTTATTCTCACATCTCCCATTCTAACTTATGGCCCTGCACTTGCTGTATTTCCATCTCTTCAGGCTGTCCCCACCCCACCAACCCCCCCGGCATCACCCCACCCCCACCCAACCCCATTCTAGCTGCTCTCACATCCATCCATTTTATCAGTACTCGCATGGCCCACATCTGGACTCATCAGTCCCCTTTCCTGACCCAAGGGATCATTCTTTCAGGACAGTAAATGAAGCACAAGATAAAACACACGGCTTGAAAGTCCACACTTAGATTAAAAATAATCTTAAAAGTTAATTCATCATGTCAAACAGTGAAATAAAACTCAAATAATCTGATATCACATCCATTATCCATTAACATAGATGGATTTAGTGAACCTGTCTGATATACAGGTATGTGTCAAAGCAAATATTAAACCTAGATGCTTGTTTGATACAGTCCATATAGACAATCAATAACTCAATGTGCATCATAAACCTGCAGGCCCAAAAGCATTTGATGCTCTTTGAGGTTATATCCATTGATCAACTTCATCCGCGGCTGTGCGTGTTTATCTGGCTGGAATGAATCATGGTGGATTTATGACCTTGATGTTTATCTTTTGGCGCCTGGGCCATTGCAAACTACTAAGTGGGGAGCACTCCTATGTCCTGCTCAAATCCAGGGCTGACAACTTGATGCTCTGTGAGTTGTATTTCTTACATTCAAATCAGCATCTCCTCTCCCTTTAACAGACTTACCAGCTGCTAGGGTATTTTCCCAATGTTTGACTGATAAATTGGAATACTCTCATTTTCTGAAACTCATTCTTTGCTGGGTCTCAGAGTCCTTATGTTGCTGATCAGCTCCCTCTTTCCTATTCTGGCTTGCTATTCTTCCAAAGAAAGATTCCTCCTCTCTCCCAGCATGCATACTGTGACTCTAATCACAGATTCCCTCTCTCTCCCAGCACATGCAATGTCTAATCACAGATTCCCTCTTTCTCCCAGCACACACACTGTGTCTCTAATCACAGATTCCCTCTCTCCCAGCATGCACACTGTCTAATCACAGATTCCCTCTCTCTCCCGGTGTGCACACTGTCTCCAATCACCAATTACCTTTCTCCCTGCGTGCACACTGAGTCTCTAATCACAGATCACAGGCTCCTCCTGTGGTCCCCAGCATCATAGATACCAGCCAATTTGATTCACTGTGATATCAAGAAACATTTGGAGGCACTGGATACTACAAAGGCTTTGGGGCCTAATAACATTCTGGCAATTGTGCTGAAGGCTTGTGCTGCAGAACTTGCTGCACCCCTAGCCAAGTCTTCTAGTACAGTTACAACACTGGCGTCTATCTGACAATATGGAACATTGCCCAGGTATGTCCCGAACATAGAATGCAGGACAAATCCAACCCAGCCATTTACCATGCCATCAGTTTACTCTCGATCGTCATTAAAGTGTTGGAAGGTGTCATCAACAGTGCTATCAAACAGCATCTACTCAGCAATAACCTGCTCAGTGACACCCAGTTTGGGTTCTCCCAGGGCTACTCAGCTCCTGACATCATCATGGCCATGGTTTAAACATGGACAAAAGAGCAGAATTCCAGAGGTGAGTTGAGAGTGATAGCCTTTGACATCAAGGCCACGTCTGACCGAGTGGGGCGTGAAGGAGCCCTAGCAAAACTGGAATCAGTGGGAATCAGGGATGAAACTGTCTGCTGTTTGGAGTCATACCTGGCACGTAGAAAGATAGTGGTGGTTTCTGGAGGTCAGTCATCTCAGCTCCAGGACATATCTGCAGGAGTTCCTCTGGTTAGTGTCTTAGGCCCAAATTATTGTCAGCTCCTTCATCAATGAGCTTCCCTCCATCATAAGATCAGAAGTGGGGATGTTTGCTGATGAATGCATAATGTTCAGCACCATTCATGACTCCTCAGATACTGAAACAGTCCATGTTCAAGTGCAGCAAGATCTGGACAATATCCAGGCTTGGGCTGACAAGTGGCAAGTAATAATCATGCCACACAAAAGCCTAGCAAGTACCATATCCACTCAGAGACAGTCTAACCATCACCCCTTGACATTCAATGGTGTTACTATCACTGAATCCCTCAATATCAACATCCCCAGCGCTACCATTCACTGGAAACTCAAATGGACTCACCATATAAACACAGTGACTATGAGAGCAGGGCAAAGGCTGGGAATACTTCAGTGAGTACCTCACCTCCCGACTCCTTATAGACTATCTATCATAAGGCGCAAGTCAGGAGTGTGATGGAATATTCCCCACTTGCCTGGATGAGTACAGCCCCAATAACACTCAAAAAGCTTGACACTATCCAAGACAAAGCAACCCATTTGATTAGCACCACATCCACAAAAATCCAGTCCCTCCACCACGATGCTCAGCCGCAGCAGTGTGTACTATCTACAAGATGCAATGCAGAAATTCACCAAATGTTCTCAGACAGTACCTTCCAGAGCCAAAACTACTTCCATCAAGAAGGACAAGAGCGACAGATACCTGGATATGCCAACACCTGCAAGTTGCCCTCCAAGCCACTCACCATCCTGAGTTGGAAATATATCACCGCCCCTTCATTGTCATTGGGTCGAAACCTTGGAATTCACTTTTTAATGACATTGTGGGTCAACCTACAGTGCATGGACTGCAGCAGTTGAAGAAGGCAGCTCACCACCACCTTCTCAAGGGCAACAAGGGATGGGCAAGAAATGCTGGCCCAGCCAGTAATGCTTACGTGCCAGGAGTGGAAAACAAGGAAATCCCTTCCTGCACTGTTTGCTGCTCCTGCAATCAAATATTTCCATTCTCCTGTACTTGTAGCTCCTCCAAACAGAGGTGCACATTTCTCACTTTTATCAAACTGCTTATGCTGTTATACTTGCGATTGATGCTCAGCCTCACTCCACTCAAACTCAGTGGAATATTCAGAACATTTCAGTGTGCATATTTTGCCGGATGAGTTTATGACTACACCTGCAAGTACTTTAGAGGGAACATTGCTCATAAATGCCCAATTTGACATCAAACAGACCACTGCACTTCTGACCTCAGTACAACCTTGGTCCAAATGTGAACAAAACAGTTGAATTCCAGAAGAGCAGTGAGGATGACTCCCCTTAACATTAAGGCAGCATGTGACCAAGTGTAGCACCAAGGAGCCCTCACAGAATTGAAACCAGTGAGATTTGGGAGGAAACTGTTCTGTCACCCTGGGAATTATACATAACAAGGAAGGATAGATGTGGTTGTTCGAGGCCAGTCATGTTAGTCTAAGGGCATTGATGTAGTAGTTCCTCTGGATGGTATCTTAGGCCCAAACATCTTCAGTTGTTTCATTAATGACTTTGTCTCTATTCTTATGTTAGAACTGGGGATGTTTACTGTTGATTGAACAGTGGTCAGTTCCACCAACCTTCTCAGACACTAAAAGTCACTATAGTCCTCCCAGACCATAGGGCTGCTCTCTCAGTATAGAGAGACAACTGGTGGTAGTTTAACCTCAGAGTCACCATGCCTTAGGCATAAAGAAAGATTGAGGAGAGTCTGTTACGGTAACCTTAGTCAGTGTTGGAATTGAACCCACATTGATGGCATCACACCCCAGCTGTCCAGCAAACTGAACTAACTGAATGATAAATGGCAAGTAGTATATTGCACAATGCAAGTGCCAAACAATGGGCATCTCCCTAACAAAGGGTCTAACCACCTTCTGTTGATATTCAGCGACATTATCATTGTTGAATCTTTCATCATTAAATTCCCAGACCAGACACAGAAATACTCTGGCAGCAAGAAGGAAGAGGCTGAGAATTCTGAAGCGAGTAACTCACTTTCTGACTCCAGAAATCTTATGCACCCTGGAAGGCACAAGTCAGGAGTGTGATGGAATACTCCCCACTTGCCTGGATGAGAGCAGCCCCAACAACACTCAAGAAGTTTGACACTGTCCAGGACAAAGCAGCCCACTCGATCAGCATTGCACCCTCCTTAAACATTCACCCTCTTCAGCACAGTCACAGTGAGTACCATCTATAGGATACACTGTGGCAACTCAGCAAGGCCTCTTCAAAAACACCTCACAAACCTTTAACCTTTACCACTTAAAAGGACAAGGACAAGATGCACACAGGAATACGACTGCCTGAAAGCTTCTCTCCAAGTAGCTGAATGTCCTGACTTGGAACTATATCATTGTTGCTATACAAATTCTTGGAACTCCCTCTCAACAGCAGAGTGAGAGTGCCTTCAATAAACAGACAGCAACCCAAGTTCTGGAAACAACCTTCAGCCACCTTTCCAAGGACAATTAGAGATGAACAACAGGTGATGGCCCTGCCAGCAATGTCCAAATGTTCAGATTAAAGAAACTCCACAGGATCGAAGAGTTAGTGCTTGGAGCACTGACCATGTCAATATTTTAGAATATTTCAGGGAAATAGTTAAAAACAGGAGGGAAAGAGGATGTGGAAGCAGAGTGCCTGTGTGTGATTAAGATTATTGCTCATATAGAGGACAAACAGAAGCAAATACAAATTGGTCTAAAGCACCTGATTCTGCGTTGCAGTTCTGTGGAAGCAGTACTGTACCTTCCTCCTCCACGACCATGTGGTGCTTCGCTACCAGATATTCAGTAGCAGTTTTCACAGGGACTCTTCTCATCATTAACTTCACCTTTGGTGGACTGTTGGCAGAAACTCCCAGAAATGTTGTAAATGGTCATTTTTGCCACTATTTCTGACAAAGTTATAGCAGGAGTTCTTTCATTTCTTTCAGCTGCAGCTAATGAAATATTGTGAATTTACTGACCTTACATTCTGTAGTGAAAGAAATGGAAAACTTGTACCATCCAAAATACTGTAAGTGCATAAAATGGTCAACGAGTCAGTTGTTTTTCTGACAAAGCATGTCCCTTTGCGAGGCAGCAGTATTGCTCAGCAGATTAGCTTGAAGGTTCTACATATCAACGTGGTTTTATTTGTTCTATTATGCATTTTCTGTATGTGCAGGTACTGCTCTGGTTGTACAGTGGGATAATGTCCGCCTACAAGATAACTACGATTTAGGGAGCTTCACGTTCCAGGCCACACTGCATAATGATGGACGGATTGTGTTTGCTTATAAAGAAGTAAGTTTTCCAGCTAGTTTACATTCTATATTAGTAATCATAGTATAAATGTTGAATGCCCTGATGGAGGTTACTTAATTAACCTCACAAAAAGGATGGCAATGTCAGGTCAGTATGGAGAAGCAATTCTTTCATTTTGAGGTAGATTTGGACAAATTAAAGTTTTTCCTTTGTTTGGTGTCATTCACCCTATGGCTTGCGTCTTATTTGTCTTGTAGAGTGGGAATGGATGAGGAGAGGCACAAGTTAATTCTCAGATCTTGTAACCCACTCTGGCTGTGATGAAGTTAAATTTAAAAGATGCTCTATTATTCACATGGTGAACATTCTTTTGCTATGACATTGGATGTCTGTAAAGGACGTTCCTCACTTTATCATATCTGAAGCAGTGATGACAAGGGGTGATAAAGTCGAAACATTAATTTTCTTCTCCATTTTCAAGGAAAGTCCCGGAGGAGCAAGTTAATAAATAAAAAGCAGGAGACCTGTTCTATTGCCACAACAAAGAATATCACATCACTCTTGTACATTTTGAGATTTTAAACCATTCTTTCATCCAGTTTGCAACACTGTAATGGATTCTTACAAAATAAACTGACATGTCTTCACAACTTATTCCATTCCAAATCTCAAGAAAAAGATAGTATCTATAAATATTTATCAAAACTAAATATACAGATAGGTGGAAAAGTGTTATTACTCATATTTTGCATTGAAGATGGCTAATCCATTTTAATAATCACCATTTGTGACATATTTTATCAGCAGTATTTCAATGCATTTATTTTGCAGAAAGTAGCTATTTATAAATTGAATCAATCATTCCCTCCTAAGTGAAAGCTGAACATGGCTGATTCTGAAGTAGGATGTGATTTATATGCATGTAATAGTTCAGAATTGTAGTATTTTTTCTTTACCTCTGGCAGTGATTTCTGAAAGTAACTGCAATTGAAATACTCAATTAGGTTTACAACTTGAGATGTTTTGTATTCCACAAGGAATGTTTTATTCCAGTATAATTACCTGTGATCAGTAAACAGTGAATAGATAATAGCTGCACTTTGAAATGCCTGAAGAATTGGAATTTATCCTACATATATTGATCCTTGTATTGTCCAGATTCCTGTTCCTGTGATACAGATAAACTCAGCGAACCACCCAGTCAAAGTGGGGCTGTCAGATGCATTTGTAGTCGTCCACAAGATCCAACAGATTCCCAGTAAGTGAAATTGCATCATTCCACAGTACACGTACCACAGGAAACATCAGCTGAGAGCTTTCAATCAGTTCTTTGGGAGAGGTTTTCTTCAAATTAAAGTTTTAAATGTAGCCAATAGAGTTCTATATTCAGAAAAAAAGTTACATTTCAAAGTTAACATTCAAGTTAAGTTTCAGGATTGGACATTTCATCAGAGTGCATAAAGAGTATTTTCTAATATCACAGTTCTTGCATCATTAAGAATAAATGAAAGCAGAGACAGAATAGGAACAATTATTCACGGAAATTAATCAAAATCAGCCAACTTGAAATCAATAAACGTACAGTTGATGTAGCACAGACAGTTCCCACCCAGTCAATCAAATATGTGTCAGTTGACATTACTTACTTGTCAGAATCTTTTAAGATTTTCAGCTGGCTTTTCATACAACCTTCAAGTTACAGTCAGTGGACAAATAATCAAGCGTTTATGGTTGAAATTTCAGATGTTCTGAGAAATTAAATGTGTAGATTCATAGAATTTGACTTTTAGCATACAGTGATTATGACGTTGTGGTTTGACTGAACCGTTAAATACATCTGGCCTGAGCAGCTCCACTGTCAGCTGTTCTTTAAATATGTGTGTCTTCTTGTTAGTTTCCTTTCAGTGATGTTAAATCAGCCATAGCACGAGTCAATTACTGTCAAAGTGAAATAAAAGACTACTCACCTCAGCTTATTTGTAGTTTCATTGTAATGCTGAGAGAATCTCAATTGCTTGACCATTGTCTCCAATGTATAATTTCTTTTGACACTTCATTCTGCTTAATCAAATATTAGAATTAGGTTCATTGTCACATGTCCTCACATGACTGCTGTGAAAAGTTTACAAATTTGCCACTTATTGCGCCATCTTAGGTACAAAGTTACTAAAGTACACAATCTCAGGAATAAATGAGAAAAACAAAGAAATAAAAATGTCAGTATTACAGTCCTTCAAGCAGACTGCGCGGGCCTCACCTCCAGTCCATCCTGGGCTTCGCCTCCTGTCTGCGTAGACTTGCTTCCAGTCCGCGCCGGGAGCTCGCGGCCAATCCACGCCGTGCCTCGCCCAAGTCCACGCCACATTCCGACGACCCACCAAGCTTTGAGCACCGCCACAGCCGACGATTCATCTGCCCCCACTGTAGGCCTACCGCAGACCCAGCCCAGGCACCAAGCTCCACAGCCACTGCCAACAACCCTCTGATACTGCTCTGGCTACCCACGATGATCAAGGTCGGAAGATGAAAGAAAACAGAAAGAGAAAGATGGAAAAGGAAACAGAGAGAGAGAGAAGGATGCAGCAGGCCTGGAGTATACAGGCTCGGAATCCCTAACATCCCTACCATGCCAAATATATTGATTTTTCTAAATGCCATCATGCCAAAACTTTCCTAATTCTCCTGCAATTATGCTTTGGATTATATAAAATATAATCAACCATTCCAAGTGTGTTTTGTTAAAACAATTGAATTCTCATAACTATAAGAGTATGAAAATTTGTTATTGAGGTATGATTTGTTGTTTAAAAATTCTACGTCCCCCAATTATATAGTAGAACATTTGTGAACATGCCCAACTTACATCATTGGTTAGGGGGAGAAAAGCCATTATCTCAGAATGAAGTTGGCTTTTTCAAATATGTTAATTTTCTTGACACTGTAATTTACATACCTTGTAGATCATAGCTAAGATACTGCAATATTGCTATTATTGTGGTTATTATCAGTCCACCAACTGATTACTTACAGGCACTGAATTTAATACAAATTTTATTTCAGAAATATGTCCATAGACCTATTCCTTCACACCTGCAACCACATTGTCAAACAGTCTGCAAGTTACACGAATAAAATTCTGCAAGAATTGGGTTTTGTACAAAATATGGCAACTGTATAAATTCACAGATTATATCACATTCCAAATTCATGAAGCTCCCTTGCTTTCAGATAGTCATCTCTCTGTTCTTGGCTTTCCAATCCTATGTAGAAACATAGAAAAAAGAACTATAAGAACAAGATAGCAGAGTACAGAAGGAAGCCATTTGGCCCATCAAGTCTGTATCAACTCATTCGTAGAATAGCAAAATTGGCCTCATTCCTAGGCTCTTTGTCCATTGTCCTGAAATTCTTTTTCAACTTAAAATATTAATCTAATTCCCTTTTAAAGACTACGATCCAGCATGTATCAAGAAAAGCATTATTAATCCCAAACCCAGACACTGTGTAAAAATTATTTTTCTCAATGCTTCATCTGATTCTTTTGCTTCTCCAGTCTACCAATGAAACTATAACCTTCACCTCTGGAACAAATCTGGTAAAGATATTCAGTACTCTCTTTAAAAGTTCATGTCTTTCCACAAGTGGGGAGTTCAACTGGGGCAGGCCAGTGGTTTTTTTTAAAAGATTCACTGGCTTCCATTAATTTGCCTCCATTTATAAACCCAGTTCCCATATATTTTGTTAGGTGCTTTATCATCTTAATAGATTTGTGCAGCAACACCCAAATCTTTTACCCCTTTAAATTGTGCTATTTTGTCTGCATAGTCTCCCCCCATGCATTTGATCCAAGACATTTCTGTATTAAATTTCATCTTCCTTTATACTCCCTGTGGCTATATCTTCTTGGAATCCATTACTATTTTCCTTACTACTTGCTGCAAGGATCCTGCATAAATTTTTAAAAGCAGGACATGTGTGATGTACCAGATTGTTTTCCTTCAAAGAGGTTACTAAAGTGGTGGACAGGGGAATTTCCATAGATTCTATAATCTTTTGAATGAACTTCCTCAGATTGTTAAGTAAAGTTGATGCTCAGAGAAGGGCAACTTTTTAAATGGTTAGGAGACTGAGAGTAGAGATAAAGAACAGGTAACCTAAAGATTTCAATCAACCGAACCAGTGAGCTGAGAAATGACAGGTGGAGTTTAATTTAGACGAATGCAAGGTGTTACATGTTGGTAAAATAAACCAGAGCAGGACTTTCACAGTTAATGGTAGGGCCTTGGGGAGAACAGAGACACCTAGGGGTTCAGATACATGGTTCACAGGTAGACAGCATGATGAAGAAGCCATTTGGCATGCTTGCCTTCACTTGTCAGAACACTGAGTACAGGAGTCAGGTCATCTTGTAACGACCGTACAAGACATTGTTAAGGCCACATTTGGAGCACATCATACAGTTATGGTCGCCTTGCTATAGGAAGGATGTTACCAGACAGGAAACAGTGCAAAAAAAAATTTCTGAAGAAGGGTCCCAACCCAAAGCATCAGCTTTCCTGCTCCTCTGATGCTCCTCTGATGCTGTGTTCTTCTAGCTCCACACTTTGTTATCAAAAAAGATTTACAACTATGTTATCAAAACTCAAGGATTGAGTTTTAAGAGAGGCTGTAAAGGCTGGGGTAGTAGGGATGCAGATGCTGGAGAATCTGAGATAACAAGGTGTAGAGCTGGTTGAACACAGCAGACCAAGCAGCATCAGAGGAGCAGGAAGGCTAACATTTTGGGCCTAGACCCCTAAATTTTTTTTTTTCTGAAGAAGGGTCTAGGCCGGAAACATCAGCCTTCCTGCTCCTCTGATGCTGCTTGACCTGCTGTGTTCATCCAGCTCTACACCTTGTTATCTCTGTAAAGGCTGGGACTTGTTTCCCTGGAGCATAGGAGGCTGAAAGGTGACCTTATCCAGGTTTATAAAATCATGAAGGGCATAGATAAGGTGAATAGCCAAGGTCTTTTCACCAAGGTAGGGGTGTCCAAAACTAGAAGGCCATAAGAGGGGAAAGATTCAGAAGGAACCTGAGGGATCACTTTTTCACACAGAAAAAGTGTGAATGGAACGAGCTACTAGAGGAAGTGTTCGAGGCTGGTACAATTACATTTAAAAGACATTTGGACAGGTACACAAACAGGAAAGGTTTAGAGGGATATGGGCCAAATGGGACTAGTTCAACTTAAGAAACCTGTCAACATGGATGAGTTGGGCAGAAGGGTCTGTCCCTGTGCTGTATGACTCTGACATGATCAGCATGTGACGAGTGATGTCCCACACGGATTTGTATTGTGTGATTAACCTTTCATGGTATTTAATTAATCATTTAGATGATGGGATGGAAATCAATGTGTCCAAATTTTCTTTTATGAGAAAATAACAGTGACAAATGGTATTGCAGTTGAGTAAAGGTAACTACAAGGACATGAGGGAAGAACTGGCCAGAGTTGACTTGGAAAGGACACTTGCAGGGAAGACAGGAGAGCAGCAATGGCAGGAGTTTCCACGGTTAATTCAGGAGGAACAGAAGAAATTCATCCCAGGGAAGAAGAAGCATACTAAGGGGAGGATGAGGCAACCATGGCTGACAAGAGAAATCAGGGACAGCATAAAAGCAAAAGAAAAAGCATACAATGCAGTGAAGATTCATGTGGAAAGCCAGAGGATTGGGAAGTTTTTATAAACCAGCAGAGGATAACTTAAAAAAACAAGTAAACAGGGAAAAAATAAAAGAAGACATTAGGTTAGCGAGTAATATAAAAGAAGATTGCAAGAGTTTTTTTTAGAAATCTAAAAGTTAAGAGAGAAACAAGAATAGACATTGGACTGCTAGAAAATGGGGCTGGAGAAGTATAATGGGGATCAAAGAAATGCCGTGGGAGAAATTGAAAAGGTACTTTGCATCACGTTTGAAGATGCCAGTAGCATACCAGAACCTCAAGACAATCAGGGGCCGGGTAAGTGTAATGGACGTCACTAAAGAGAAGGTGCTGGGGAAGTGAAAGGTGTTGAGGTTCTGTTATGCTACTGGCGAATTCAAACATGATGCAAAGTACTTTTTCAATTTCTCCCACGGTCCGAACATGGATATACCACCTGGACCAGATAGACACGTCAGAATTCTGAAGGAAGTAACTGAGGAGATTGTAGAGGCATTGGTGGTGATCTTTCAGGAATCACTAGAGTCAGGAAGGATTGTAGAGGACTGGAAAATGGTTCATGCCACACCCTGTTTAAGAAGGGAGGGAGGCAGAAAGCATGAAATTATAAGCCAGTTACCAATCTCATTGGTAAGATTTTAAAGCCCATTATTGTGGATAAGATTGCAAAGTACTTGGAAGTACATGGTAAAATAGGGCTGAGTCAGCATGGCTTTGTCAAGGGGAGGTCGTGCCTGACAAGTCTGTCAGAAATTTTTGAGGAGGTAACAAGCAAGTTAGACAAAGGAGAGCATGTGGATGTGATATATTTGAATTTCCAGAAGGCCTTTGACAAATTGCCACACAGGGGGCTGTGAAATAACAGCCCATGGTGTCGGGGCAAGACAGAGGATTGGCTGATTGGCAGAAGGCAGAGAGTAGGGATAAAAGGGTCTTTTTCAGAATGGCAGCCAATAGAACTCTTTCCAGCAGAATTGTTGGCTCTGGGGTAAATTTTTTCCCATCCTTGGTGAAGGATGAGCTCAGGGAAGGGAGTGTCGATTTGGAGGAAAACACAGCTGGTCTAATTAGTAAGTTTGGGGAAGATATAAAGATTGGTGGAGTTGCGGATAATGAGGAGGATTTTCTGAGGATACAGCAGATATAGATCAGTTGGAAGCATGGTAGAAAAATGGCAGACATAGTTTAATCCGTACAAATGTGAGTGAGGTGATGCATTTCAGAAGGTCAAGTACAGGTGGAAATTATACAGTGAATGGCAGAACCCTTAGGAGTATTGATATGCAGAGGGATCTGGGTGTGTAGGTCCACAGGTCACTGAAGGTGGCAACGCAGGTAGATAAGATAGTAATAAAGGCCAATGGCATGCTTGCCTTCATTAGAAGGGGCATTGAGTATAAGGATAGGCAAGTTATGCTGCAGCTTTATAGAACTTTAGTTGGACCACACTTAGAATATTGTGTACAGTTCTGATCACAACACTACCAGAAGATTGTGGATGTTTTGGAGAGGGTACAGAAAAGGTTTACCTAGATGCTGCCTGGTATGGGAGATTTTAGCTATGAAGAATGGTAGGATAGACTGGGAGATGGTAAGAACTGCAGATGCTGGAGTCAGAGATAACACAGTGTGGAGCTGGATGAACACAGCAGGTCAGGCAACATCAGAGAAGCAGGAAAGCTGACGTTTCGGGTTGGGACCCTTCTTCAGAAATGGGGGAGGGGGAAGGAAGCTCTGAAATAAATAGAGAGAGGAGGAGTGGGGCTGGGAAAGGTAGGTGGGATGGTGATTGGGCCTCCTCCAGTGTCACAATGATGCCACCTGCAAACTGGAGGAACAGCACCTCATATTCCGCCTGAGGAGCCTACAGCCCAATGGCCTAAACATGGATTTTACCAGTTTTAAATCTCTCCACTGCCGGCCACATCCCCTGACCAACCCTCCCTCTCATCCCCACCTCCTTGACCTGACATAACCTGTCCATCTTCTCTCCCACCTGTCTGCTCCTCCCACCTCACTGACCAATCCCCACCACTACCTACCTGCACTCACCTATCACCATCCCACCTACCTTCCCCAGCCCCACCCCTCCTTTCTCTATTTATTCAGAACTCCCTTCCCCCTCCCCCATTTCTGAAGAAGGGTCCTGACCCAAAACGTCAACTTTCCTGCTCCTCTGATACTGCCTGACCTGCTGTGTTCCTCCAGCTTCACACTGTGTTATTTAGAATAGGCTGGGTTTGTTTTCACTGGAACGCATGAGGTTGAGGGGCAACCTGATAGAAGTTTATAAGATTGTGAATGGCATCGATAGAGTGGAAAGTATGAGGCTTTTTCCCAGGGTGGAGGGCTCAATTGCTAGGGGACACGTGTTCAAGGTGCAGGGGAAGGAAGTTTAAAAAAGGTGTGAGAGGCACATTTTTCACACAAAGGGTGGTGAATGCCTGGAACACGCTGCCAGAGGAGGTGGTGTTATCAGACCCAACAACAGCATTCAAGAAGCACCTGAACAGGTACATGAATAGGGAGGGAACAGAAGGATATGGATCCTGTAAGTGAAAACGGTTTTAGTATGGAAGGGCAAAATATGTTGGCACAGGACCTGTTCCAGTGCTGTATTCTTCTTTGTATCATTGAACTATGCAGCTTTCCCCCGTGGTGTGTGTGTGTGTGTGTGTGTGTACACGTGTGTGCTTTTAAGGGTTTATAAGAGGATTATAATTATAATTTTAATTAATAATGTTATATGCTGATGGTTCATAACTGTTTATCTGCAGCTACAGTCTGATGACTTGTAATAAATACTAATTTTTGTTAAGTATAGAAACCAGAGGTCCATACTTTCTATCAACCTGAGTTTGAGAACCAGGTAAATTGGGGAATTTTAAGTACATATCTTAAAATGTTGAACTTTTGTGACAGAGGTTGATTTTCAGCGCACTACCACATTGAGTCACAACAAGTGGTAGACAAGACAGTGGAAGCACATGCAAATGAATTCAGTTCACTTTCAACACACCACAGTGAATCACCAAGTACTCCAAACCAAGTCCAAAGAGAATATAAAACAGGAAGAGAAATTGTTGGAGTGACTTGGCAGGTCTGGTAGCTTCTTTGGAGGGAAAGCAGAGTTAATGTTTTGGGACCAGTGACCCTTGTTCAGAACTGATTGTAGCTAGGAAACGGTTGGTATATATGCTGAAGACAGGGTGTTGGGGGGAGGACCAAATTTAGTTGGAGATGGAGCCCAGAGAGAGAGAACCGCAGTTAGGCAGCTAAAAGTGCTGAACCGCGGAGAAAGAAAGGCTGACAATAGTGACCATGAGTGAAATAACTCCACAGAGGCCGGTATCCTGTCACCATGCCTCCCGTTATTTACATATGAACAGTCCTTGACTTTAGTGCTGCCCCATTCAGAGTCAGGTACCAGAGTGTCAGCATCTCTAACACTCCCCTTTTTATCTGTCAGCCAGGGCTCACTGCTTGGACGAGATGAACAGCCCCGATCAGGGAACACATATTCTATGAGGTGCAGGTGGCTGACCTTGTTGCAGTCGCTGCAATCAGTTGGTGAAAATAGGTTGCCTGTGATGAAAGCAATGTATGTCATGACACGGCCAGGGGTATGGGGTGGGTAAAGGACATAGAAGAAGGTATTCAGATCCTAAAATTATTGAACTTTGAATCAATCATTTTAGGGCCCGAAAGCCGTCTTCCATGCCCTTTATCACCTGCAATCCCCTGTCTTCAGCGCAGATACCAATCATTTCCTAGCTACAATCCATTCTGAAAAAAGGTCACTGGACCCGAAACATTAAATAGAGTGTGCGAATATTGCAAAACTTATGTCTGAATCTTTAGCTTTTACTTTTTAACTTCTGTAAATCCTTAGTCGATAAAGTATTCAACCACTACATTTTCCCATCTTAGTGCTGTTACACAGCAACAACCTTCAACATAAGGGAGGGAGCTATGTATGAAATTACATAATTTTATGCTTACTTTGTTGAATTACAATATAAATGTACAAAACAGCAAATTAATTCAATTAAGCACTAAAGTCCTTAGAGTGACCCTCGGCAAAGTTATAGTGGAACAATCTCAACAGTGTATGCACATAGCTGATGGTTGCTGCAGGAACAGGATGCATTTTGTTCAATGCAGTTTCCTGGCAGCTCTCATGCCCTAAAGTGAGTCTTGTCAGTTGCAAATAGTGCTACCAATTGATTAGGAGTACTGTGATGATTTGTAATCGTTTTTAATAACATTCTTGACACTTTGAAAAATGATTTATTTACTACCAGTCATTAGAACTGCTGTTGTGCTGTTCTTCACAGGTGCCATCAATAATGATTTCGCACACAAAAGTGAAAAACTAAACTCTTAATCATCCTTGATAAGAGATAGTAGGAACTGCAGATGTTGGAGAATCTGTGATAACAAGGTGTAGAGCTGGATGAACACAGCAGGCCAAGCAGCATCAGAGGAGCAGGAAGGCTGACGTTTCGGGCCTAGACCCTTCTTCAGAAATGGGGGAGGGGAAGGGGGTTCTGAAATAAATAGGGAGAGAGGGGGAGGCGGATAGAAGATGGATAGAGGAGAAGATAGGTGGAGAGGAAACAGACAGGTCAAAGAGGCGGGGATGGAACCAGTAAAGGTGAGTGTCGGTGGGGAGGTAGGGAGGGGATAGGTCAGTCCAGGGAGGACGGACAGGTCAAGGGGGCGGGATGAGGTTAGTAGGTAGGAGATGGGGGTGCGGCTTGAGGTGGAAGGAGGGGATACATGGGAGGAAGAACAGGTTAGGGAGGCAGGGACAAGCTGGGCTGGTTTTGGGATGCGATAGGGGGAGGGGAGATTTTGAAGCTTGTGAAATCCACATTGATACCATTGGGCTGCAGGGTTCCCAAGCGGAATATGGGTTGCTGTTCCTGCCACCTTCGGGTAGCATCGTTGTGGCACTGCAGGAGGCCCAGGATGGACATGTCGTCTGAGGAATGGGAGGGGGAGTTGAAATGGTTCGCGACTGGGAGGTGCAGTTGTTTATTGCGAACCGAGCGTAGGTGTTCTGCAAAGCGGTCCCCAAGCCTCCGCTTGGTTTCCCCGATGTAGAGGAGGCCACAGCGGGTACAGCGGATGCAGTATACCACATTAGTAGATGTGCAGGTGAACATCTGCTTGATGTGGAAAGTCTTCTTGGGGCCTGGGATGGGGGTGAGGGAGGAGGTGTGGGGGCAGGTGTAGCACTTCCTGCGGTTGCAGGGAAAAGTGCCGGGTGTGATGGGGCTGGAGGGGAGTGTGGAGCGGACAAGGGAGTCACGGAGAGAGTGGTCCCTCCGGAAAGCAGATAAGGGTGGGGAGGGAAAAATGTCTTTGGTGGTGGGGTCGGATTGCAGATGGCGGAAGTGTCGGAGGATGATGCGTTGGATCCGGAGGTTGTTGGGGTGGTACATGAGGACGAGGGGGATTCTTTTTTGGTTGTTATTGCGCGGAGGGGGTGTGAGGGATGAGTTGCAGGAAATGCGGGAGACACGGTCGAGGGCATTCTCGACCACTGAATGGGGGAAGTTGCGGTCCATGAAAAACAAGGACATCTGAGATGTTGATCTGTTCTCAGTCAGCAAGACCAAGCTCACAATTCATTCTGAGATAACAAGGTGTAGAGCTGGATGAACACAGCAGGCCAAGCAGCATCATAGGAGCAGGAAGGCTGACGTTTCGGGCCTAGACCCTGCTAAATAGCAATATTTCGTAGATAAGTTCCATTTGCTGAGAATAAGCCAATTATGCCCAGGATAGTATGATAACTGATGAAAAATCACAGATCAGAATTTAATGCAACTCTCTCAAGTGGGAAACATGGCAGTCAAGGCTGTTGAATTGCATGGGTGGAGTTCCCACAGCAGGAAAATGGAATGATTCAAGGTCGGCAGTGTCAGTCTGTAGTGGGAAGAGAGTTAAACCTGTTGCCAAACTGGTTAAGTCAACTTCTGTATCTCTGAAATCAAAGTTTATGCCGCCTTCCAAACTAATCAGGAAGTACAAAGGGATCCTGTTTCAGGATCCCATGATTTAAAAGGTGCTGGTTTTCAGGCAGCACGACAGACTGTCAGTGAGAATGTTATCTGCCATCCATTACAGTGCACTTTGAGAATGTGGAGGGAAGGAAGGTAAAGTTTGGTCAAACAAGCGGGGAGCTCTGAGGAACAGAACCTTTCAAGACAGGTGGACATCGGATGGCCAGGAGCAAGATCAGTCCATCTTTGGCAACCTGTAACAGAGTGTCATTGACCAAGATGGGAATCATCCATGCAGTGCTGCTCCCTCCTGAGTGTCTGGAGGGAATGTGCACAGGAAGCTAACCCCGTGGTGCAGAGCCTCCCATTGCCAGCTCTCTTACAGCAGCAAGAGGGAGCCACCTCAGCAGGAGAGGAGATACCACGATGTCAGCTGGAGCAGCAGCAAGGGAGAGGAAAGGGTAGTGTCACTTTCAGAGTCTTCAGGACTGAATGGATTTCTTTTAAATCTCCAAGAGGCAGTCCTGAGAAGGCTCTGTCTCACCAGGGAGGCAGACACCAATTGTGAACCAGGATGCAGGATGAGCTGTATCTGTGGGAGTGGGTGGCCACCTCATGCCTGTGCGCTCAAACTTACCAAGCACTCAACTTCCGTGCCTCCTTCCAAGGATCCACCGGTGACATGGGGAATATCCCAGGTAGTGACGGAGGCACGGAAGTTGAGTGCTTGGTAAGTTTGAGCGCACAGGCATTAAGTGGCCACCACTACTGTTGGGAAGTGACCAATGTGTTGTTTGAGAGCTGAATCTATCCAAACCTAAACAGATCCCAGGATGCAAGCTGAGAGGCAAGTGAGTTTCAAACTCACTGCCATTTAGGCAGTGTATCATTGATAGTGCACATGTGACATCAAACGTTCATTGAACCAGGCTGCATCATTCATCAACAAAAGGAGATTCAATTCTATCAACATTGAAATAATGTATGACCACAGAAAGTGAATTCTGAAGGTCTGTGTTCATCTTGCGGGCAGTAGCTATGAGGCATATGTCCTTCAGAATGTCACGTTTGTTCAACCCATAGCTACTACTCCAGGGCTGGTACCTCGTGCCAGGGCTTATCCTTTCCATACTTGCATAATGAACCACGAACCCTTGCATAAGGCAGAGAATAGCACAGTGCAAGACATAGCTCCAACACTGAGCAGACAGTAGGAATGCTGTAGATGTAATTCCATTGCCTTGACTGTCACAGTTCTGCAGTTAATCCAGTGTGGGTCCCACATATCATCACTGTCGATGACACCTCACACAATTTGGCACAGCAAATGTGAAGAACCTTGCACGCAGAGTCATTGAATGTGGAAGATGGTGAAGAGGGAGCTTTGCAAACATAACACATGATTTACCTGTAGCAGGGGTCAGGAGTATGCAAGTACACATTAGGGAGGCCTGCAGAAACTTGATTCTTGAAACTTGAAACACTTTTGGCATCTGTCCCACACTCAACAAGCAGCTACTTTCTAACCAAGCTTATCATCATCAAAAGTCATCTAATAAGTATTGACTCTGATCCGTTGATCCAGCCTCTGCCTTCGCCCTGCTCCATTACACAGAGGGTGTCACGTTCCTGCAGGAACCTTTCACATTTGCATTTAAGGATTCACAGGTTCCAGAAGGTATTCTTAAAGAATCAGTCGCTGAGTGAAGAATATGAGGGATATCTCATATTAATCATGAGTATTAATCATAAATAAGCGACAGTATCTGACATGAAATGTTTAAATGGCTGTGCCACTGTGGTACATCAAAGTGTTTACTTGTGCTGTGCTGAGATCTGTGCGCTGAGCTGGAGACAGGCTCCTGATATGCTGCAACCCACAATGAGTGCAGCAGCAGCCCTCTGGTTGTCCAAGGTCTGTATGGCCCTAGCAATCTGACAGATTCTGCACCATTGCAGAAGCCTCAACTGTGGCCACTTTTGGCAGGAAGCATATGGATCACTATCAGACTGGCCAGAGAGAGCCTGTCCACCCTCAGAATACCTTGAGTGGAAACTCCCAGATCTCTGAAGCTTCTCCATGCACATTAGGCTCTGTCTGCTTTAAACAGGTAGCAGTGCACTTGGAGGCGCACTGATCGCAAAGTGCTTGGCTACTTTTACAATGGGTTCAAGGTCACAGAAAGGCTTTTCAGCCAGGTATACGCTCTCAGCACCCATTGAGTGGTCTGCTAAATCTTCCTTTCTGTGAAGGTTGCTGACATTTTCATGGAGGTAGCCATGTATACAAATGCCTTGGCAGTGACAGAACCCTTTGCCTGGATGAAGAACTCCATCAGCCACACGCACATGCCTGCACAATACCTCAGGCAGTTCTACCAGGACCTGATGTTCCTACATCCAAGGCTTTTAAAGGAAGTGGTGACAGAGATAGTTTCTCTCTCTGCAGATGCTACCAGACTTGCTGTGTTTATCCAGCACTTTTCTGTTTTTGTTTCAGATTGCCAGCATCCACATTTCTTTCTATTGTTTGGGATGGTGGAGGCATTGGTCAAAATATTTCAGAGCTCACTGGATTCCAGGAGGATTCCAGCTCATTGGAAAACTATAAATGTGATGCCTCTGCATAACAAAGAAGGGACACAGCAAACGTATAGTCCAGCTCACCTAATATCTGTCATTGGGGAAATGCTAGACTCCATTATTAAGGAAGAAATAGCAAGATACATAGAAAAGTTTAACATAATCAAACAGAGTCAATATGATTTAACATAGGAACATAAGGTAGTAAGAGCAGTAGTAGGCCATCTGGCCCCTCAAGCCTGTTCTGCCATTCAATAAGATTCTGGCTGATCTTTTTGTAGACTCAGCTCCACTTACCTACCTGCTCTCCATAATTCCTTTACTGTTCAAGAATCTATCTTTACCTTAAAATTTTATGAATGGGAAATCATGTTTGATATTTGTAGAGTTGTTTGAAGATATAACAAGCAATATTGCTAAATATAGTTTGCATTTCTAGAAGGCATTCGACATGGTGCCTCATAAAAGTTATTACACATTCTGCTGGACTTTGAAAGGGTAGATATTAATAGGATAATGAAGGAGTCTAGAACTAGAAGACATAGTTATAGAATAAGGGTACATCTACTTAAAACTGAGATATGAAGGAACTTACTTCCTTAGAGGGCAAAGTAGTCAGAGAGTAGTGAATGTAGGAATTTTCTACCTAATAGCGTTTTGGAGGCTGGATCACTGAAAAATTTAAAGAGACTTTGTAAGTAGACTTTTGAAATGTCAGGGAGTTCATGCCTATTTGGAGTTGGCATGAAAGAGGAGTTGAGGCCTGGGGCAGATCAGCCATGACCTTGTTGAATGACGAGACAGGTTTGAAGTGCCAAATGACCTACCTCTGCTCCTATTTCAGTTGTTCTTATGTAACAACAATGCGCAAAATCTTGTTTGAACTTTAAAAATAGACAGCTATGCATTTGTTATAGGGAGCCAGTACATTCCCAATTTTCACTGAGACAAATTGATTTTTAATTTTTGATTACTTTTGTTTAACTTCATTTTCTGTTAATTCTGCACTCACGGCCACTGCAGTCCCTGAATGGGTTGTGTGTAAGTATCGAAGTTGGAAGAACTAATTAAAGCACATTGCTTCCAGACAACATAATTCTATATTTACGAGGCACCAGCAACGTAATACTCTGTGAGAACACAAAAGCACACCAGCACAGATGCTAGGTGGTCTGATGCTGGAAACATGGAACAGGTCAGGCAGCACGTATAGATGGAAATCAGAATGTAATCATTGATAATTCGGGTCGAACTAGCGCACCTTGAATGGGTTGGTGGTGCCACGTGGAATAGAAAGAGCCAGCCAATTGTGATGCAAGCAGGACATGTGGGGCATTCCCAATCATGTGACAGGACAGGAGTCAGGGTGGCATTCCCAGTGGCACCTACTGGCTGTGCTGCTGCTAGCACCATTTTTAAACAACCAGCCCAGTCTGTGGAGTTTTTAAATACCCCTTCACTGCTTGTTTGGTGACAGTAAAATGAAGGACTGAGGATATCTCTGTGTGGATCTGAACCTTCCAAATTCAAAGCTAGCCTCTGCATCTGCAGAAACACTGTGAACGTATTAAGAAACAAGATCCAGAGTGAGGAGAAGATTGAGAGGAGATCTGGTCTAGGCATTCAAAATCATGAGGGGTCTGGACAGGGTAATTGGGAAGAAACTGTTCCCACTCATGAAAATGAGAGGGCAGTTTCAATGTAATTGGCAAAACAAAACAAAATCGATACGAGAAAAGCTTTTTTACACAGCAAATAGTTAAAAGTCTGGGAATATAGTGGAGGCTTGTTCAACTGAGGCATTCAAAAGTGAATTAGACTGCAGTTTAAAAAGAAACACCGTGCAGGGGTTGTGGAAATAAAGGTGAGAGAATGACACTAAGTGAAGTGTGAATTCAGAGAGTCAATCTGGACACAATGGATCAAATCGCCTCTTTCTGCACCTTAACAATCCTATGATTCAACAAAGTGAGCCAATTCCATGTTACACCATGGTGGATCAAAGGAAACAGCAACATTGTCCATGAAACTAATCAATACTTACATCAGCAGTGACAGCTTCTGGATGCTAGTCTATCACAGGGATATGTAAATAAGTGATAAAATGAACCAACACTTGGTTACTTACATATGTAGAATAAGTTAAGTGAGAAGGTAGGATTTAAGGTTTCAATATGATATATTTGGGAATATTGGCATAACTGGTGGATTCCACAGTGATAATTGCACAGTTTGTTTGCCCAGATTTGCTATTTGCTATCATCATGGACTATTAGATAACAGGAGTATAATAACAACAACAACTTGCATTTAACTATTGATGAAAAAAAACATTTTGTCAATGCTTTTTATCTTGCATTCATTAGAACATTCATGAACATACCAATGGAAAGGGGAATAATATTTTATCCTGTATGAGAATAGAGTGCTGTTTGTTTAGAATCTGATCAGTAGAGACATTGCCATGGAAAATGTACAGGATGATAACTGACAGTTAAGGCAGGTTGAGTTCAGTTGGCCTCACAGCGCCAGGGACCCGGGTTCGATTCCACTCTCGGGTGACTGTCTGTGTGGAGTTTGCACATTGTCTGCGTGGGTTTCCTCCGGGTGCTCCGGTTTCCTCCCACAGTCCAAAAATGTGCAGGCTAGGTGGATTGGTCATGCTAAATTGCCCATAGTGTTCAGGGATGTGTAGATTATGTGGGTTATGAGGGATATGTCTGGGTGGGATGCTCTTCGGAGTGTTGGTGTGGACATGTTGTGCCGAAGGGCCTGTTTACATACTGTAGGGATTCTATGAACCTTCTGAAAAGAAATTCCATCTCTAAGACTGAGTTGGAAACTTCAGAGGGTTCTGACTGACTGACTGACTTGAGTCATTAACCAGGTAAGTTTTAAGGGATTAAAACTTGTTCTGATGATTGACTAAGCATAATATGGCCTTGACTTCCACCGACAAGCCCCCTATGCCTCCAGGGAGGCCCAATTTCCCCATCCTGGACCTGACTTGACTCCAATTCTCTCACAGATCCCCAAATTCCACAACCCTGACTCTCTCCCACCACTGACCCCGAGCCTGCATCAGAGGAGTATGGGGTGTCAATGTCCATGGTTATGAGGCCCACCTCTGTGCACTGGGACGTGGGCCAAGCTGTCCAACATTGCTTTTGTGCTCCTTACCCTGATCTTTCAACGTCATTATTTTCCCATTAATCTCTCATGCCACCAAATGCCCCTTCATATTCCACATACCATCCTATGCCCCGTCAATGCAACTTCATTTCCTCCGGTCTCTATGCTCACTCATGCCCCCATGCCTCCCTCACTTTCCCATACTCCTCCATTTCTCCTCTTGCCATGGTTCTCTCTCCATGTCACCATGTATTCTCACAGTAATTCATCTAGTATCCATTACAGACAAGCCATGATATATTTAAAAGTGACATATAAAGCTGTCATATTCAAAGACATTTCATAACAAAAAATGTCTTCATAAAACCATTAAAAATGTTAATTTCTTTAAGTGATCAATCTATTATAAAATCAATCCCTTATTCAATTACATCAAAGTCGGAAAATCCTTTAATGCCTTTTTAAAGCAATCAATCAAAATGTAAACATCTCTTCAGCATGTTCCCCTTTCTCCTCTGAGATAAGTAGTTGTGGTGTTTTTAACCTGTAACCTAGCATCCTCAACAGGCCCAGCTACCAATTGTCAGCAATGGAATCCATTGAGACTAAAGTACAGGACACCTGTTTTTAAAGCTGCAGATTCAATTCCATTTCAAATCAGCTTGCTGACAATCAATTAAGTAGGTACTTAGATTTTATATTGTAAACTAGGACCACGCTTTTCAAAGTTATAAATCACTGGATATTTACATCTCAGTCTAAAACAAAAAAAAGGGTTTCCTTATACATTTTCCTGTAGTTTAATTATATTATGTCACTTCGCCCATTGGGAAAGATACTAAAATGCTTAACAATAGTTACACAATGTTGTTCACTGTAAGGCAGAGCCATTTGATCAATCACTACATTAGAAAAGCACTTACTTTACAATTCAGTATTTAGTAGCAACATTCAATGGTGTCAAAACATCTAACATTTACCTGCAGGAATGTTTCAGACTCCTCGACAGGCCCTGTTCATGAATTGTCAAACCTGCTGGCTTTCTTTATACTTGCAAAACCTGCGAGAGCATGTGAACATAGCCCAGCGGAGCAAATTCAAGTTCTCTATGGTCTGACAATGCCAATCCAGGGTCTAGGAAAGGTATATGTGGGGTTTGTTTTCAAGCCCATGCCAACTTCTGAAAAGGCCACACAAAAATAGCAGGGTTGGGAATGTACTGCAAATTGGACTTTCGTTTTACTTTCTTAACTGCATTTCTGCCTTCATTTAGAGATAAAAATCTAACCAAAGGACTTGAACCTGGTGAGGAAATTACCACAACAGAGGTAAAGAAGAGCTCCTTTAAAGATAATGAGATGCAAACATAATCCCTATTTGATCCCAGCATCAAAATAAGGGCATAAAGGTTGACAAAATGGTGATCTACAAGAACAACTGAGATTGAGGAAAAAATATATTATAGATTAAAATAACTTTCTGTACAGGAGCAATACCAATAGAGTTTGGCTAAAGGCAAGAATAGCTGTTATCAAAGCAGGCTGTAGGCCCCTGGAGAATTTATAAGATAAATGCAGTAGCAGTAATAATATTTTTAGGAGTCAGGTGGGTATAGAATGCTTCAGGGCACATACAGAAGAGCTCCCAGGACATGGCAGAGGTTTTATACGGTTATTTTACATCAGGGTTCACACCAGTAAACTACACTCAACGTACAATATAATGGAAAGTTGTAAATGTCAAACAGGGTTAAGTTATAACCCTGGGAGAATAAAGGATCTTGAAACAAACTGGATGGCACCAATTAAAGAGTGATCAAAGAAATGAAAGAAAACGTATCGAGTGGGCACTTTGAGTCAGAAATTGCTCCCGTGGATTGAATTGAGGCCCCCGAGTTGTAACAATAATAAGGGTAGAAAATCTAAGCCAGGAACGACTGAGTGGATTATTACAGATCCTGTGGACAACAGCATGAAAGTGGGGCAGGGAAGCAAGTTTGAAATGATGGAATAAGGTTGGTCAGCTAACGTGTTCCTGCTTCTGGCCAGATTTGCCTGTCTGAAGTGGCCAATCCATTTAATCAAGTTATTACTAATTGTGTTGTAGACTGGGGAAAGGACAGGATCTTTCCTACAGCTGATGGGACCTGCACTGAGATTGAGGTCTGGCAAGTGCCTGGAGGTGTCATGCCAGTGATCAGGCAGGGGCCCACATGGCTTCTTCCAATTCACCCTCCCACTGCAGGCCACAGTTTCCCTCAATGTTGCCCTGACAAATGTGGCTACATTATATTTCTAAAAAGTCTATACCTCTTCAGAGGGAGTGTCTAGATGACAGTATCACCCCAATACAGCTAGTAAGGAAGAACCTGCTCACCCATTCAGTAAGATTATGGCTGATCATCCAACTCAGTATCATCCCCCCACTTTCTATGTCTAACTTGGTCTAAAAACATTCAGTGTTTTGGCCTCAATCTCTTTCCATGACAGAGAATTCCAAAGGATTATCACTCTCTGGATGAAGAAATTTCTCCCCATTTCCATCCTGGATGGTCTGCCTGTGTCCTTATACTGTGACCCAGTCCACCCACCCTGTCAAGACCTCTCAGGATCTTATGTGTTTCAATCAAGTCACCTTTCATTTTCCGAAACTCAGGCAGATATCAGCTGAGCCTGGCCCCACTTTACTCACCACCGCAAGTGGTGGGTCAGCAGTGGGAGGTCCACATGCAAGATATTATGACCTCCCCCATCTTCAAACCTACCAGCACAGGGCATGGAATATAGATCTTGGTTACTTTAAAAGAAAAATTTGAGTGGGATTGGAGAGTGTATCCTTAATTGTGGAAGGAACTGCTTCCAGGTTCTATTCTTGCAGACAAAGAATTATTATTAACAGTGGGTTCATTTTGAAAATCAGTTGCTAATGGACGTTGTTTTTGAGCTCCACTGTTAGGTTCATTGCTCATCACTATCTGTATTAATGATCTGGATCGAAGCACAGGATCCATGGATGACAGAAAGACTTGTGCAAATGTTATAAATTTGGATGAAAAGACAAGATTATAATCTAATCGAAATGCAGTAGTAGAATAGGTTGAAAGAGGAATCTCTCAGGAGTGTATTTCTTTCCTGAATTGGCCTACCTGTGCTTTCAATGAGATGTTGAAATGCCGAGCAATCACATGACTGCTACACAGTAAAGAACATTTGGGGTCATGATACTTAATTGTAATATGATCAAATGGGACAGTCTTGTTGAGCCAGCTGCTATATTTTTGTCAAAGGTAGGTGACTAAAATGAGTAACCATTAATGATTGTAATATAACAAGGCAACAATGCTTTATCAAAGCAAAGATTAGATTATATTTTTCATCTGAAGCAGAGGTCAGGAAATAAAATAGCACTGTAATATATGACTTATTCTCAAGCCTACTGTTATTATATTTTGCAAAACAAATGGTTATTTTGAAGATATGTAGACAGGCGACTTCCACACTGCCCCAAAGAAGAGGATGAAGGATGACCTATTGTTAGTTGCTTTTGGCAGCAAAGTCAAGGAGCTCTTGTAATCTGCAGATATTGACTAGGAAACAATCACCCTAGAGAATGAAATGCTGTCCACTTAATTAATAATGTTTCCACAGTTTGCATTTTGATTCTAAATTTTTAATTGAAAAGTAGATTAAATACAACCGAAGTATTCTGCTTAATATGTAGAAGAGAGACTTCTGAGTTTTGGGAAAAATAGAAAATCAGCTGAAACAGATTAAAAAGCTTTCAAATCTCATATATAATAATTTCAAGCTTTTCAAATCCAGCTGATAGATGAATTATTCTTACTTTGATGTCTGACTAAAATACATAAATTTGATATTCCAAATTATAAAGTCAGACTGTTCTATAAAGAAGAAGATTTTTCAGAAAAGCTAATTATAGAGTGTTTTACATCAAAATATGTGATGAAATAAATAATTATTTCCAGTCAATTTCATAAATAGCGTTATCATTCTTGTTTAAGGTTGTTCACTGTTTTTGAAATATGTAATCTCATTATTTACTGAAAGACTGAAAACACAAGATTCCATGGTTTAAAACAAAATATTTTTTTACCCTGCAAGAATCAAACATGAGATACAATAAATACTATCTTGGATAGTATTTATACTATCAACATAAACATGAACTTACAGACAAATTGTAGTTGATTATGCATTAAGAGGCAAGTTGGGCAGATTTTATGAAATGGCTCAGCAGTCAACTCACCTTATATTTCATCAATCTCAGTCACAATATCTTTTAGAACTTTGTCTTCCTCATGAAAAAAATCAGCTCCTTTTATTCCAGGATTTAACCTGATCTTTAGCCATCAGCGGCGCGCGATCAACATGAGTACTATGGACAAAAACAAAGTTGCTGGAAAAGCTCAGCAGGTCTGTCAGCATCTGTGAAGGAAAAAACAGAGTTACCGTTTCGGGTCTGGTGATCCTTCCTCAGATCGAGGATATGGATATGTTCTGTTTCCCACCAAAGTGGCACACATCTGCAGTACCTGCTGAACTTTGCATACAATGGTCTGAATGACATAGATCCATCAATGTTTTCTTTCAATACCAGAAACAGTTGAACAAACTATATCTTTGCTTACCCTTAGCTTCTGCATCTAGTCTCTCCCTTCTTCTGGACCTATCATCTATGAATGAGCTATGACGGTTCTCTGTTTTGTATGATTTCAACCATGTTAAGTCCTCCCAGAATTTATGGTTTCCAATCTCAGTTTCAGTTTTGTTAGAAACTGTGATGTCAGTTCCTTCCTTATTTTCCAGATTTCCACTTCTGTTTTCCTTTCCAATTTGTGTCTCAAAAAATACAAGTTTTGAAGCTACGGATTTCATCACAAGACAATATTTAGATATAAAACTTTGTACTAACACTGTGCCGAATGGGATATTATAAACAGATCTAGTATCATGAAACTGGACATTCCCAAGGCTCTGTGGACCATTAGCATAATCAGAATCATAATCATTAACAGTCTGTAACCTCATGGCCTGGGATACCCCCCATGCTACCACTACCATCACATTGGGAAATCAGCCATGGTTCAATTATGAATGGGAGGACATGCTAAGAGCAGCACAAGGCATATCTAAGAGTATGGTGCCAGCCTTTTAAAGTTACAACCACAGAGCTGCACACAACAGAGAGCTAAACAATCCCGTGATAAGAGGACCGAATCTAAGCTAAACAGTACTGCCTCATCCAATCATGGTAGGAGATAGACAATTAAACAATTTAGCTAGAGGTAAAAGCTCCACAAATATCCTCTTCAGCTAGAAGTGCCAAGTGGATTTATTTATTTATTTTGTTTGTTTTTGTGGGATGTGGGCATCACTGGCTGGCCAGCATTTCTTGCCCATCCCCAGTTGCCCTTGAGAAGGTGGTGGTGAGCTGCCTTCTTGAACAGCTGCAGTCCTCCTGCTGTGGGTTGACCCACAATGCCATTACGGAGGGAATTCCAGGATTTTGACCCATTAACAGTGAAGGAACAGAGATATATTTCCAAGTCAGGATGGTGAGTGGCTTGGACGAGAACTTGCGGGGGGTGGTGTTCCTATATGTCTGCTGCCCTTGTCCTTCTAGATGGAAGTGGTCGTAGGTTTGGAAGGTGCTGTCTGAGGATCTTTGGTGAATTTCTGCAGTGCATCTTGTAAATAGTACACACTGCTGCTACTGAGTGTCGGTGATGGAGTAAGTGGATGTGGTATCAATCAAGCGGGCTGCTTTGTCCTGGATGGTGTCAAGTTTCTTGAGTGTTGTTGGAGCTGCACTCATCCAGGCAAGTGGGAAGTATTCCATCTCTCTCCTGACTTGTGCCTTATAGATGGTGGACAGGCTTTTGGAAGTCAGGAGGTGAGTTATTCACTGTATTATTCCTAGTCTCTGACCTGCTGTTGTAGCCATTGAGTCTAGTTGAGTTTCTGATCAATGATAACTCCTAAGATGTTGATAGTGGGGGATTCAGTGATGGTAACACCGTTGAATGCCAAGGGGTGGTGGTTAGATTGTCTCTTAGTGGTGATGGTCATAGCCTGGCATTTGTGTAACGCGAATGTAACTTCCCACTTGCCAGCCCAAGTCTGGATATTGTCCGGATCTTGTTGCATTTGGACATGGACTGCTTCAGTATTTGAGGAGTCGTGAATGGTGCTGAACATTGTGTAATCATCGGCGAATATCCCCACTTCTGACCTTATGGTGGAGGGAAGGTCATTGATGAAGCAGCTGAATATTATCCATGTTGGCCTCCTCCTAAAGCCCCCAACATCAGAATTGCCAGTCTGTGTCTTTATACAGCAAAACATGGACAATATCCAGGTTTGGGCTAATAAGTGGCAAGTAACATTCATTTGCAGCAAGTGAGAATCTAACTATCTCCCCTTGATATTCAATGGCATTACCATCACTGAAGCCCCCACTAAAAAACATCCTGAGGTTGACCATTGACTAGAAAGTGAACTGATCAGCCAAGTAATTACTGTGGCTACATGCGCAGGCCAGAGGCTGGAATTCTATGTTGAGTAATTAACCTTCTTGTGCCCCAAAGCCTGACCACCATTCACAAGGCATTAATCAAGACAAAATATCTGCTGTTAAATGTCATTTCATAATCTGTGCAGCAATTGCTGAATAATTCTGAGCGTTTCATTGTAGGAACCTTGATTTCATTTGTGTGTTTTTAAAAACTGGAAATTGTAATGAGAAAGAGCTGTTTTGAAACCAGTATTTGAAAGAGTGGCTGTAAATTTGGAAAATCAAATAACCTAACATTCATGGCAAGCATCGTAAACCACTGTTTCAACCAACAGTAATTAGAATTTGAGTTGTAGATGATTTGGAGCCAAGGGAAGTGTATGGATGATACTTCTGCTAGTAACAAGACATTGATTGGTTTATGGACTAGTGATTAGTTATCAATGACAGACACCTTTGCTTGCCAACAACTGTGTGACTGGTTCTCAGATAGCTGAACAAGTTAGAGCTGAGAACAATTTACAGAGAGAGAGATAAGTTTAATTCTTCCCCAGCATTGGAGCAGTCTTACGGTTCGCTGCAGTCAAAACTAGCCGTAAACCAGTTTATGCTTCCAGCAACAGTTCCTGTAATGTGTGATTTTTAACTAATAAATCAGAGAAGTTTTATAAGGGAACCAGCCACCTTGTGTCTTACCAACCAATGGAAGCATCTGGAGAAAGATAATTAAAGCAACATCCTGGTCAGCAGAAGTGTCATAAAGATCATCTGACAATGATACCTGGGAAAAAGGACCACTGAACTGTCTTTCCAGTTTCTCCTGTCCAGTCATAACCCATTTTACCCTGTGTGTTTGTCTGTCTATGTGAATTTAAGGGGGAGTTTATAAGGGGACTGGAGTTTCAATTCGGAGTGTTATTTGCCAGTGGTTTATAACTGTTTCCCTATCTAGATTTTAAGTAATTGTAGTAAACAGTCATTCTTGCTTCCTATCAACTTGGATATGAAACTCAGGTGAATATGGAACTGTGCATAATTTTTAAAATCTATACCTTTTGTGATTACTCTGGAAAAAGAAGGGCTTGATTCCTAGCACAATACCACAGTGAGTCAAAACAACACAACAAAAACTTTAAGATATCAGTGGAATTCATGTTCGGAAAAGATGATGCAGCAATACTTTCCTGAAAGCAATTGGGGATGGACAATATAGTCTGTCCTTACCAATGATACATTTCCCAGAATTAATTTTAAAAAATGATACTGATCCAAAATTGCCAGGGGCTTTTCCTAGTTTTTCAGTTAATATTTGCCCCTCATTCAACCTGCATCATTGAAACAGATCATTAGTTCATTTATTATTGTTTCTGGGATATTACTATGAGCGATTTAGCTGTTGTGTTTCTCTATGTTGCAATAGAAAATCCATCTTGTTATTGTAAAAAGTTCTCTGTAAATGTGAGTTCTTATTTTAACACAATTCATGTATGATACGCAAGCATATATGGAGCTGAGGATGACTGCAGTCATGGTGGCACTAGACTGAGTATTGGCAGGTCTTTCTACTTTTATTCTTTATTTTATCTTTGATGTTTATATTTAATCTTTTCTGTGAATAAGGACTCTTTTTAGCAGGTTTTCATGCAATGAAAGAATAACTTACTTTGATGAAGTGCAGTCCTGCCCCTGAGATGGAAGAAGTCAATGAAGAAATCATGTATTTTGCAGCGACTTTTAATTCGCCAGGAGCGATTATCTATATTTAACATTTGGGGGTTTTAGTTCTGTAAAATTGACGTTTGCTTGAGAAGTGGAAGGTGTTATATTCCTAAATTACTAACAGCTTAATTGTAAAAAGATATAAAGATCGTTGCTGTGAGAAAAAGCTGCAAACACATCAATGCAAAACTGTAAAAGCAAAATGCTGCAGATGCTGGAAATCTGAAATAAACCCAGAAAATGCTGGAGAAACTCAACAAGTCTGGCAGCATCTCTGGAGAGAGACACAGAGTTAATGTTTCAAATTCTAAAAACAATCTTTAAAATTGAAACATTAAATCTGCTTCTCTTTTCACAGATGCTGCCAGACCTGCTAGGTTTCCCCGGCATTTTTGGGTTTTATTTATTATTAATGCAGAGCTATAATCTTTTCAGTAGCATGTTCTATATTACAGATGTTCGCAGAAGAACAATTTATGAATACCATCGAGTTGAATTGCAGATGTCAAAAGTCACCAATGCGTCCGCTGTTGAAATGGTCCCTCTCGCCAGTGAGTATTAATTTGTCAATCTCACCTTCATTCAAGTTTTAGTAACTTAAAATTTTGTGTATTTTAAGGAAAGCACTAGCGTGAATGTGTCTAGTTATTTTTTATTTAATCTTGAGAAATGCACGTTATTGGCAAGGTAATATATATTGCTCATCTGTAATTGCCCTTAGGTGGTGGTAATGGGCTTTCTTCTTGAACCACTGTAGTTCTTGTCTTCATACCATTGGCATGGTGACATTAAATAGGGACTTCTAGGATTTCGACCAGCACTGATGATGGAACAACATGATATATTCATGTCAAGATTTTGTGTGCAACTTAGAGGGAAAGCTAAAACCAGTGGTAGAGACCTTGGGGCAGAGGGGTGTTGTTGGAACAAGCTTGATGAAATGTTGCAATATATCTCATACACAACATATACTGGGAACATTTAATGGAAGTGGCAGGCATCTTGCTGAACAGCTAGAGAACCAGCAAAAGCCTGGTCACCTGCTTTCAGGCTATAAAGGTGTCAAAGAAAGTTCAGAGCAGTTTTACCAAGAATGAAAGGCATCACTTATCAGGAGAGAATATAAAAGTTGAGACATTTGGAGCCTGGAAGTTTAAAAAGCGATCTGATAAAGGTTTCCAGGATGATGAAAGATTTTGTCATACAGGGGAAAGATTTTAACCTCTGATGAGCGGTTAGTATCTAAATTTCATAGATTCGAGAGCATTGGTAAAAGATCTAGAGCAGTGACAAGGAGATTTCTTTTTTCAAACAGAGTGTTGTTGAGATCTGGAGCACTCTAACTAAGTAAGTATTATATATTCCAAAGTAATTTTAAAAGCAAGTTGGATAGATAACTAAGGAACTTGTGTGTATATATAGGGGGTAACTGTGGGGATACTAGCATAGGCATTGTGGATTGAATGACCTCATCTGTGCTGTTACCTTTATTAATTCAGTGAAATATTACTAGAGAAAAAAAAATCAACAACCCAATTTCAGAAGGATCAGTCTTATGCAAATATTTGCTGCCTATTTCCTGTTTATTTATGTATCTTCGTGTTCTTATGGTAAATCACCGAGCAGCTGCAGTTAAATAGGAACATAGGAACAGCAGTAGACCATTCAGCCCCTTGACCTTGCTTTGCCATTCAATAAGATCATGGCTAATCTGTTGCCTAGCTGCATATGCCTACCATGGGTCCATATCGCTTCCCTTAATAAAAATTTGTTTATCTCAGATTTAAATTTAACAATTGAATTAGCTTCGACCACCGTTTGAAGAGAGGAAGAGAGTTCCAAACCTTCCCTACTCTTTGCTTGTGGAAGTGCTTTCTAACATCTCTCCTGAATGGCCTGGCCTAATTCTTAGACTTTGCCTCTTAGTTCTAAAATCTTTAACTGGTGGAACTACTTTATCCTTATCTAGCCTGTCTGCCCCTGTTAGTATCCTGAGAACCTCAATTAGATCAGTCATTAACCTTCTTAAGTTTAGGAAGTGAGAGACAGCTGAGCTTCCATTAATGACACTGTAGATAGTTGAGGTAGCAGGAGGAATGTCATACCCTGAAAGTCCCAGTCAACTTCAGCTCCCTGAGCCATGTGACCACTGATTCATTACACCCTTTTGAAGGGACAGGAACTTCTAAATTTTATCCATTTCTTTGGACAAAGGGGTTTTCCTAACTTCACTTCTAAGTGGCCTATTTTTAAGATTTTAAGATCACATACTCTACTTGAATACCTACTGACTTATTGGACTCAAGCAAATACAAGCTAAGTTTAGATAACTCATCCTCAGAATGTTACCCTTTAGGACCTGGAGTACTTCTTGGTCAGTTAGAGGAATTTTTGTCTTTCTCCTATCCAAATATGAAACATGATAGCAGAATGCAAAGTAGCTTAAGTTTTGAGCTGAAAATAATGTTCGGAACGGCTGATCCTTTGAGGTTAAAATTACTTTAAAAGTTACCCCTGGTGCCTCATATTAATAACCTTGTACATGTGTAACAGGAAAGCTTTAATTGTTAGGTCATTTAAGCCACATTTTAACCTTTGGAAAAACTTCAAATGGCAGTTCAGTTCCAGGATTTTGACATCCTGCATTTTTGTCCTGATCGTCTTTGCATCTTTCTGTTACTCCCAGCTTGTCTCCAGTACAAAAGCTGCTCTGCCTGTATCAATGCACAGATTGGCTTCAACTGCACATGGTGTGACAAGCTCCAGAGGTAAGCCAGCTGTTCTGAGTGAACACTGCCATGAGCAGATAATAATTGTTTCATTAGACGATGCTGAAGTTCAGTCAATGGAAACTATTGTAATTATTATCTGTGGATTAACTTTATCTGAAAGATATATTATTTCTGATGTATTGTCACTTGTACAGATATATAAATTTTCTTAATTGCAACAGTAAAGTTAGACCTTCAGCTTATTGAATCACACAGAAAATATACTTTTTAGAATGGAGTTAAAATGCTTCTCAACCACTTGTATGTTACCAGTAGAGTTTTGCAGCATAATTGCAGATTACTCCACAGCAACAACTTGCATTTATGTATCATCTTTAACACAATAAAACATCCAAAGATTGTAACTGAGGAAACATTAACACTGACCCAGATACTCTGGCAGCAGCCAGATAGGTAAGGAGAGCCTGTCAACCTGTTTGAAACCACTAGCCCTGTCCTGTCTGCTGCTGGGAGACTGCCTGCACCACTCCCTATACTGCCCACTTGCATGGGCACCCCTACGTGTTCCTGAGACACAAGAATAGGAATTACTTTGACACCACTCTGCCATCCCAGCCTCGAAATTTCGATTGCACAAGTCCATTGGAGCAATGTGCTTGTTATTCAGGTAGCCTAAGCAATGGCTGAGTGGTATTATCACTAGACTATTAATCCAGAGATCCAGGTAATATTCTGGGGACCTGGGTATGAACCTCGTCAGCAAATGGTGGAATTTGAATTCACTGATATTCTGGAAATAAGAGCTTTGTGATGTCCATGAAACCATTGCTGATGGTCAGGAAAAAAAAAACCCATTTGGTTCACTGATGTCCCTTAGGAAAGGAAATCTGGCACCTTCCCTGGTCTGGCCTGCATAAGATTCCAGACCCACAGCAATATGCTTCACTCTCAACTGTCTCCAGGCAATTAGAAATGGAAAGAAAAACATGCTGATTACACCAGTGAAGCCCACATCTCATGTAGGAATTCAAAAACAAATCACCATAGATCAACTTTAGTTTTAAGTTAAATTTTTGGAGTTGTTCCATTGAGTTTCTGAATTTGCCACAGATTGTTGCTCGAACCTCTCAGGAAATGCAGAGTGTTTGTGATCTCTCCATGCAAAGGCTGCACCAGCCATGGGGTCTGCAGTTGAAGTGTCTCTAGGTCTGCAAAGTAACAATTCAACAAACTGTACAAATTTGTCAAGCTGTGCACAACGTTCTGTCTGGCAGCCCAACACCTTGGAGTGCTTGCTCACCATCATTCTCTATTGAGTCTCTCATCTGAGTTTGCTGCTGCAGAACCCATCTGTAACTTGGCTTTCCTTTGAACTGACACATGAACCATACATACTCCATGACCCATCTGTGATGCACTCATGCCTGGTGACTCAACACATGTGGAGCTCCGTTCGGAAACAGCTTTTAAGTTACGTACAGTGACAGTAATAAAGATGGTGACTGCTAGTGTGACATCAAATGGCAGAGGCCTTTCCCTCATTGCTTTGCTGTTGCTGTCTCTGCTTCTCCTTGGACACCTTTGGATGGGCAAACAGCAGTTATTAGATGATTAAGAGCATAAAATTAAAAGGGGAAGGAGTTGAGGTAGCCAGTAAGGGCACTGTGGTGACATCATCTGCAGCTTGTTCGTCATGTCGGAAAGCAAGGTGAGGGTGAGCTGGAGTTGAGAAGGAACATAAAGCAGAACATACAGTCATCCTGAATGTACTCAGCAGCTCCATCAGAGCTGGTCCCACTATACAGGGAAATATGTCCTCCATAAGGGTTAGAAGGTACAGCTGTTGGTGACCCTTGATGGTTCTGGCCTTCTAGTAGCTATAGGACATTTTTTCCTGCAAGAGAGAATGCCACTCATTATGTTGCACCGGGATAGGATGATGGGTGTGTTACAGCTGTATGTCTGGAAGTATGTGAAAGTTCTGGGAGCTGGGTGTAAGATTGACAACATTGTAATGTCCACGAGGGTGAAGTAGAGTATCTGCATTTTAGGCTTGAGACCCGAGTAATTGGGGTGTGGTGAATTGAGGCTATGATGAGACATGAAGTTACAGATTGCAGGTTGAGTACAATTTTCCCATTGCTCAATGCCTGCAGAGCCTCATGGATGGCGCATTTTGAGTTGCTACATCTGTTCCAAATGTAACTAATATGGTGATTGTACCACACACCACGCTGCAAAGCATTCTCATTGTGAAGAAAGAACTTAGTTTCTGTGAGGACTGTGCAGTGGACGCTGCTATTGTTGCTGTCATAGACTGATAATTGGTGAGATTGAGATGTCCTCACCCCTTGCTGTTGACTCAGTCTCGCAGTTGTGCCCATTAGGACTCAGTCAGTAATGGTGTCCCTGAGTAACTTTTGATAGTGGACATTGAAGAGTACATTACGTGTACTTGCCACTCTTAATGCATCTTCGAACTGATGTTCAACATGAAAGAATATTGATCTTCTGAAGGCTAGGGAGGGTGAGCTGGTGGTTCAATAGGTGACAATCTGCAGGGGTTTCCCTTCCCATATTTGACCCAATTCCTTTCAATTTCGTAAGGTTCGGCATCAATGTTAAAGACTCCCAGGGCAACTTGATCTCAAACAATTAGCACTGTGCCACTACCTATGAGGAATGGTTGAGGGAGCTAGGGCTTTTTCATTGGAGTGAAGAAGGATGAGAGGTGACTTGATAGGGTGTACAAGATGATGAGAGGCATAGATAGAGTGGATACCTAGAGACATTTTCCCAGGGCGGAAATGACTATTACGAGGGGGCATAATTTTAAGCTGTTTGGAGTAAGGTATAGGGGAGATGTCAGAGGTAGGTTCTTTACACAGAGAATGGTGTGCGTGTGGAATGCGCTGCCAGCAGTGGTAGTCAACTCGGATACTTTAGAGACTTCTAAGCGACTCTTGGATAGGCACATGGATAATAGTATAATGTAGGGTATGCAGGGTAGTTTGATCTTAGTAGGATAATAGTTTGGCACAACATTGTGGGACAAAGGGCCTGTATTGTTCTACGTTCTATGTTCTAGATAAATGGGACTTTGTAGGATCAACCAAACTAATTATGCTGTTGGTATTCCCAGTGCCTCAGTCAATGCTGAATGGTCGATCTGATTTGATTCCTTTTGTCTTTTCTGTGCAGGTTCACACAATGAGTGTCTTGCTAGGCCTTTTTACAGGGGATTTAGGAGATGCCTATCTCAGTGCAGTACATCTGAAGTCACATGTAGGTTTGATTAGGTAAAGATGGCAGATTTGCTTCCCGAAAGGATATCAGTGAACTGTGGATTTTTAAAACAACCAACAATGGTTTTGATGGTCACTATTACTGAAACCAACTTTTAATTCCAGATTTATTCATTTAGTTCAAATCCTAAACTACCCCGATAGAATTTGTAACCATGTCCCTATAACATTCACGTGGGCCTCTGGATTGCTGGGTAGTCTGGCTAACTTGATGACTACTGCCAGGTTTGCACTTCCAGTTACCGGCAATTACCCCTTCTGACCATCTTCTTCCAATTTCTTCTGAAGATGATTCTCAAAGACTTTAGGGCTGTTGTGGCACAGTGGTAGTGCCTCTACCTTTGGACCAGGAGGACCTGGGTTCAAGTCCTACCTGTTCCAGAGGAATGTCATAACATATCTGAACAGGTTGATTCAAAAAAGTCTACAATGTTCATTCTTTAAAAGCCTATTGTGGTGCAGTGACAGTCCAAATGAGAGGAGATCCAAGTTCAAGTCCCAGCTGCTGCAGAGGTGTGTTATAACATCTCTGAGCAGGTTCATTTAAAAAAAAATCTTCGAATGCTCTTTGAAGCCCTGTAGAATGACTGTATCTCTCCTGCTATTCCTCTGTACCATTGAGGTCTTCAGTACTGCATCACTGATCCTGGAACCTTGTCTCTGGTTTCTGTTTTCCTTGTTTGCAATTGCAGGCATAGCACTTAGCTGGCATCCTCTATAATTCACAATAGGGACAGACTATCTTTAAGAATATAAAGCTGGCTGTACCATGTTACTCACACTAGTGCTCAACTCCCTGTTGAGCATTGAGGAAACCAGCAGAAGTGGCTTGACTGAGTTCTGACATCAGTAAAATGAAATGGCAGCACTGAATTTATTTGCTGCCTGCCTGTACCGCAAGATACGCAGGCAAGGTGTGGACCATGATCCTCACACCCAGGAAATGGCACAATAGCCGCTTAAAATTGTACTCATGAAATACATGACTTAAGCCCTGGTGGCATAATGCATCATTTTATTTTATTCTTTCTTGTGATGTAGGTAGTGCTGGCCATACACATCACTGTTGTGATTCCCTGAGGTTTGCACCTAAGATTTTTGAAACCAAATGTCATTGTGTTATGGATCACAATTATCATTAATGGAGGAAATCCTAACAGCTGTCTAATTGTGCCTACGGTTTGCCGTGTTAATGGCAGTGAGTTAACTGTATACTGCCCAATGACATTTTATTTCACAATCTGTAATTGTACATTATAGAGAGGCACACAAGAAAGCAAGTGATTGGGTGCTCATTCATGAAGTAAGCTTCACATCGTACTAAATCTCATGCGGTCACAATCAGTGAGCGAATCACTATTCAGGCGACCTCAGAATAAAATGTGTCTTAGAAAACACTGTCAGCTTTCAGCTGCGTCACGAGGATTGTGCAAGGAAAAGCTGCTGGCACAGGTCTCAGAAAGTATAAAATCCCCTTGAAGAAATTGTGATCTAGATTCAATAGCACAAGACTTTAGAAATCGATTCCACCCTCGGGGGACTGTCTGTGCACAGTTTGCACTTTCTCCCCGTGTCTGCCTAGGTTTCATCTGTGCTCCAGTTTCCTCCCACAGTTCAAAGATGAAGTCAGAAGTCACACAACACCAGGCTTATAGTCCAACAGGTTTACTTGAAATCACAAACTTTTGGAGCGTAGCCCCTTCGTCAGGTGAAGTCAGAGAGATGCGCACAGACACAGAATTTATGGGCAGGGAGATCAAAAGATCGTACAAATGGTGTGAGTGGAGTGTCAAATAATAAGTCTCTGCAGGTGATCAAAATTGCCAGACAGAGATGTTCCCTCCCAGTCGGGAACACTTCAGCGGTTAAGGACATTCAGCCTCCGATCTTCAGATAAGCATCCTCCAAGGCAGCCTTTGAGACACACAATGACACAGAATCGCTGAATAGAAACTGATAGCCAAGTTCCACACCCATGAAGACAACCTCAACCATGATCTTGGGTTCATGTCGAAGTAGATGTGATCCCACTACACTGTTCTGTATTGCTAAAATCTTCCTTATTGTCCTGTTTTGACACCATCACCTTGATAATATGTTATGATCTCTCTACCTTAATTAGTTTGTACAGCTTTGGATTACTTATTACTTTGGTTAGACCCTCGGCTTGCAACTCTTAGACCTATCATGTTATTCCAGTCATTTGGTTTGTCTCCAGCACCACCTTATTTTTAATTTTTTGTAATTATCTCTCTGCCTCATTTAATCAGATTGTAGGTCACCCCTTCGCTTGTTATTCAGCTGTCGACACTTTACTCACACCATCTAATACTTCAGATCACTTGCAAGGACTTATTCAACACTCCACTCACACCATTTGTATGATCTTTTGATCTCTCTTCCCTTGACCTCTCTGTCTATGAATTCTGTGTCTGTGTGCACTCCTCTCACTTCGCCTGATGAAGGGGGTACACACCGAAAGCTTGTGATTTCAAATAAACCTGTTGGACTATAACCTTTTATCGTGTGACTTCTGACTTTGCCCACCCCAGTCCAATACTGGCACTTCCACATCAGTCCAGAGATATGCAGGTTAGGTGATTTGGCCATGTTAAATTGCCTGTAGTTTCCAGGGATGTATAGTTGGGTGGATGAGCCATATGCAGGGTTACAGGGATAGAGTAGGGGGATGGGTCTGGGTGGGATACTCTTTGGAGGGTAAGTGTGGACTCGATAGACTGAATTGCATGCTTCTGCACTGATTCTATGAAATGATACAAGAACAAACTTCAAAATTGTGATAGTTCTATCAAATGGATACATCTCATTAAAATATGCATATAGGTTGTGTGAATTCCTTATTCACAAAGCACAATCTTTAAAATTGATCAAACTGTTGTCAAAGCAACATATTACAGAATTTTAACGAGAAACCAATGTCCCACAAAATTATTACACACAGGTCTTCACAAATGAATACGTTTTAATCACTTTCTTAAAAAGGTGTGTATGACAGCACAATTTGCTGACATTGTTTCCTTTGTAAATCAAGTAAGTACAGCCTCAGGCAAGAAACAGTAAGATCAGAACAAGTCGTGCTCTCATCATGATCTCAGTTGAATTAATCTGATCACTCTGACTTGTCATTCCCTTATTCAAGAAAGGGAATAGGGATAATCCTGGGAATTACAGACCAGTCAGTCTTACTTCTGTCGTGGGCAAATTATTGGAGAGGATTCTGAGAGATAGTATTTATGATTATTTTTAAAAGCACAGTTTGATGAGAAATAGCATGGCTTTGTGAGGGGCAGGTCATGCCTCACAAGCTTTATTGAATTCCTTGAGGATGTGACAAAACACGTTGATGAAGGCAGAGCAGTGGATGTGTTGTGTATGAATTTTAGCAAGGCATTTGATAAGGTTCCACATGGCAGGCTCATCCAGAAAGTAAGGAGACATGGGATTCAGGGAAATTTGGCTGTCTGGAAACAAAACTGGCTGTCCAATAGAAGACAGAGGGTGGTAATAAATGGAAAGTATTCAGCCTGGAGCTCGGTGACCAGTGGTGTTCCGCAGGGATCTGTTCTGGCACCTCTGCTCTTTGTGATCTTTATTAATGACTTGGATGAGGAAGTGGAAGGGTGGGTTAGTAAGTTTGCCGATGACACAAAGGTTGGTGGAGTTGTGAATAGTGTGGAGGTCTGTTGTAGGTTGCAACGGGACATTGACAGGATGCAGAGCTGGGCAAAGAAGTGGCAGATGGATTTCAACCCAGAAAAGTGTAAAGTGATTTATTTTGGAAGGTTGAATTTGAATGCAGAATACAGGGTTGATGGCAGGATTCTTGGCAGTGTGGAGGAACAGAGGGATCTTGGAGTCCACGTCCATTTGATCCCTCAAAGTTGCTACCCAACTTGATAGGGTTGTAAAGAAGACGTAGGTGTGTTGGCTTTCATTGGCAGGGGAATTGAGTTTAAGAGTCGCGAGGTTATGCTGCAGCTCTATAAAACCCTGGCTAAACCACACTTGGAATATTCTGGTCGCCTCGTTATAGGAAGAATATGGAAGCTTTTGAGAGGGCGCAGAGGAGATTTACCAGGATGCTGCCTGGACTGGAGGGCAGGTCTTATGAGGAAAGGTTGAAGGAGCTAGGGCTGTTCTCGTTGGAGTGAAAAAGGATGAGAGGTGACTTGATAGTGGTGTACAAGATGATGAGGCAAAGATAGAGTGGGTTCCCAGAGACTTTTTCCCAGGGCGGAAATGACTATTACGAGGGAGCATAATTTTAGGATGATTGGAGGAAGGTATAGGGGAGGTGTCAGAGGTAGTTTCTTTACACAGAGAGTGGTGGGCGTGTGGAATGCACTGCCGGTAATGGTAGTGGATTCAGATATCTTAGGGACATTTAAGCGACTCTTGGATAGGCACATGGATGAGAGTAAAATGTAGGGTATGCAGGCTAGTTTGATCTTAGAGTAGTACAATAGGTCGGCACAACATCGCGGACCAAAAGATCTATACTGTGCTGTACTGTTCTATGTTCTAATATTATAAACAGGAGATATGGGAACACTGCACTGACATTGGGACACAAATAACAAGAAGTGATGGTAGGTTTGGTGGGGAATCAAGTTGAAGTGCAACGTCCATTGATTAAATATTAGAAGGAAATGAAAAACATTTTAAGACAAACGTTAGAAGGCAGACTGTTTTATATGTAACATGTTTTTCAAAAACAATGTATAATAACCTTGCCTTACTCTATTAAGGCTACTTCTTGTTATACAAAGTTACAAGGCAAGGTTTTTCACATGGAATTCCTACCTCTCAGCAGTGTGAATCAGAACACTGAGTACTGAAGCCTGTATGCCTGTATGTGCAATTTGCATTTCTCAGTTTTCAAGATCTTAATTTTATTAACTAGAGAATTAGACCATTGGATTTTCTGATCTGTTCTTCAATCAATTAAGGTGCCAGGTTTGGGAACCAAATATTGCTTAATTTAGCCCCATGGCAACGTTAATGGGTATTGCATAAAACACTATTTTAATCTGGGTCATTTTATGACAAGTCTGCCAAAACATTCTTGGATTGTGGTGCTTTGACTCCAGAGGGAACTTGAAATAATTGGAGCCTTTTATCAAGTCCAAGGTGGATCCTACAATCATCATTCCTTCTGTCATTTAATGTAGACAGCCGTCACAGGTCTACCTGCCTTCTGTAGTGCAGGATGCAGAAACTCTTTTTTCTGTCTTTTTCCATTGCTCATCTCTATGATCCCAAATGCAATGGGGTCCTTAGCTGTTTCCATTCCTCCAGTCAGACCTCTCATCCTGCATCTGGTAGCATAACCAGAAGACCTAACCTCAGCCATTTCCATTTTCCTTCTTACTTTCTGCTCCTTGGCAATATTGTCTGCAGGTACAAGGTCAGCTTCTACGCATATGCCAGGACTACTTCATTTGATAGTGCTGTCCATCTGGCTTGCTGACTTTAAATTAAAAACACCATCATGACAGCACCATCATAGCAAGGGCTTCAGTGCTCTGAGGCTTCACCGCCTTTTCAAGGCAGCATGGGATAAGTAATGAATAATTAATCTTGCCAGAATTATTTGCATTTCTAAGACAAATAAAGCTATAATTCACTTCAAACATTGGAAAGATCAAAGTCGCCATATTCAACTCCCGTCAACTCCCTTGTATCTCAAGTGTCTATTGCACCACTTCTTATGCAGAGTTAGACAGCATCATAATTTTGATAACACAGTGTGGAGCTGGATGAACACAGCAGGCCAGGCAGCACCAGAGGAGCAGGAAAGCTGATGTTTCGGGTCGGGACCCTTCCATTCGGAGCATCAGTAAACCAAATGGGTTTTTATGACAATCAGCAGTGGTTACCCAGTCACCATTGGGCTAGCCTTTTATTCCAGAGTTGCAAATTTAACTAATTCAAAGCCATGTTCCTAGGACGTTAGTTAGGGTTCTGAATTATGTTCTGAGGAAGGGTCACCGGACCCGAAATGTTAACTCTGATTTTTTCTTCACAGATGCTGCCAGAGCTGCTGAGCTTTTCCAGCAACTTTGTCTTTGTTCTGAATTATGAGTTCGGGTAGAACCTGTTCTCCCATTTACTAAGATTATGGCTGATCATTCAACTCAGTACCTTGCTCCCACTTTCTCCTCATACCTTTTGATCCCTTTCGCCCTAGGAGCTATATCTAACTTGGTCTGGAAGCATTCAGTATTTTGGCTTCAACCACTTTCCATGGCAGAGAATTCCAAAGGATCACCACTCTCTGAGTGAAGAAATCTCTCCTCATCTCCGTCCTAAATGTTCTATCCCCTATCCTTAAAAGGTTCTGGATCACTCATCTAGTGACATTACACCACTGCCTCTCCCTGCCACCACGGCACAGCAGCCAAAACATAATTAATCCCTACAAATGCTCTAAAGAAGACACGTAGGACTTTGAGGGACAGAGGAAGAGGAGCAATTTCAGAGATACAGTGGTTAGAGAAATCTTAGGATTTGTGAAAAACATATGAGATTTTAGAGATGAGAATTCTGAAAAACATTTGGATGGGATGTAAGATTGGAGTCCCTGGCTCCATTGCCAGGCCAGGCCATCGGCACCACCTTGCCAAGCGTCCTGCTCTCTGGCTGCCCTCCACCCAGATGTCAACTTCTCTGACAGGAAGATTAAGCAAAGAAGAAAAAGAAAAGGAAAAGAGTTGAAAGGGTAAGGAAGAAGAAAGGAATCGGCTGGTCTGAAACGATGTGCTCAGCCCGAATGCTGCCTTCCTTTCCAGCACCGCCATTTTCCCACGAATGTGTTTGTTCCAGAATTAGAGTTAGATTTTATTGTCACATGTACTCAAGTAGAGGAATACATGAGTACAGTGAAAAGTGTACAAAGTCCCCTTTCTCAGGTGCCATTTTGGTTACAAACCAGAATTTTAAAAAAAAACAAAAAAAAGTGCTAAAACGTAAGAAAACATTCACATCTTAAAGTCTTACCTCCATAAATGCTCAGTCACTGATGCAGGCACTTGGGCTTAGCCATGGCCTGGAGTTTAGGTCAGCCTGAAAGTCTTGCATCAATCACCGTGAAGAGCCATGTGCCTGTTGCCGCTGATGATGCCGCCACCACCTCTGATCACCAGGAGGACCTTTGCCACTACCGCCCCCCCAGATGCTGGAAGGAGCCATGTTATTGCTGTTATCATTACGCCAAAGGCCCGGTCTCACTGCCAATGCCGTGCTGCAGCCTCCTCTGAGCACCTAGGGGAACCCGGGACGCCACTGCCTCCGATCTTACTGCCACCTCCTACTGCCGGAAGGCTGCCACCATTCCACGCATGGCCCGCTCCCACTCTCGCTGCCGTGCTGATGCTGCCGAGCCACCACAAAAGGCTTTAAAGAAAAGAGAATGAAGAAAAATTAAGAAGAAAAGAGCAAAAGTGAAAAGAAGAAAAGGGGAAAAAAGAGAAAGCAGACAGAAGTGGACGAACCCCCAGGCTCAGCCCTGCTACTCTGCCACTAATGTCCTTTAGGGAAGGAAACTACCATCCTTACCCAGTCTGTCCTACATTTGACTCCAGACCCACAGCAATGTGGTTGACACTGAACTGCCCTCTGGGCAATTAGGGATAGGCAATAAATGCTGCCTGGCCAGTGGCACCCTCATCCCGTAAATGAATAAAGACCATCTTGTTGGTGCTTTCGCTGATAGCCTTATTTAACAGCTTTATCAAAGCATTAAGGCGAAATTCCACTTTAGTTCATCATAACATCTTTAAGCACTTTTCAAATTTGACTTCATATTGCCCTAGACTGAAGTTATCTTTTATGGCCTTGATGTTTAGGCCCCAGTGGGAGTGGATAAGTGAGCAATGCCTCACTGCCTGTCAATGTACCGTTTCCAGCATCACCCCACTCCCGGGATATTTTTCTGAGAGGGGCTTTCTGGCAGGAGAGGAGGGAATGGTACCAACAAGGCTACCCACTCTCAGCTAGTTTAAGACTCTTCAAGGCCCCGTTGTCAAAGGTGATCTGGAGTTTTCCAATCTGCCTTCGAACCTTGGCTGCTTGGGAGAAAACCCCACCTGCCTGGCTTCAGCTGCAGGTTGCCCTGTGCAAGGGTCCCTCCTCCACACTGGCGGCCCAGTTGCTCAGCACATATTTGGTTTCAATTTGAAAATGTTAGGAAGTGGTGCATGGAAAGGGGAGGTGATGGCCTAGTGGTATTATCACTGGACTGTTAATCCAGAGACCCAGATAATGTTCTGGGGACCTGGGTTTGAATCCCACTATGGCAGGTGGTGGAATTTGAATTCAATAAATATCTGGAATTAAGAATCTAGTGATGACTGTTTTTTAAAAAAAACCCATCTGGTTCATTAATGTCCTTTTAGGGAAGGAAACTATCATCCTTACCTGGTCTGGCCTACGTGTGAGTCCAGACCCACAGTAATGTCGTTGACACTGGGCAATTAGGGATGGGCAATAAAAGCTTCCTGGTCAACGACACCCTCAGCCTGTGAATAAATAAATAAAAATTTAACAATGTAGTGGGGTCTCCCTGTCTCTCTTTCTGTCTAACCTGAAGATCGCCTGCTATTTCTTTGGTACTGGAGAGCATTCTATCAGCTTTGCGAACCAGTGTGTCTGTCATAACTGGATTCCAAGCTTGCACTTTGCTCAGTAATTTGGGGAAGATCACAACCACGTGATCGTTGCATATATGGCAGGCTTCTTTCCCCCATCGCGGTCCCAAATCCAAAAGCAATTCTCATTCTACACTTTGCAGAATCAGCCAGTCCTGGGGAGTGGTTCTGTAAAACGGAACACATCTGTGTGGCTACAAAACAAACAGAAACTGTTCCTTACATAAAATGGATCTCCAAAACTAAAAATGTTAACTTGTTCTAACTCTTGACTCTTAGTGACACTGATTTCCTTGTAACAGATTAAAGGAAAAGAGGCTTTGAGCAGTTAAAGTATTCTAAATAGTGGTTAAATAGGATACTGTGAAGACTAACATGTTTCATGAAGCAGAAAATTATTCACACCATGAATTGAAGTCCGACGCAGATTCCTTTGGGTACATAACAATACCTTTTCAATATCAAAAAAGAATGAAACACGAAAGAAATTTGCATATAGTAATTGAGCATTTTGTATGAACAACAACTCCGATCTAGACAACTAGAAAGATGCACCGCCTGTTTTTTTGAAACAAAGTCATTCTTCATGCTGGGAACAGGTTTGCAGTATATTACAATTAGTGTGGTTGAAAAGTTTCTCGACATCATGTGAAATAGATTTTGCAACTGAACAGATCTAATTTACCAGTACATAGACAAGTTTTAAGGGAAAGCATTAAATAACACTAAGAGTGAATTTGCAAGGGGTTTCTCGCGATTGATCACTGTAATGTAATGAACGATCCCCAGAAACCTTAAAGGAAGCAGTACCAATGTCTGTTGTGTCATTATTTTATAGTTTCAATAGCTGTTCTCCTGAAGTAGCAAACAAGCAGGATGACTCCTGCAGAAATTTGCTATCGTTTTTGAAATTCTTTTACAATAATCAGTAAGATTTATTTGACAATTAAATTGGTTTGTGGCATACTTTACAATATATTCTATTGACCATGAGTCTCTGATTCTATTTCCATTGCCGATATTGATTTCAAAAGGTCATTCAGGAGTTGAATGATGCACTTGAATAGATCCTGACTGTGACCACTGAGAAACACTGGCCATGTTCACATGATTTTCCTTTATCTGTCATTAACGCCAATGTTAAAATCGTGAATTAATTGCCTGTACAATGAACTGGAATTTCTAAATTAGTATCTTTTCACCTCTGGGAACAGCATTGCAAATTCAATGCAACCTAATCAATGAAAATATCTTTGTTATGCTAACTATGAGTCTCTTGTGTACAGTAGGGTCAAAACAATATCAACTTTGTCTTTAATTGACAAACATGCACAAAACAAAACAATCCTTATACTGGCATAAAATTAGCATTCCTTTTCAGAATAAACAAATATAAAGGTACCATTTTGGAATAATCTAGAAAGAGCTTTATTCAATCTTAAGGGGTTTCAATTTGTCTGCACAAGCAACAGAAAATGCTGCATAATTTATTGACATCCCACTTAAACCGCAACTTATGGAACTGGGAACAAAAACAGAAGTTGCTGGAAAAGCTCAGCAGGTCTGGCAGCATCTGTGAAGAAAAAAATCAGAGTTAATGTTTCGGGTCTAGTGACCCTACCACAGCTCTTTTGGTTTTTGCTTATAAAATTGGGCTGAATGCAAAATTGGCTACTATTTCACTCTGCTGAATTGCCAAATGTGGCTGCATGTATTCTAGGAGAGGTCGCTGGAAGTAAAATCAGAGAAAGCCTGGGGAAATGGAGTGAGTGCATCAGGGACCACAATTTCAAAACTTAAGCAATGAAGACTAATAATGACTAGGATAGCAACTATAGAAAAATGATAACTCAACTGCACTGAATTTATTTAATTTGAACTCCTTCGGGTTATGGTAAACAATTACAAAAATTTTTTTTAGGACTTTACTGCCTAGATTAAAATCTACCGAGATTAGCAGTTCAAAAAAACTTAAGGGCTAACACAGTCTGGAGCTGGAGGGACACAGCAGGCCAGGCAACATCAGAGGAGCAGGAAAATTGACATTTCGGGCTGGGACCCTTCTTCAGAAAATTCCTGACCCGAAACATTAACTTTCCTGCTCCTCTGATGCTACCTGGCCTGCTGTATTCCTCCAGCTCCACACTGTGTTATCTCTGGCTCCAGCATCTGCCGTTCTTAAGAGCTTTAATTAAAGGGGCGTAAGCACCCAAGGCATAGCTTGAAAACCTGGGAAAAACACAAGTACTTTGACATTTCAACAAAGTAGACACCATCACAAACCTATTAAGATAAATGTACTAGTTTGCAATTCTACCATTGTTTTAGGATGTAGTGAAAATGCTAGTTAGTTGCAAAGTTTAAACACATCAATTGTCACTTGCTTACAGCTGTTTCAAATCTCCACAGTGACTACCTAGAACACTCAAAATAACTCACTGCCTACAGAAGTCAACACACAATGAGCACATTATTATGCAGTCAAGCAACCATCCCACCCCCTGGTTCTAAGCTATCTGGGTAAAGGAGGGTCCCAGACACATCTGTAAACTTCCCAACTCCAGCTGCCCAGGATCATTATTTCAAACTCCTGGGCTGGATCTACTGTAACTAATCAGAACTGCAGCACTATGATGTTGCACTTTGAGCACTTGTGGCATAGTGGCAGTGTCCCTAACTCTGGACTGGAGGCCTGGGTTCAAATCCTGGCATAAAAACATCTCTGAACTGGTTGATTAGAAAGTATCTGCAGTGTTGTACTTGCCACATAAAGCAGCCATGTCCAATCAGTGATGAGTTGGAGTCTCTGAGCAATCAATTGCACAAACACAGGGTGAAAGCCTCTCACACACAGTGACTGTTGCCTGGCTTAAAGATGGTTCACATGAAACAAACACATAAGAGACATGAAAAGTCTGCCTTGGGTAAGTTTGGTCTGCATGCCTGCTGTCTTTACCAGTAACGTTGCAGTTTAAAATTGCCTGGAATGCTTTTTTTCGGCCATCTGGAGATTGATGCTGCAACTGGAAAACTCCCAACTTTGCTCATATTAATGACTTAAACTAATTCCGTATCCCTGTTCTCACCTACATGTGATCTGGGATTGGCTGCCAGAAATGGAGAGTCTTCAATATCCTATCTCAGTGTGCATGTGTGAACCATTCAATAAAAACACATTAGCAAATATTAGCGGAAAGATGTTATATTAGTTGTTTTCTAATGCGTACATGATTTTTTATAAAAATGGAAATTTAAAATTAATTTTGCTTCACTGTTTCTCTGCATGTAGGTGTTCCAGTGGATTTGATCGGCATCGGCAGGATTGGGTTGATAACAGCTGTCCTGATGAGGTACATTAGTGCATTATCTGAAAGAAAGTTCAGATGTATAATAAAACAAAAATAAAATTGTAACAGAATTCCATTGCATTCTCCACCTCATTAAACCATGCTCATGAAAACCATTGGTTGTAACATTACTAAATACTTAATGGCATTGGAGCAAAAGGATGAATGGTTTTCAGTCTTAAGATGATCTTTATGTAATCTTATCAGACAGTTATGAACATCAGGGTTTTATGATAAATGTTGTGTCCTGACAGTGCCTCCAGTCGTACTTTCACAAACTTAATAATGCTGCCTACTGCTTCTCTGTGAGTCATTGTTTCTCTAGAGAATTGGATTCTGCATTTTGCTGGAGTTGAATTACTTTTCTCTCTGCTACAGTCTAAAGATAAGACATGTGACATCAAGCCTGGAGAGGTGACTCAAGATGCTTCATCTACAACAACGAATGTTGCAACATCAGCTACAAAACCTAGAATCTCAAGCACCACATCCACAATTGCTTTCACATTTGCTGTTCCTACTTCCAGCCTAACCACCGAAGGTATGGATAAAGGCAAATGAGCTATTCACAACTCACCAATGAGCATGGCATCATTACATACTTTGATGGTTAGAAGCCTGTGTAGAACCTAAACATTTTTTTAGTGCCTCAAGTGTACTACATGGTACACTTATTTTGATTTGAATTTATATTTTGATTTGAAAGTATTTTGGCATGTGAGAAGTGAGTCAAAATTAAAATTAAATTTTTGCAAATCAATGAAAAGGCATAGAATCGAAATACTCCACTTCACCCACCCTGAAGGAAAATGCCAAAATAGATCATGTCTTTTTAATGTATTTCATTTTGACAAAGGGGTCAGTTGTCCCAGCAGATCTTACGATGCACACAGAAGTCATATTTGGATCACTACTTACTTGTGCTTACCTATTGCACAGTCCTGTATTTTCAGAAAGTGACATAGTGTCAACATTACAACTTGATTTTGAATGAT
>NC_063333.1:41061190-41113571 GCF_021869965.1 Rhincodon typus | reverse complement strand
CTCCTGCAGTGCCACAACGATGCCACCCGAAGGTTGCAGGAACAGCAACTCATATTCCGCTTGGGAACCCTGCAGCCCAATGATATCAATGTGGATTTCACAAGTTTCAAAATCTCCCCTCCCCCTACCGCATCCCAAAACCAGTCCAGCTCGTCCCTGCATCCCTAACCTGTTCTTCCTCCCACCTATCCCCTCCTCCCACCTCAAGCCGCACCTCCATCTCCTACCAACCAACCTCATCCCGCCCCCTTGACCTGTCCGTCCTCCCTGGACTGACCTATCCCCTTCCTAACTCCCTACCTACACTCACCTTTACTGGCTCCATCCCCGGCTCTTCGACCTGTTTGTTTCCTCTCCACCTATCCTCTCCTCTATCCCTCTTCTATCCGCCTCCCACTCCCTCCCTATTTATTTCAGAACCCCCTTCCCCTCCCCCTTTTCTGATGAAGGATCTAGGCCCGAAACGTCAGCCTCTCTGCTCCCATGATGCTGCTTGGCCTGCTGTGTTCATCCAGCCCTGCACCTTGTTGTCACAAAGTAAATGTATATTGCTGATGCAGGTTGCTACATCTGCACACATCTACCATTACTTCCTATGTGTGTTATCTCTTCAAACAACCCTATACTTTCCTATGAAGCTCTCCATTCCCTTGGTATTTTCCTACTGTACAACTCTATCCCATCACGGGCTGCTGCGTCCTCAGTTTCCAATGCTGTATTCTCTTGGATTTCTTCCTTGGACTGACAACCCAACCCCACTTTCCTTTCCTCCTTTAAAACCTTCTCAAACACTCTCTATCCCAGCTACTGGAAACTTACCCTAGAATTGCTGTGGCTCACGTAACATTTTCTTCCTTATGCTTTTGTGAAGCACCTTAGGCCAATTCATTATGTTGAAGGATCAGTATTAATATTATTAGGTATTGATCCAATTGCTCCTGTGTTATTGTGATTTCGGCAGCAGAAACTACCTCCCTTAATTCAATTTTTTCTGTTTTTCTCTATGTTCTTATGTATTCTTCATTCTCTGTCAAATAATTTTCCACCTTTTGCCACAATAACCAATTATTGTAAAGTATTATTTGCTTGAATAACAATCTGTATGAAAACATTTCTTGTAATTTGGTTACTTTATCATATCCAAGTGGTAAGTGACTGGAGGTAAGCCTTCCCTTTCAATTTGCTCCTAACAGTGAAAACAAATTTGAGTTTTGAAAATTTCTCATAAGGTACATGGGATGATGTGTTATTGCTTGAAAATATTCAGTCACACCCTTAGGCAGCACTGTGGAGTTCCATTTTGTGTACTGCTAAATAGATATTCTGTAATGTAAGGTTTGTACTTGCAAGCCATTGCTAATTCATATTTTAAATGTTTTGCAGATGATACAAAGATTGCAATGCACCTGAGGGACAATGGAGGTAAATATTTGACTTATATAATGATACAAATTTAATTGTTTTCATTTAAATAATTAAAAACATTCTGTGGCACTTAGCTAAGAATTTAATATGAATTTGAAGACAGGTGTATTCAATCTTATTTTTAAATATATGCTTCATGAGAAAATTAACTTCATTTCATAAGATTTGCTCCTTATCTCTGTTAACATTGAATTCAGAATGAATGTGAAATCCATGCATCAGGGGCATAGTTAATTTTTATCTCAATTTTATCTCAATGATGCACTTTGTATCTGATTTAATTATCAAAAATTGTATTTCCTTTATTTTTAATATATTATGCCTAGTTATAATACAATATCCACAACAATTGTATAAAAATGATTTCCTTTGCTGGTAGAAATTTTGAGCAGAGAAAATTATTTTTGTGGATACCTGACCTTACAAGTAGTGCTCAGAATAATGAACAGAATGTCTCTGGGCTCACACATTGACAGTGTAGGTTGCATAGTGTTTAATTCACTTAAGAATAATAGACATGCCACAAGTGGGGAAGCAAGGCTTCACAAAAGCATATTTCCCCAGAGTATTCACTTTTTGAAATCTAATTGCATTCCGCAATGAAAAAATTTCTATATCCTTATGTTTCAAGTACGAGTAGTCATTCTCTCTTCTACAAACAATGTATAATTGTGCTACATTTGACCTTTTGTATCCTACATGGATTTACAGAATTGTTTTTAGTCGAGATACAAATGATGCAGAGAGGTCAAACAATGGAACAAGTGGAGAAGGAGGCCCGTCTGTAGCAAAGACAGATCGAGAGATTCAGAATGAATCGCAAGATAATTGTATGAGAAACTAGGCAAAGTACAATGAGGTGAGAGAAAGCCCCAAGCTACTAAAACTGATGGCATCCCTGCTAACCTTGCTCCAGGAGTTCTGAAGGAATGAAGTCCTTAATTGGCAGCAGAAGCACTGCCATTGGGGCTCCCAACTCCACAGAGGACAGTTAACTCATGCATTTCCCCAAGTGGTGTGGAAGTCCTGCCCCTGAGATGGCATTATGGCTGGTTGTAATATCTGTGGAAGGGAATGGTTTGGACCTAACAGTGAGAACTTGTTGTCATCTAGGGGGGTGTGGTGAGAGATTATGTGCAACTGCTCTCTTCAAACATTCCAGCTGTAACTCAAAGGACTGTGTCAATTTTTCTGCCTAAAAATTGACATGCCTCACAATTTTTTAATTATTGTTCATGTGAGATATATGGACATCACTAGCCATTTATTTTGCATCCTAATTGTTCTTGGAAAAAGTCATAGTGTACTGCCTCCTTGAACTGCTGGTTGATCAGCAACTCCCTATTACCAGCAGTGTTGGGAATGACGGCTGCTGGTCGCTATTCACTTTTTCATGTGAAACTGAATTATTTGGATTCATTTTAAGCACCTAGAAATAATCGTATCTATCAGATAATTAGCTGAATCAAAAGCCAGCCTTTTTCCATGGTAGAGTAGTGTCAAGGTGAAAAGCGGGGCAAAGGGGGAGTAGGGGAAATTCTACTTAGGCAAGTCCTGGGGTTGGATTCCTTAGATTACAGACAAGTATGTAGTTGCTGCTGAAGTTGCCAGCCTAAATCAGATGGTTGGAAGCTCAGAAGCCTCCGCAACACCAATGAGAGGAGCAGGACATTGCTGGGCCTGTACTTGGATGTAAGTATCCATTGATGGTCATGCTCCCTGATAGTAAGGTAAACAGGATTGGGAGATGCACTGCTTGTAAAATGTCAGCAGAGGTGAGAAGCATCCTTTAATTAGACACTTAAATGGATCAAATCAATTCAAGTGGACAGCCTTTCTGTCACCTGTTAGCAAAATGGTATGTCAGCGGGAAGGTGTCAGGTGCCATACCTGCACTCTTTTGCCAGCCTTTCCTTCTCCAGCTATGTCATCAGGAGGCTGGCAAAATCCAGTCCAAAATAAGGCTTCAAATGATAGTGAGACATTATGCTTTTAAATAAATGGCTTAATGCTTCATTTAACCTAGCAGTGGTGGGTACTTGATTGCCAAGTATTTAAACATTCGTATAATATCTTTCACAGCAACTTCCAGGCTAAAGTGCCAAATGATTGTATTAAACTCAATGAATGCAGTGTTGAGCAGCATCCCCAAGTCACCATCTTTTTGCCTCTGTAGATCCTCCATGTGTGAGGTCCCACTGCCATATGGTCCGCTTCTCTTTGTTTTCATTTTTCTTTCAACATCCTGCTTTGATCTGAATGTTGTGGAGGTGCTGGTGTTGGACTGGGGTGGGCAAGGTCAGAAATCACACAACACCAGGTTATAGTCCAACAGGTTTATTGGAAAACACAAGCTTTCGAAGCCTTGCTCCAGCAGCGAGGCTCCGAAAGCTTGTGTTTTCAAATAAACCTGTTGGATTGGACTATAATCTGGTGTTGTGTGATTTCTGACCTCAATCTGTATGATGTGCCTGTCACTTGAATCATTTATTTGAATCAGATGTGAATTTCCTTTGGTGAGACAAGAATTGAACAGTCATATGGCATTGCAATTTTGATCCTTATTCCTCTAAATTCAGAAGCAAATTCTTTCTTTCAAAAGGGATATTTTGATGCTGTGTGGAGAAAACAAATCAGCTTTGTAACAATTTGGGTGATTTTTTTGAAAAATGCAATCTTGGTGTTAAAATGGTCAAAAGGTATTCAACAAACTTCCCACAGGTACTCTGACTATCATCCTGTTTTATTTATTTTGGTTAGCTCTTGAAATGTCTTCATTTGCACAACAGCTGCAGACAACGTCACTTGGGAAACTAACTTGGAAGGACTTTAAAAGCTGTGCTATTGGAAGATGCCAGCCTTTACTCAGAGGTCACGCTGTTGGTTCTGACTCAGAATGTAGGGTTTCAAAGCAGACTCCAGAAATTTAGGCATATAAACTGAGGCAATGTTGCACAGTTCAAAGTGCTGCTACAGAGCGGCTATTAGTTTACAGTTTTGAGAAGAAAATGGAAGTGAAAATCAGAGAGATGTAGAACTGGTGGTCATTCTGAAACTTTGCTCTATTGCTATTAGCGAAAATAACCCTAGCATGTGAAACTATTCTTTTAGCTTTACACTTGCATTACAGACTGAGGCTGGAAGCAGAAGCATAATGTACAGTATGGCTAATAACCTGGAATTTGCTGGTTTTCATTATGGACAGAAACATAAATCAAAGGTTCCAAGGGATGATGATGCAAATACTAGAAATAGTCAGCGGGCCAGGCAGTGTCAGATGAGAGAGCAACAGAATTAAGATTTCTAGTCTGATTATTGCAGATTTGTAGGATTGTTCAAGGCGTAGTTATTGATAGGTGACAAATATGAATTTTTGAGTGGGGAGCTAACTAGTTTCAGATGTGCAGGAAAGTTGAATACCTAAAATGTCCAATGTCATCACTTTAAGGCTCAGGCTGTTTAAATCCCTGGGTTTCTTTTGCACCCACTGCTGAACAAAAGGCACCGTGCGGCTTCTCCATTAAAATAGCAGATTCGGAGACCATCAATAGCACCTGTCAACGTGGAGGTCAAGTTGAGGCAGGAGAGAAATCAGGATCACTTTTCAAGTGCGAAGAGAGAGAGGAAGAGTCAGCACAGACCCAGGATATAACAAACCAAAGGCTCAGATAACTATTTGAGTTTTGCATGTAATATCACTTGTTTGAGGCAATTACTCTGACCCATTAGTGCCGTCACATTTATGTTATACAACTCCAAGCAGATTTGGCATTGGGTGCAGCATCAATGCTGTAACATGAAAGAAACATCCAGTTTAACACCCCATCCCATTTAGTGAGCTATTATTAAAGCAATTGCTTTGTGCTTATTAAATTTAAAAATATATTGTTTGTAGTCATATAGTCCTACTACCGTCAAATAACGTGGTTCAGTGAATATGAGTGATGAAAGCTGTATACAGCTCTGTAGCTGGAAGGCAATTGAATTTATCCAGTCCATATAAATGCCAAATGTAGACCACGCTGGTCACATTGAATACAACCTTCAGGCTAATGCAAAAACATTGAGTCCCTCTATCATAACTGAGGCTCTGATTGGATGAATTGTTGTTAACTTGGTAATTAATTATGAGTGATTTTCAACACTATTTTCCTGAGTTATTGATATGATGTTGAATTACACATAGTAAATATTCATAGCCTTGAGTCATTTCAGGTTAGTTTTGCTAATAATGAACTAAAATTGATTCGGCAGCCATGGAGGCAAACATTTAGATAAGAGAATTGTTCAGTTTTTTATTTGATGGAGAAAATTAAGCCAGCAGGCAGTGGAAAAAATAACTACAGATGCCAAGTGATGACGATTCTATTGACAATGACAATTCTGTTGAAAATTTTGATGCACTTCTGGCTGGCTTCCCATTTTCCACCCTCCATATGCATGAACTCACTCAAACATCTGCTGCCCATGCCCTAACTCATATCTAGTCACATTAACCCATCACCCTTGTACTTCCTGATCTGCGCTGTCTCACAGTTCAGTAATCCTTTGATTTTAAAATGATTATCTTCCTTCAAATCCTTCCAAGGCAATGCCAATCCATATATTTGGAACCTCTTCCAGCGCTACAACCCTCATAATCTTGCACTTCTCTAAATCTGGCCTCTTGCCCTATTTTAACAATTCCACCATTGATTATCAGTGACCTAAGCTCTATAATTAACTCCTGAAGATGTGCACCCCCATTCACCTCTCCTTTATCTTTAAAATATTCCTTAAAAATAGCTCTCTAAACTACAAATCTCTTTTTTTGATGTAGAAGCTAGGTGGATTAGCCATGGGAAGTAGATGGGTGGGTCTGGGTGGGATGCTCTTTGGAGAGTTGGTGTAGACTTGACGGGTGGAATGGCTTATTTCCATTCTGTAGACACCGTAAAGCCTCTTCAGCATGGATTTTCTAAATGCAGTTTTACCAAGGCACTATATTATTAAAGATTTCTAATGTTTTTTTCTGTTAAGTACGATGGATATTGATGTTAGTTGCCCAGACAGCAGACCGGCTCCAAAGGCTCATGGATCATCTATTGAACATCTTTGTCATGTTCACCCTCACCAGATGTGTCAAGGGAACTATAGTTATAGGACAGATTTTGTCTAAGTCTGTGGTCAGACTCAACAGCACTCCACTGGAAGCAATCCGCAAATTTTTGAACTAAGACTCAATAACTTGCAACTCTGGTATTCATTATATATCTGTGGCATCATGTAGAAAGATAAAGTCACCAAAAAATCAGTTCTTTCTAGGGCCAACTTCTCAAGCATACGAGGACTAATCAAGCAAAAAAGGCTTCCCTGGCTTGGGCGTGTGCGCATGATGGAAGGTGACCAGATCCCTAAAGCTGTGCTGTGTGCTATGCTGTGCCAAGAGACCAGTAGAGCACCAAAAGCTCCAATTCATGGATCCTGTCAAAAGAGACATGAAAACCCTCAGTATGAGTCATGACAGACTAAAGATTGGTGCAAATGGCAACAGTAATTCCAGTGGGCAGGAATTACCACCACCATGACATGCGATTCAGAAGCTCCTAAAGAGACAGTCGCCTATGAATGGGGTACCAGGACAGGTCCTTCTGCACCATTGGCGATGGACAACCTCATGTGCGGGACTTGTGACTGACCTTACTTTTTCGGAATCAGGTATCAAACAAAGTGCAACAGATGATCTTATTGAGCCTCATCAAGGTTCTGAGGCTGCATTTCTGCCACCTCTCACAGATAGAAGGCAACCACTCAGCATGGATATTAAATTGGCTTTGTGTCAGGAAACAGGGAGCAGGAGTAAACTTTTTTCAGACTGGAGAAAGGAATATGGCAGGATTTCCCTAGGGATCAGTATTAAACCCATTCCTTTCGTGATGCGTGTAATTCTAGACGTAGATATAGAAGATACAATTTGAAAATTTGCTGAAGGTTCAAAAGTTGGATGTTTGAAGAAGTAGTGTAGAACTTCAAAGGACTATTAACCATTTGTTGGACAGAAAAGTGATCAGTGAAATTGTATGCTGAGAAGTAGGAAGTGATTTATTTTGGTAGGTATAACAAGTAGAACAATATAAAATGAAAGATCCAGTGCAAAAGGAGGTTCAGGAGCAGAGTGCCCTGGGGGTATATGTGCACAAATCATTGAAGGTGGCAGGGCAGGTTAAGAAAGGGGCTAATAAAGCATGCAGTTCAATTGTAAACATTGTCCCAATTCATTGTAAATGAGATTTTAATGCGGTACAGCAAAATAAAATTGTGTGTAGGCCCAGGAAGGTTAAGTCCATAATTAAAGTAACATAGAATTCTGGAGTGTATACTGTCCCTTAGGGGACACAACTGTAAAAGAATGCAACCTAATTCCTTATATGGAAGGTTGGCTGTAGTATCAGGCAGATCTATTTTCTTTTCTCCGTTATGCTTCACTGTCATATTAGGCCACAACAGTAGACATTGTTTTCCTTTACAGAAACAGAGAGTCTTACAGTATGGGTTCACTGTACTTGTACCAGCCCTTTGAAAGAGTTATCCAAATATTTCAACAGCCTTACTCTTTCCCATAGTCCTGACATTTTTCCTTTTCAAGTGTAAATTTGATTCCTTTTTGAAAATAACTACTGAATTTGAAGCCACCATTTTTCAGCAGACCATTCCAAATTGGGATGGACAGAAAATCTCTCCTTGTCATCTCTCTGCCTCTAGCATTAGTTATCTTCTCTCTCTACCTTTAGCTAATGTTGCAAATGTAATTTCTGTCATGACTGTTATGCTGTGCTTTAATATTTCTGGAATAAAAGTAACTTTTAGGATATATTTTGTATTCTCAATTTCTGTTTGGATCTGGAACACTTAACCTTTCTGAAACCATCAATCTTTACATGTCTACTCCAGTTTGGGAGGATGTTTGAGCCTTTAAGCATTCTAAAACCTATGAAAGTTGATAAACAATGTGTGTGTATAATCTTAAGAGAAAGCCAGCCCAGTTCATCTAGACGAATCGGGTCCCTGTTAAAGATGTAGTTCAAGAAACAGCAATTGCAAGATTTTAGCACCCCCACTTACAATTATTTCATTCTTATCCTTTTCCTCTCAATATATAAATCATTGAGACAAATTCAATACCAGTTATACTATCTCATGGCCTAATTAAGACAATACCAGGCCAAAGGCCATAACACAGAAATCTCGCCTTGTTTCTTCATTATTGACAGGCTCAAGCTTTTCACTGTTTTAATTAAGTAACAGGTGGCTATGACTGCACCAGGACATATTAATCCTTTCATTTAAACATTTCTGTATCTATTGTGGAGCACCACAAAACTATTTTAAAAGAAATGACAAAGTTAAAATTGACTAAGTAAATTTATAGAATTGATTTTTGCCTGCATTCCGAACATTTTCTAAGTAACATCGAATGAGGACTTAGAATTTTTATCCTGTAGCTAATTTAAAGAGCTAAAATTAGGTTGCACCATCTTTTGTGTGCAGGGGTCATGATTCATGATCTGCCCATGCCAGTTCCAGTGAAGGCATGCACTATGCAAATTTGGTACGACCGCTTCATTTACATGAATGTAGCTTAGGGTCATCCATCTGCCAGCCTGCTCTCTGCCTGTGCCCAACAAAGAACCGAACAGTGTCATACTAATAGCTGATGGTGCAAGCAAACTTCTGTCCTTAAGACATTCTGTCTCTGTAAAAGTGAAGTCTCATTGAACAATGGGTGGCTGGTGCTGAATACAAATCCTGCAATCCTAAACAAGGAAAATGTAACTTCATGGCAACAGAAGATTCCAGAGTCAAGGATGTGGTGCTGGAAGCCTCAGTGTTGGAAGTGACCAGGAGGAAAGATATCACGGTTCCATGGGGCTGCAACTGACCCACAATGGCAGTTCTCAGAGGGATTGGGAACAAAATGTCAAGGAAGTTATTTCCAGGCATCTTGACCAAAGGATCTGGCGGTAGTGCTGAAAGACGTCCCACAACCTCACATTGGTTGTCAAAGTCATTGAATATATGTTCACTTAGCATCTCATATCCACCACTCCATCAAGCTCTTATACTGCTCATGCCCATCACTCACCTGTCAACAATCCCTAACACTGGGAAGTCATGGGTCATATTCAGATATTCAACCCATCCTCATTGGTAGCCTCATAGTCACTCTACTACTCACATGTACCTCCAACTATTCTGCTTTGGCACACACTGAGACCATGGTAACTGGCATCATTGAGAATATGCATAAAGTCATTGAAATCTTTGTGAAATTTTGAGGCAACTACAGCTAGCAGTTAGAATCACTGCTGATAGCCATTAACAGCAGCACATTCAAATCATTGTGTGATTGTTGATCAAGATTTTTGCTGTTTGTTTTGGTCCTATTCATCACATGGGATATTCTCCTGGATATCAACCCAAGTGCAAGTACTGTGTTCACGTCCAAGCAATCACCTTCTGTGCTTGCTGCACCACGTGCTTATTTCTGTGACCTATAGAGCCATAAAGGCCACTTCTTCTGTCTCTGATACTATCTCTGATTGCCTGAGGGCCATCTTCAAACAATTAGTACATAGAATAGTATAACACAGAAATGGGCTCTTCAGCGCACCATGTCTGTGCCAACCTTGATGCCATTCTAAAGTAATCCCATCTGTCTGTACGTGGTCTGTATCCTTCTATTCCCTGCCTGTTCATGTGCCTGTCTAAATGTCTCTTAAAAGTTGCTACTGTATCTGCTTCTACTACCTCCCCTGGCAGCACATTCTATCTTAATGCTTTTCAAGATAACCAACATATCCTCCTCCTTAACATCTTAACAGTATCAACATACCTCTCCCTAATCTTAACGTCATCCATATTCTCCTCCTTGGTGAATATTGATGCAAAGTACTCATTCAGGACCTCACACATTCCACGAGATCTCTGCATAAATTCCCCTCTTTGATTTTGAGTGAACCTAGCCTTTCCCTAGCTACCATCTTGCTCCTAACAGACATATAAAATTCGTGGGATTCTCCTTAATCTTACTTGTCAATGACATTTCATGACTCCTTTTACCCCTCCTCATTCCTTATTTAAGTTCTTTGCTTCCTTTATGTTCTTCAAGGGACTTGTCTGCTTTCAGTTTCCTAAATCTTACTTATGCTTCCCTTTTTCTTTTTGACTGAACTCTCAATATATCATATCATCCAGGATTCCCAAATCTTGCTATCCTTATGTTTCGTCCTCAGAGGAACATGCTGGTCCTGATCTCTAATCAGCTGGTCTTTAAAAGACTCCCACATGTCAAATGTGGATTTACCTTCAAACAGCCACCCCCAATCTAATTTCTTCAGTTCCTGCCTAATACTATTATAATTAGCCTTGCCCTAATTTAGCACTTTCACCCAAAGACCAGTTTTATCCTTATCTATAACTATCTTAAAAGGTACAGAATTATGATCCTTGTTCCTGAAATGCTCCTCCAGTGAAACTTCAATCACCTGGCCAGGCTCAGGCTTAGTTGGAATATCTACATATTGTTTCAAGATTTCCTCCTAGATGCACCTAACAAATTCTGCCCCATCTAAGCCCCTGGCCTCAAAGGAGTCCCAGTCAATATTGGGGAAGTTAAAATCACTCAGTACAGCAACCATATGATTTTTACCTCTTTCCATGATCTGCTGACATATCTGTTCCTCTATCTCCTGCTGACTGTTGGGAGGCCTGTAGTATCATGCCATCATAGTGATTGTACTTTTTTATTCCTGAGTTCTACCCATATGACCTTACTGGATGAGCCCGCCAAGATGTCCTCTCTCAGTGCAGCTGTGACATTCTCCTTATTCAGTTATACAAAAAGAAAAAAAATTCTCCTTGACTGTCTCAATATATTCTCAATATTTAAAATCTCGTCTTTTGAAATGATGGTCCTACTTCTGGATTCTCCCATCCTTTCCATGTTTACCCTGTAAAGATTCCTCAGGACCATAGAAATTTATGCAGATACAAGCCTAACCTGAACAACCTAAACTTTAAAAACAACCTCTCATTCCAGGTACAAGTCTAATAAATGTCCCCTTACCACTTACATCCTTCCTTAAATAAGAGGAGCAATACAATATGGACTACTCAGATGTAGGCTCACTAATGTGGGGGTGGCACAGTTTCTCAGTGGTTAGCACTGCTGCCTCACTGTGCCAGGGATCTGGGTTTGATTCCAGCCTTGGGCGACTGTCTGTGTGGAGCTTGCACATTCTCCCCATGTCTGCGTGGGTTTCCTCTGGGTACTCCGGTTTCCTCCCACAGTCCAAAGATGTGCAGTTTAGGTGGATTAGCCATGCTGAAATTGCCTGTAGTGTTCAGGGATGAACAGGCTATGTGGATTAGCAGTGGGAAATGTGAAGTTATGGGATATGGTGTGGGTGCTGTGTCTTGATAGGATGCTCTTCAGAGGGTTGGTGTGAACTCAATGGGCCAAATGGCCTCCTTCTGCACTGTAGGGATTCTATGGTTCAATGTCTTGTTTAACTAAAGCTTATCCTCCTTACTCTTATGTTCAATTCCCCTCAATAAATGACAACATTCCATGAGTTTTCCAAATTACTTGTTGTACCTACAGATTAAGTTTTTGCAATTCATTCACTAGAACACCTGCTGCATCTCAAATCTCTGCAACCTGTCATCATTTAGATGACTTACTTTCTCTCCTACCTGCCGCAATAGACTATTTCACATCATCCCTTTGTAGCCTCCTAATGTTCCCTTCACAATTTACTTTTTTTTACCTGTATTTGTGTAGGCAGCATATTTGACAACCATACTTTCAGTCCTTACATTCTAGTCTTTTATATAAAATATTGAGGTCCAATCAGAGACCCCATTCTCTGTGACACAGCACTTTTTACATCTTGCCAACCATAAAATGACACTTTAAGCCTACGTCTTGTTTCCTGTTAGCTTTCCAATATTCAATCCATGCCAATATATTTCCCCCTACACCACAAACAATAAGCTTTAATGTGACAACATACCAAATGCTGTACTGTTTTTAACAAATAGTTTCTAAATGTTCTCTGTGATAAAAGTTAAACTAACTGGCCTGCAGTTTCCTGCTTTCTGTCTCCCTCCCTGTTTGAACAAAGGATTTACTTTGTCCATTTTCTAATCTAATGGAATCTTCCCAGATCTCAAGAATTTTGGAAAATTAAAATGCGCACATTATCTATCTCACTGGCCACTTCTTTTCATACCTTTGGATGAAGTCCATCAGGACGTGGGGATTTGTCAGCCAACAGCTCCAACAATTTGCTTAGTACCAATTCCCCGGAGATTATAATTTTATTGACTTCTTCCCTCTCTTCAATTTCACGGTTTATAGCTATTTCTGGAATGTTACTTATACCTTTTATAGTGAAGACTCTTGCAAAATGCCTGTTCAGTTCACCTACTATCTCTTTATGTTCCATTACACTGTATCAATTCCCTGAACTCGCCGTAGGAGCAACACTTACTTTTGTTGAAAAAAGTCAACAGAAACTCTAACAATGCGTGGGATGTTACTACGGTCTGAATGACATAGGCTATGGTGGAAAGTATGGCAGAATGGAGCAACAAGTGCGGCAAAGCCCATCTCAATATCAAGATCTTCTCACTCCATCTTTTATACTTTCCACAATAACATGGCCAGATTCTGACTAGGCAGTGGCAAGATGCCAACTGACTGGGATTAACACTTGTTAAGCACCTTATTAAAGGCATAACATATTCAGCCTTCCATCTTATTGAACTCACTAAATAAACTCAACATTGGGAAAAAGTCCCTGGCAGATACGCCACTTACTCCAATGACCTCCATGTTGCCCAAGACCAAGCTGCAGCCCAGAGCATTGTCCGCAGGCACCAAGCACATTTACCCCTCAACCACATACATTGGCAACTGACATATGCCAACACCTTGTCGCTTCTCCAATGCACTGCTGGTGTGCTCAGGAAGCACAGACTTGCTTTGTAGGGCACACCAGCAGATGTTAGAGGGAGCTATCAGAACCTGCAAGACACAAGAGACAAGACATCACAGCCAGTTGTTATAAGTAGTGTGCAATGTTTGAGAGTGACAGCATTGGAGATTTGAAGTGGAATGAAGAGTGGTACTTACTCACTTGCCACTCCTCTGCACCCCCGAGATGGCACAATCTGAGTGAAAATCTCAACATAACTGGCAGGGCCTGATGGTGCAGTGTCTTCTGCTGGTTCTCCGGAAGTAGGATGCTTTTCCCCTGAAGCAGCCCATCCACCAGGACCACCTGTCAGAAAATCACGGTGCCATCTTCCCCATCTCTGCTATTCCACCATAGTCTCTCACTGAGCAGAGCAGCTTCAGAATGCAAGGTGCACAAAGCTCTTTTAAATATGGTGCGGGCACAAGGGATGCTGGTCTTTCGGCAGATATCCACTGTGTGGTGAGTTGTTCCAGGAACAGCCTGTGGGAAGATGAGGCACAAGTCAGATGTCAGAGATGCAATGGAGCGTAGTAAGTCGTTAAAGAGGCAAGTTTGGCAAGATAAAGCGAGAGAATTCACTAGGCTTGCAAAAACCTCAGCACAAATTGGACTTAGGGCTGAATCTTATGTCTTTTTGCCTATCTGTTTTCATATTTCTCATTAGTTTTCTCACATGCTCTAATTTGACCATACTCATTTTTTTTGTCTGTCTTCTGCAATTTTTTCCTAATGTGTACAGTCCATAGTTCTGTTTAGCTCTTGAGTGAATATTAAAGGTAATGACTTTTTGGCATGTTCTGATTTTCACTAAATAATTGTTTGGGTTCTGTCATTTCTGGGCAGACTGAAGGAGAAAGTCAGAGCTGGGTAACCCATGACTCTCAGCTAGCTTGCTGAAAAACATATTTGTTCTTATTCATGTACATTCATGGCAGGAAAAGTTACCACCATTTAGATACTACCTAGTCTTCTCATCAGCTGTAGCTCAGCTGGTAGCACAATTACTCTGGGACAGAAGGTATTGAGCTCAAGTTCCACTACAGGGCTTGAGCACTCTAGTGCAGTAATGATGGATGAGACTTTAAAACAATGCCCTGTCTTGCACTGTCAAATTGAAATAAAAAGTCCCATGGCATTAATTCAGGGAAGGTATCCCTGCTGTCTCAGCTAATTTTATCCCTAATCAACATCCCAATAAAGCAGTATCTGATTATTATCACACTGCTGCTTTTTGGGGTTTGTTATGCACAAGATTGGCTGCCCTGACTCCTACATTTCAACAATGATGACACTTCAGAAGTACTGCATTGGCTGTAAAGCTTTGAGGTGTCTGCCAGTTATGAAAGATGTGATAAAATCCATGTCTTTCTTCCTTTCTTGTTCCAATTTTAATAACTTACAGACAGCAATAAACAGGCTGTAATCACTGGCTATGTACATGCAGCAGAAAGATATTGCTGAGGCATTTAAAAATTGCCACCAGCAGTCAAGTCTTGTGCACTGACAATACTTTAACATGCCTTTCTCTTTGCAGTTTTGGATACTGCAACCAAGCCCAGTCATTCTCAGAGTTTGAAATACTCTTGTATTTTGCTTGACAGCCTGATTTTATAAGTGACTCTCATATTAACTGCCACTTCTCAGAGTTATTAAATTGCTTTCTGTAGACTCCTGCACACTGACTGAAATGTTATTTATTTTGGAAGATTTTAGCCCTGACACTGATGCACAGGCACTTCTTGAACTGGTAATCACCTCTTTCATTTTAATGCATTTAATTATAATCTTTGAAACATGACTTGTCTTTCTCACATAGTACTTGGTGTCATTTTACTCCATTTAATTTCTTTCTAATTTCTTTTCTGGATGTGAAAATTGCTGGCTTGTCTAGTATTTGTTGTCAATTCATAGTTGGCTTAAGTTCTTCTTGAACCAAAGCAGTCCATACAGTGAGTGTGCTGCAATGTAGGAAGTTATAGAGTCATACAATAAGGAAACAGACCCTTCGGTCCAACCAGTCCATGCCGAGCAGAATCCCAAACTAAACAAGTCCCACCTGTCTGTTCCTGGCCCATTTCCTATTCATGTACTTATCTATGTATCTTTTAAATGTTGTAACTGTACCTGCATCCACCACTTCCTCAGGAAGTTCATTCCACACATGAACCACCCTCTGTATAAAAAAAATTGTCCCCATCTCTTTTTTAAATGTCTGTACTCTCACCTTTTAAAAATGTACGCCCTTGTCTTGAAATCCCCTGTCCTAGGGATAAAACACCTACCATTAATCCTATCTATACCCCCCATGATTTTCTAAACCTCTATAAGATCACCGTTCAACTTCCTATGCTGCAGTGAAAAAAGTTCCAACCTATCCAGAGATGGTAAGAACTGCCGATGCTGGAGTCAGAGATAACACAGTGTGGAGCTGGAGGAACACAGCAGGCCAGGCAGCATCAAAGGAACAGGAAAGCTGATGTTTCGGATTGGGACCCTTCTTCAGAAATGGGGAGGGGAAAGGGAGCTCTGAAATAAATAGAGAGAGGAGGGGTGGGGCTAGGGAAGGTAGGTGGGATGGTGATAAGTGAGTGCAGCTAGGTAGTGGTGGGAATTGGTCAGTGAGGTGGGAGGAGCAGATAGGTGGGAGAGAAGATGGACAGGTTATGTCAGGTCAAGGAGGCGGGGATGAGAGGGAGGGTTGGTCATGGGATGAGCTCGGGGGTCTATTGGATTACAAAATATAGTGAGGTCTTGCTAAACAAGACAAGACTTTAGTTAGACCATAGCTGGAATACTGTTAACAGTTTTGGTCTCTTATCTGAGGAAAGATACACTGGTGGGCAGCAGTATAGAGAAGGTTCACTCGGCTGATCCAGAGTATGGAGGGACTGTCTTATGAGGAGACATTGTGGCCTCTACTCATTGGAGTTTATAAGAACAAAAAGCAACCTTCTTGAAACACACAAGATTCTTAGGGGACTGATCGAGTAGATGTAGAGAGGTTGTTTTCCCTGGTAAGAGGGTCTTTGACCAGAGGGCATAAGCTCAGAAAAAGGGGTTTCCCTTATAAGACAGAGATGAGGATGAATTTCCTCTCTCAGAGGGTAGTGAATTTGTTTAATTCCCTACTGTAGAGGTTGGGTGATAGACAATTTTTTTAATTAGTAAGGGAATCAGCATTTATAGGGAAAAGACAAGAAAGTGAAGGCATTTTGTACCTTAAAAATTGTTGTCCCCAGGATATCCAATCCTGGTTTCTGTGGGGCCCATCTGGAACATTGAATCATTTTAGAATGATTATTTATCCTTCCATTTCTTCTAAATGTTTTAGTTTATCCTTATTCTGTTGAAGCTGTTTTAAATCTGTAGCATCTCAATGCTGTTTGTAATCTGCTGTCTTCAAGCTTGAATTTTTCAATTAGACCATTACTATTAAAGTCCTGTTGTCTTAGGCTTTCTTCAAATTTATGCACTATAATCTATAGCAATATTGCAATATTTTCTTTGTTTACAAACTTTTAAGTTTTGCATCATAGCAATTCTGCATTAAATGCTTCCAATAAAGTTTTAAGTTCAGTGAACTAGCAGAACGGTATTGAGTTACTTCTTTCAAGCTTCTAATTGTATTGAATAGCAATATCTCTGTGTTACTTACTGGGCTTTGTAATGATTTTGAAAGAGTTAATGTTGGATTTGCATTAGCTCCATCCAGTTTGATTATTTAACACAGTCTTTGGTTGGAGAATTAGTGAGCCTTGTACAAGGTCCCAAAAGAGAAAAATATGTCAAGTCTGGCTTCTGATAGCTTTAATTATGCCTAATTACTTAATGTAAATAGTACATAGTGCTATCATGCAACAAACTGGTTTGTCTTTTCTTGTTAAGACTCTCCAGTGGTTTATTCTCAATTGCTAATAATTAGATAGGCCCTTAGACTTAGCAGAGAAAGGGAGACTGATGTCTGTAAATTGCCCTGAATACACACCACCAATAGTTGGTACCTAGAGCCCAATATGACATTGTGAACAATGGTGAATACTATTGTTTAAATACTTTTGGTAACAACAGTGGATAGAATCCATTAAGCTCAGAAGAAAAATGGATGACAGGATGGATGACAAATAACTTTTTGGAACTTTCCACATATTTGGGTTCTGGGTGCACACCATCACTTGTGTCCAACCTCTGTATACACTTTTGGATGGTCTGATTGAGGTAAATGGATCTTTGATGATACCCCCTAACTCCAGTCAGAGTAACACTTCACGTTCAACCAGTCATGTTCAATTTGCTCAAAGCTTTTTTTACTGCCTCTTTCAAAAGGAGGTTGATGGAACAAGGTTTGCACAGGCTACATCATCTGCTTGGCGTACAGCAACAACCTGCTGTTCATAAACCCAACTGTCTTTAGCTGCTTTTTCAGTTGAGTGATCCAACATTAGGAGGAGGTGAGGGAGGATTCCCACTGAAAGCCACACCCTGGTCCTTTCTTCCAAAGCACATCTCCCTAACCCTTTAACAGCACTCACCTCCCCTCAGAACTCCATGGCCAATCTTTACTGCAGACCCAAATGTAGTACTGAAACTGGCCGCCACTCCCAATATAACCCGGTCGGTACTGGAAAGGGTCTGACCTCCAGTTGGTCGACTGCTCTCAGGTGAGATTTGATTTAATTTGATTCATTATTGTCACATTTTCCGAGGTACAGTGAAAAGTATTGTTTTTCATGCTATCCAGGTAAATCACACCGTATATAAGTACATCAGGGTAATAGAACAGAATCCAGAATGTAGTGTTACAGCCAGAAAGAAGTTGCAAAGAAAGATCAGCTCTGATCTCTCCAGTGATGGGTGGGGCTGATGAGTAGAGGTTGAGTGATGCTCCTAGGGTGCTGAGAGTGAAGAGTTGTCGGGCTGCCTTTCAAGTATTGGCCTGGATGCTGGATCTCAAAAACTCCCTACTGGAGACAGGATGTCCTGCCCACCTGACCATAAAACTTAGGGTTTCACCCATGTACGTATATGCAATAAACTTGGAAGCAAGAGAAAACACCTTTTTTTAATTCTCCTCTCTATCTTGTGTGAATGTTGGGTTGCCATGCCTACTTTTCTTTAAGCTATGTTTCATTAATGCCTTATGTTTTTATTCACTCGACTCCTCGCAATGCAGTAAATGACACTAATCACTGAAAATCTCCTTTGCCTTTTTTTTAGTCTTTCCTATTTCTGCATTCTGTCCTCATTTAAAAACTTTCCAATCTTCCACTTCCACATTTTGTTTCTCACCTTTTTGAATTTGCTCTCGGATTCTCATTCCCTTGCTTACTTGGTTTAAGCCCTTACAACAAACATCTCCAACAGGACATTGATCCCAAGCCTATTATTTTGAAATTTGCCTGGCTTGTACACATCACATTTACACCAGAACAACTCTCAATGCCCAAAGATTTCTAGCCCTCCCTCTTGCATTTTCATTATTCACCTATTTCTATTTCTTACTATTGATGTCGTTAGTACTGTAATGGTCCACAAGCTCTGGCTGTTAACCAGCACCCCCACTCCCGCCCAGAGTATTCTGCAGCTGCACAATGACATCCTCGACCTTGACGCTAGTGAGTCAACATTCTGCCCCGTGATCACAGAAATTGCTTTTTCCTTTATCCTGCATTCCCAGCCACCCACCCGACAGATGAACATTCAGTTGTTTTGTGGAGTCAGCCCTATCTAAACTCCTCAAAGGAGCCATTGCCTTCACAAGTATTCTGTACCGAGCACAGTTCAAAAGCCGAGAACTCTTGCATTACTCACGTGACCCTCTTTGACCGTCTGGCAATCACCCATTCCCCCTCTGACTGCACGATCCTAATCTGTGGGGTGACCATCTCCAGAAATAGTTTCATGTTTTGTACTGATGCCGGCTGCTTCTCAAGATCTAAACCCAAAGCTCAGACTACTCCATGGACAACTTGAAATGTGAAAAGTGTCCTTGACAGAACTGAGATGCTCTGCCACATGTCCACTGATTAGCCAAGCAGCTAAAGTTACCCGAAATAATGTTCAAATTTGATTACTTAATTTAATTAGTACTTAATTTAGTTCTAGGTTGGGTATCTTAACCCAAAACCTTCCTTACGAAGTGACATCCTCCTCCCCCATTGTTACTGTCACGTAATGTCCTCAAATTTCCTCAATGTTTGACTGACTGCTTCAGCCACATTCTGTTCTAATCTTTTTTGACCAGGGTAGGGGAGTCCAAAACTAGGGGGCATAGGTTTAATGTGAGAGGGGAAAGATTTAAAAGGGACCTAAGGAGCAACTTTTTCATGTAAAAGATTTATGGAATGAGCTGTCAGAGGAAGTGGTGGAGGCTGGTACAGTTACAGCATTTAAAAGGCAATCTGGATGGGTATATGAATAGGAAAGGCTTAGATGGATATGGACCAAATGCTGGCAAATGATTAATTTAGAATATCTGGTCGGCATGGATGATTTGGTCCGAAGTGTCTGTTTCCAAACTGTACATCTCTATGACTCAGGCCGTTCCTGTGGTACTGTGCTCGGTGCCAGTTTTGCTGTGGTCAAATTGGAATTGAGAAACATAATTCTGAAATGTAATAATTGCAATAATAATTAACATCAGAAAGTTGATAACATAATTATTTAGCAAAAGACAGTGAATTCAAATAAAAACATAAATTGTTGAAGAAACTGAGGAGGTCTGGCAGCATCTGAAGAGAGAAGGAGATCATGTTTCGAGTCCACTATGACTCTTAGGAACTGTCAAAGTTCAACTGACCACTACATAATGAATTGCTAAGGGCTATTTAGACCTTACAATGTCTGTTGTGGATTGATAACACTGGCTTCACTAAATTCATTGTTGGCAGTGGCTAGAGAATGTTGATTTAATGAATATCCATATTGAATTAAATAATAATAATTGACAATAATTGGGTGTAAAACAGGTTCTGCAGGATCCTAATAGACATATTCTTAAATTCTGGACAAAAACATCCCTCTCAATTAAATAAGTTGCTCTATCAAATACAAATTAACCCTCAGTCCCCTTCAATTTAATTGGGTGCCTTTTTAAAAGCTTGTGCTCTTATTTCTAAATATGACATTGCCATTCTAACACAAAAATTATGTAATATTATTGCTCCAGTGAAGCAGATAGTTTAAAGGCAACGGCAGTGGAAATGTTATGTACCATTGATTATGGCTTTCATTTGTAAACCCTCATGTTCTAAGTATTCCCTGGCACTTGAGTGAGCCAGCAATTTAGTATGAACAAGCTATTATTGTGTTGTGTGACTGACCTACCGTAGACTGTACATGCAATACTGTAAAAATTATTTCATTCTGATGTTAAAAAGTGGACTAATAAACCAGAAGGAAGTCATGTTTTGATGATTGTATCTGAAAAACATTCCCTTTTTCTCTTTTGGTTGTATTTGCTTTCTTTCAATAAAAGGCATTTCTCCCATTTAATTTTGAGTGAAAATCAGAAAGTGTACCCTTTAGTAGTCCCAAGATTTCTCTGTTTCTTTTTTAATGCCCTCAGTGACAGTGCATTGAATACAAGTTTTGGAAGTCTGTTAAATAGCAAAATGAATTACAGACCACAAAAACAACTACAACCAGCACTTATGTAGTGTCCTCAAGGTTGAAAAATGGCCCAAGATTCTGCACAATATAATAGGAAAGAAACAGGAGATTACTAACTCCAGTTCCTGCAAGTTGACTACATTGCCAGCTGCTTTCCATTTATATTTATTCTAAATCTGATTGCTTGCTGTCAAATTACTTCATTGGAACAGTGAACTTAATTCCAGCAAGATTGTATTTTAATTAGCATGAATGACAGTGAAATGCATCCAAAAGTACCTAGTGATGTTTGCCATCCAGAAGCTGGACCTGCTTTCAAATTTTACTGAACTTAATGGATTACTTTCCTCCTGCCATTGAGATGCTGACATTGGCCTCCCACTCAGTTAATCTCTCCTATCCTTCTTGCTTCCCATTCCTGGAGATGCACAGGTTTCTGCCCAATGTTCGCTCAATGTTCTTAGAAGTTATAGGGTGTGAAGCTTATTTGGGTAATTATTAAAAAAATTCACAAAGATTGACCAATACCGTCCATAAATTTATAGGAATGGACCAAGTGAAATATTGATGGAGGGGTAGAGAAAGGTTAGCAAAGGGCAAGAAATTTCTGACTTGATCAGAAACCTCTGACTTTGTGTCATTGTAATTTTTCAATATGAGGAAGGGGAGAAGATAAAAATGAAAAAGCACAGAAAGCTAAATCTGAAAATGAAGCAGGAAATGTCATATGGGCACAATAGACCTATCACTTTCAGAAAAGTTAGGATAATATCTTAAACGGATGTTTTTCTTTCCAGACGTGATGGGCATTCAGTGTATTTTCAACATTTAATTATAATACACAAGGAGAACATCATAACCAGAAATGAAAAGCTTTCATTACCTCCACTCATGGCACAGGCAATACTCACAGGATGTTACTCCTACATTAGCCGAATATGGAAATGTTGTCACGACATATTTCTTGCCATTATTTATTCTCTACTTTTGTGACGATCACTAGAGATACTAATTTGACTTTTAACATTTAGTTCTCCTAGATTGTTGTATTGCTTTTATTTCAACTAAAGGTACTTCCCATATTTAATTTTGAGTGAAAATTAGAAAACACATCCCCCAATATATATAGCAGTGCAGTGCATGAACAGGCCCTTCGGCCCACCATGTCTGTACTGAATATGATGCCATTCTAAAGTAATCCCATCTGCCTCTACATGATCGATATCCCTGTATTTGCTGCCTGTTCACGAGTCTTTCTAAATGCCTCTTAAAATTGCTGTCATTGTAATCCGTATTGAAATTATATTTTTCAACAAGTGCAAAAACACAAGAAACATGCATCGTCCTTGTAAAAGCAGGTGCAGAATCTCAAAACCAGCAACATCTGCTCTAAATCCAGGGCGGATTTTGAATCTTTCTAATTGTTAGATCTGTTGTTTCAGGCCAGGCCAGGTCAGGTCTGATATGTAAAGGGTTGAAGACAGTTATTTGAATCAATCTGTTCAGACACGTTACAATACACATCTGGAGCAGGTGAGACTTGAACCTAGACCTTTCGGTCCACAGATGTTTCTGAGGTTGAAGTTGTAAAAGGCAGCTTTGAAAGAAATATAGACAATGCTGCAAGGAAATTCTTTGGAGCTGCTTCAGTTCCATTAGTGTTATTTTGCCAGAGGCGTGAGAGAAGTTTTGATTTTCCATGTAAACAGGATTCCCACTGCACTTTGGAGAAGTGTTCATGGTGGTTTGGAAGCAGCTCCAAGAATTCCCTAGTCATACAGTTAAACCAACCATGTCAGTGAAAAGCGAAAATCAGGTGATGGCTGCTTAACTACATACCCACTTTTTGGACAGCTGGATTTGAGACACTGCATCTGTCCTATCCAATGAACTAATTAATGTGAGAACTCCTCCAAGGTCCTGAGGAAAGTTTGTGTCGTCCTGTCCTGAGCTCCCCTAGTCTGTCAATCCCAGATGACAGCTTCTTGCAGCTTAACATAACTCTCCAAGCCTCACCCCGGGGCTGTTTCTCACACTTTCAGTTCGGGAACAGACAGACAGCTCATGCAGATGACACACAGAGTTAAGGTCTCCTAGACCTCTTTACTGCCAAGGTCAAGGTATTTGTCATCTGCTCTGGTACCTGCTCACCCAACTTCCAACCTTACTAGAATCGAGGCTAAAGATACATTGTTAGATACTTTCATACTTCAGTCAAATATTTAATTCTATTAAAGTTTTTATGCTCCCATTTTGCACATTCATCTTGTACGAATGTAACAAAGATTTAGAATCAGTGTTTTCCCTTATCAAACACTTAGAACTAAGTTAATATTTTGTGGATTCAGCCTAAGTAAAGGATTAAAACAACTTTTATCCCCTGAACCATTGGAAATATTTCTGCCCCTAAATTTGTACAAGTGCCTTACTCCATTTTCCACCAACTTTATCCACTGAGGAGAGGTGAGAGTATTGCTCTGGCCTTTACAAGTTGGCGAAAGCCTGTGGAGTCGTATTGTAAGATTATTTATATCATAAGCTATTTGGAGCAAACAAATTAACTGCATAAGTGTACATATTTAAAAAATGTATTTATGGAATGCCTTTTCATATCTCTTTAAAACACTTCACAGAATCCGTAGATCATTAATTATTTTGAAGCACAATGACTGTTCTTAGTTAGATAATCACAAGTGATACTGCACACAAGAACAGCGATGAGATTCACAATCATTTTTTTGATGAAAACAGTTGAGGGGAAGATGTTGATCGAAATACCAGGGCTCATCTTCAAATTGTAAATCTTCAATATGCACCTGAACCCACAGAACATTACAGGATTCTCGCCCAAGGTACTGCATTTGTTAGAGACATGGCCAAAATATTGTAAGATTCAGCCCTAAGTGTCAGTTTCATTGAGTTTCATAGAGGGTTTTTCTCTACAAGGCCTTGTGAGTTTCCTCATCATATCTTACCAAACTCGCCTCATTAAGAACCTACCCTGCCCCTCTTTCCGATTCAATCCCCTTTCCACCATCCTCTGCACCTGGAACAATCCAGGTTTAATGGTACGACTTTGAGGAGAATACAGGAGCAAAGGGACCTTGGGGTACACATCCATGGTTCTCCGAAGGTGGCCAGGCAAGTTGAAACAGTTATTAAGAAGGCTTAGAGGATCCTTGGCTTTATAAACAGAGACAAGGAGTATAAATGCAAGGAAGTGATGCTATACCTCTACAAATCATTAGTCAGACCACATTGGGAGTATTGTGCTCAGTTGTGGGCACATTATTTAAGGAAGAATATTAACAGCCTGGAGAGAGTGTAAAGATTTACTAGAATGAAACCAGGAATGAGGGATTTTAGATACAAGGAAAGATTAGAGAAATTGGGCTTATTCTCCTTGGAGAAGATTAAGAGATGATCTTATTGATATGTTCAAAATTATGAACAATTTTGACAGGGTAAAGAAGGAAATTCTGTTTCCACTGGTTGATATGTCAGTAACTAGAGATCACTGTTTCAAGATTGTGAGCAAGAGAGCTGAGAGTGAGATGAGGAGAAACTTCTTTCCTCAGAAAGTTGTTAGGATTTGGGATGCTCTTCCTGGGACAGTAATGGATGTGGATTCAATACGAGGTTTCAAAGAGTACTGTGTATATATTTGAAGGTGATGAATTTAGAGGGCTATGGCGATAGGGCTGGAGAATGGGACTAGCAGGGTAGCACTTTTGGGAGCTGGTACAGACATGAAGAGCCAAATGGCCTCCTTCTGTACGATAAATATGTGTTGAAAAGATTTATATGTTGATGCTGAACTTGTTTGGCCATTATTATGAATTCACCTTCCTTAGACATAAAGTCGTAGAGTGGGACTTGAACCGAGAGTTTCTGTTTCAGAGGCGGGGAATACTACCCACAGCACAAACAAGACTTTCAACTTTCCATTCTTTACCTCCTCTCATGACAAAGCAGTTGTATTGGAAATTCAGCTAAGAAAGACTGTTCAGTTTGGAAGATGCTGCTTCAGTTGCAGTCCCAAAGCACCCATATTTGTTAAGATCTCAATTCTTGACTTATTCTGTCACTGCTAATGTTTGATTAAATATTTTTGTGTGTAGTTGTACTTGTTCAATTATCTGTAATTGTAAAAGGAAGGTTTTACCTCTGGTGCATTTCTGGCATTGACATTTACGTCCACATCCCCTGAACAGGCTACATGCTCTTAAGAAGACGGTTGAAGCCTAAATTCAGTCAGTAAGCTTAGCAAAGCTTGTTCAACTAATCTTCAGTCCCAAGCTCCTACTTATTAACAACAGCTGGTTTTACACTGGAAATGTGAAAGATAATTTATCACTTTCACAAACAATGACATTCGCCAGCATTTAAACCATTGACGTGCCTGACAGTTTCTTCCTAAAGTTAGAATGTTTCTTTCCCTAGGGAAACACCCATATAACCATTTTAGTCCAGTTTTTAAAATACAGTCTTAGTGCTTATATACAAAAGTGGACTGTGTTTGCATATTGCTTTCCAAAACGTATGCCCAAATCAGGCACTGAGGTTAGGAACAATGGTCAGGAAGGGGTTTGTGGTGACCAAAGTTTGCAGCCCAGAAGTAAGGCCTTCCCTCTCAACAGTGTTCAACTGATAGAAATTTCTACATGTATATACAGTGTCATGTATGAAGAATGGAGCAACACAATGCTATGAATTGTATTGTAACATGATAAGTAATCCTGTTCATTTCTGGCTACTTGGAATTCAAGTGGATATGTCTTGAATGTGAATATAGATGTTAACAGCTGCTTTGTATTAATGCAACTCAATTTAAGTCAGGTTTGAATTCAAACATACAAGGTAGAAAAGTAGGGCACTTGGCCCTTCAAACTTGCTTCGCCATTCAATAAGGTCATAGCTGATCTGATTTTAATCTTAACTCTTGCATCCAGTGCCTGTAGAGGAAGGGAATTCCAAATATTCACAACCCCCGACAGAGAAAAATGTTTCTCCATCTCTACCTTAAATGGGTGACCCATTATTTTTAATCACCAACACCTCATTTTTAAACTGGTTTTAGATTCTCTCACAAGAGGAGATATCCTTTCAACATCCACCCATTCAAGTCCCCTCAGAATCTTATATGTTTCAATTAAGTTACCTCTGACTCTTTGAAACTCCAGAGGATACAGGCCTAGCCTGACTAACCTTTCTCTATTAGGCATCCATTCATTCCATCTATGTCTAGTATGTGTGTGACAACACAACTCTGGAAAATTTAGTATGACCGTATAACTGTGGAATCAGTTTTAATAGGCTCCTCTTGGTCTCTTGAGTTCATAGTTTAGCTCCAACTTCATGACCAACTGCTGTATTTTTAAAGATTACCTCTCAGTGGTGTTAATGCAAGAAGAAAATCCTATCAGCAGTCTCTAACATTAAACCCACACTATAGAGAGGTTAGTCTCTCACATGCACTTAAGAACAAATGCAGCTCTTATATTACAGGCTTCAGTGTGACACAAATTGATGCAGTTATCAGTACAATTCCAGATGGTTGACTACGTCTAATACTCCACAGTTACCTGTCTGAGATAGCCGTACAGGCAGCTGTAAATGTAACAGAGGCTGTGCTTTTATATCCTGTGTGAAAGATATCAAACTCAAGAACTGCAGCTGGAAGTGATTAGTGAGGTTCTTTTGTACTATATAATAAACTATAAAATTAGCAAGATCATAATTTTTTTAATATTATGTTCTAATGTATGAAGTTCATTCCATTTTAGTAACTGAAAGGAAGCTTAGTAATCAAAGCAATGACAGGAGTTCAGTTCAAACAGCATGTAATAGAATTTGATCTTATTAAAACATTTAAGATCCTGAGGGAACTTGGCAGGGTGGGTGCTGAAGCAGTGTGGGATGGACCAGAATTAGAGGGCATAATTTAAAATTAAGTGATCTCCCATTTAGATAGAGTAGAGGATAATTGTTTTACTGCCCCAGAACGCAGTGGATACAAGGTCTTTAAATATTTTTAAGACAGAGGTAGATAGATGCTTGGATACCGAGGGGCTCAAAGGATATCAGCGGTTGTCAGGAAACTGGGTATGAAGTCGTAGTCAGATCAGCCGTGATCTTAGTGAATGATAGAGCGGGCTTGAGAGGTTGGATGGCCTGCTCATGTTCCTAATTCACATATATGTTCATAATAGATAAGATTTATTACATGTTTACATAATTCTATCTATATCTGTCTTTAAGCAGAGCTCTTTCTTCGGGCAATGAGCACCTGTAGTAAGACCAAAGTTATTACAGTTATCCCTAATTGTCCAGAGAGGACGCTGCTGGGCCTTGCCCTTAAGTTCTTCTTGATTCATGTCATCTTAAAATGTTTTCACATTTTGTGGTGTGTTACAACAAAGGCCTTGCTCTTCTTCTAGATATTTTAAATCAAAAGACAGTTATAGTTATTGCATTATTGCTCGAAATATCTAAAATCTGACCTGATACTTGAAATCAAATGAAACGAATATAAATCAAATTGAAATTTAATTCCAGAGCTTTTCCTTTCTCAGAAGCAGGTGCTCTTCAGGTGGCCAGAACTGAATGCAGAATTCCAAAAGTGGCCTAACCAATATCCTGCACAGCTGCAATATGACATCCCAACTCCTATACTCAATGCACTTGACCAATAAAGGCAAGTGTATCGAACGCTTTCTTCACTAGCCTGTCAACCTGTGACTCCACCTTCAAGGAACTGTGCACCTGCACCCCATGGTCTGTTAATTTGGAAACACTCCCCAGGACCCTACTGTGAAGTGTATAGGTCTGCCCCAACTTGCGTTACAAAAATGCAATACCTCATACTTATCTAAATTAAACTCCATCTGCCACTCCTTCGTCTGCCACTCCTCGACCCAGTTGATCAAGGTCCCACTGAACTTTGATATAACCTTCTCCACTGTGCACTACACCACTGATTTTGGTGTCATCTGCAAACTTATTAACCATTTCCCCCTATGTTTATATCCAAATTATTTATATAAATGACAAAAAGCAGTGGACCCAGCACTGATCCTCGTGGCAAACCGTTGGTCACAGGCCTCCAGTCTAAAAAGCAACCCTCCACCACCACCCTCTGTCTCCTATCTTCAAGCCAATATTGTATCCAAATAGCTAGCTCTTCCTGGATTCCATGTGATCTAACCTTGCTATCCAGTCTACTATGCAGAACCTTGTCAAATACCTTGCTGAAATCCACCACTCTGCCTCCATCAATCTTCTTTGTCACCTCTTCAAAAAACACAATCAAGTTAGTGAGACACGATTTCCCCAAGACAGTCATGTTGACTATCCCCAAACAGTCTTTGCCTTTCCAAATACATGTAAATCTTGTCCCTCAGAATTTCCTCCAACAACTTGCCCACCACCAATGTCAGGCTCACCGGTCTATAGTTCCCTGGCTTTTCCTTACCACCTTTGTTGAATAACGGCACCACATTATCCACCCTTCAGTCTTCTGGCACCTTACCTGTGCTATCGATGATACAAATCTCCCAGCGATTGGCCCAACAATCTTTTCCCTAGCTTCCCACAAAATTCTGGAATACACCTAATCAGGTCCTGGGGATTTATCTACCTTTATGCGTTTTAAGACATCCAGCACCACCACCTCTGTAAAATGGCTGCTTTTCAAGATATCCCTATTTATTTCTCCAAGTTCCTAGCTGCCATAACCTTCTCCACATTAAATACTGACGCAAAAACAAAGTTGCTGGAAAAGCTCGGCAGGTCTGGCAGTATCTGTGAAGGAAAAAACAGAGTTAACGTTTCGGGTCCAGTGACCCTTCCTTAGAACTGATGCAATCTACTTGTTTAGCATCTCCCACATCTCCTGCGGTTCCATACAGAGACAGCCTTGCTGATCTATAATGGGCCCTATCACTCCTTGATTACTCTTTTACCTTTAACGTATTTGTAGAATCTCTTTGGATTCTCCATTATCCTATCTGCTAAAGCTATCTCATGTCCCCTTTTTGCCCTCCTGATTTCCCTGTTGAGTATACTCCTACTGCCCTTATTTTCCTCGAGGGATTCATTCAACCCCAGCTGTTTATACATGCCATATGCCTCTTTTCTCTTGAAGCACTGTATCCAGTTCTGGTTGCTCTGTTAAAAACCAGAAGAACTGCGGATGCTGTAAATCAGGAACAAAAGCAGAACGTGCTGGAAAAGCTCAGCAGGTCTGACAGCATCTGTGAAAAGAAAATCAGAGTTAACATTTCAGGTCCGATGACCCTTCCTCAGAACTCCTCGGGTCATTGGACCTGAAATGTTGACTCTGATTTTCTCTTCACAGATGCTGCCAGACCTGCTGAGCTTTTCCAGCAGCTTCTGTTTTTGTTCCTCGTTTCTGTGTTATTGGACAGATATTATTAAGCTGGAGAAAGTTCAGAAGAGATTTATCAGAATAGTGCTGGGAATGGAGGGTTTGAGTTATAAAGAAAGGCTGGATAGGCTGGGACTTTTTTCACTGGAGCGTAGGAGGTTGAGAGGTGACCTTATAGAGGTTTATAAAATCGTGAGAGTTACTGATAAGATGATTGGCAGGTGTATTTTCATTAGGGTGGGGGATTTTAAGACTCGGGGGCATATTTTTAAGGTGAGAGGAGAAAGATTTCAAACAGAAATGAGGGGCATTTTTTTACATAGTTCATATGTGAAATGAACTTCCAGAGGAAGTGGTGGATGCCGGTACAGTTACATCATTTAAAAGACATTTGGATAAGTTCATGAATAAAAAAATGTTTAGAGGGATATGGGCCAAGCGCAGGTAGGTAGGACTAGTTTAGTTTGGGATAATGATCGGCATGGACTGGTTGGACCGAAGAGTGTGTTTCCATGCTATATGACTCTATGTATGACTCTAGTTTCAGTGACTGTGACCATGAAACTATCATTCTTTGTTGTAAAAACCCATCTGGCTCCCTGATGTCCTTTAGCGAAGGAACCTGCCATCCTCACCTGGTCTGGCGTGCATGTGATTTCAGGCACACAGCATTGTGGTTGAATCTTAATCGCCCTCTGAAATGGTTTGAGCAAGATACTCAGTTCAAGGGCACACAGGGATAGGCAACAAATGCTGAACTTGCCCGCAATGCCCATATCCCATGGAGGAATGAAAAGACAAGACCAGATAAAGGTGACACTGCGATGTGTGTAATTTATAATTCTATATTTAACTCTCATAACATTGCCTGCTAATTGTTTGTTTACTCTGATTCACAATTTGATTTATCTTTCCTATAAGCCAGTTTCATTGTGCTCCTCTCCCAGTTGTGTGTATGCTGAATGATGCAGTTTGCTTTTCATTGTTCTTATCATTATGATCTTTTGACAATTGTGTAATTAATGTTGCTGTTTTTAGCCGCATAGAAAGGAAGATACCTCAGAGTACCATGAACAGCAATAGGCCAATAACTGATGCATTCATTTAGGTTAAATAATAAAGTGAAAAAAAGAACAGTGGTACAAAATTAATCGGCCAAAATGCGGTGCTACAACTGCAATTAGTTACACCAGGAAATACCTTAATATAGTTTTCCAGCATATAGCTAATCGGCACTGCAGTTCCATAGCAAAAATTAGCAAGACATCAAAACAAAATTTTTAAAATCTCTGCAAGTCAAACTCATTGTGTTTTGTACAATTGATACAATAAATCTCATGTTATAATTTATACTGGAATGTAAATGATTAATCCTATAGTAAACAGATATGTTTCAATAATTGTTATCAGCTGTCCCTCAGTTCAGGATGATTCCTACTCAGGGACTTGAGTTTCACTCATCATCTTCATGTAACTGTGATCTTTGGGCACATGGGCAGTATGACACAGGGTAGTGGAATCCGGAGTGCAGGATTTGCTTCCTTTTCTTACCTGCTGTGCCACCACTCTGGCCCAGTGTTAAGATGTTATGATTGAAAACATGAGGCTGCTTGATGGAGAAGTGGTTGCTGTTCTGAATGATTGGCAGCGAGCCTCTCCCACTCATTAATGCCATTGCACTTCCACTTCAAGGAGAGTTTCAGAGTGTCCTGGAAGGATATACTTTGGTTCCCTCTAGAGCATTGGCTGTTTGAGAGTTAAGGAATGAGTCTGAATTCTTATAGAGCTGCCTTCAAGAAGGACATTTCATTTGATGCTCCTCCCATTGATTCCAGAGGTTATTACTGGCCAAATTTCCCTAGTGCTCTTATGTGCTGCCGATATACTGTCCAGGTCTCACTGGAGTACAGAGGTGTGTTGAGGACAACAGCTCTGTACAGCAGGACTTTTGTTTCCCTGGTTGCCAAACAATTACTGCAGTTGTTTCTAAGGCTGTGCTCAAGTAGCTAATCTGGCATTAGATCTCCTCCTCAATGGTAATCTGTTAAGAGAGGTAGCTGCCAAAGTACGGGGAGTGTGCAACATACTCAACATTTGTGAGAGATGGAATATTTGGCTGACTGTGTGTAGGTTGATGCATGAGATTTAATTTGACAGCATTAAAGGGTTTCTTGAATACAGAATTAAAGAGATCAGGAATGCCTTGCAAATCTGATTGCAGAGTGGGAAACAGCGCTCCAATTGCTTGCATTCTGAAGGTCAGATATATTTATTGTGGTCAGTTTTGTCTTAGCATAACATCTACTGAAGTTAAGAGTTTTCTGTATGGATGGTATTTAACACTGACACCAGGGGGCAGTTGATCTCCTATCAGGTAGATTGTAAACAACTTAGGGGCAATCACATAGACTTTGTTTGACCTGGCTCCAGATTTTGAAGATGTCTGTTTCAATCAAACAAGGTATGAATGCAACCTTCTTAAAGGAGTAAGATCCATTAGCTAATTATATTTAAAACAACCTGGCCTTTCTGAGTATGTTTACAAGTACAGTGTGGCAATTAGTCACCTGCTCTAGCTCACTCATCTATAGCTACATGTAATTCATTAAAAGTCCTGAAATGCTATTTGTGCAGTATACCTTGATTGAAATAAAGTGTCATAATAGTTAGAATTATTTAGTGCAAGGGCAAATCAAGTTAAACCATTTGGTTTTACCTTGAGAATCCCTTGTCCAACACCTTGCATAAAAGCTGGGTCTCACAAAAGGTAAAGCAAACAATTTCTTTTTCCACATTGAAGACATTTAAATTGTGTTTCAAACATTTGGTAATTCATGTAATATTTATAAACTCCCAAAACATTGTTCTCTTGGTTTGACATTCTGAATTAATTTTGACATGTTTTCTATGCTGTTGACTTGCAGAACAGCATCACATACCAATCTAAGTGTTACTCTTCATTCTGTGTAGCAACATATTTCAGAGAAGAGACAAAATATTGATACTGTATCTTTGCATTCTGATTTTGACTAAAGGAGAAAAAAATCTGACTTGTCTTATTCTTAATTCAGTTCATATGTTCCTATTCTGAAAAATTTTCAACATTGGAAAGATTGTCATAGACGCATTTTGAATCTAACATTAGATATTAGAGCCAAATCTCCATCATTCAATCTCCTCTGGAATTGTACCAGTCACCAAAGTTGGTTGTATTGCCTATATGCTGTGGAGCCATACTTATATATTAAAATAACAGTCCCTTGTCTGTTGAAGGATAATTAAAGGGATCTTCAACTGCACTTGAGCAAGTATCTAGTTACTTCTAGATTTATTTTTGACTATTGTGGTTTGATGATGATAAACAGGCAACATTTAGGAACTTGAATACTCTCTCCATGCCTGGGCTTCCGTACATTGTTGATGTTATTCAGGGTGCTGATGGAGCAAGAGCATGACTTGGTGTGAGGGCGGGGAGGTGTGGACAGCAGCAAAGTACAGAGGATCACAGCTGCTGGCAGGAAAGTATCAAGGAGAAGAAGTTACAGGAGACCTTACACCAAACAGGCCTTCGACAATTGTCTGTCCCACATCAACCTCAATGAAAAGCAATGTAGCTGCTGACTCAGTTTCACCAGGAAGGCTTTTGCAGATCACAGCCCAGCACCAGGTCGTACATCGTGCCGATTGAGGCAATAAATGGCTTTCAAAATTCAAATTGATCTGAGACTTTCCAGGCTTCGACACCAACAGCATCATCAAGCAGGTCACCAATGTCGTCTTCTAAAAGCCAAAGCCACTTTAGCACCTTCCCATTAGTTGCAACCCAACCAAGGAAAGAGCTCCGAGTCTCACTGGGTTCTGTTTCACACAGATTATTCTGCTTGTTCCATCTGAGGGTCCTAAGCAACACAGCACAAAGAAAAACTTTCACGCCTTCAATCTGCCATTGATTTGCGACCATAGACATTGGATCGTCTAGGTCTATAGAAGTCATAAAGCATTTGTCTTAACCACAATGTTTTATCCATCCTGAATCCCATCATCCAGCACCTTCGTGGCTAGTTGCTGGGCAACAAAGGATATGTCTTTTGTATGAACTGGTTCTTGAGTCTGAGGAACCTGATCACTGAAGCTAAGAAGCACTGTAATGAAAACCGCACTGTTAGAACTAGTAACTGGCCTTCTAAAACAAGTTCCAATACACGTACAGGTCAGAACTTGTCTTTCAATACAGCCCTAAGAGGGCCTCCAGATATTTCCTTAAAATGAAACAAAGAACCACGGATGCTGGAGATCTGAAACAAAATCAGAAATTGTTGGTGAAACTCAGCAGGTATGGCAGCATCCGTGGGAAGAAAGCAAAGTTAACATTCGAGTCCGGTGAAGACCGGCTGTGTTTCACCAACAGTTTTTCTGATTTTGCTCCAGAAATTTCATGGTTTGCTACATCACCATCATCATCATCATCCTGCAAAGCTTGTCACAATGGGAGGAGATTGAATGACCAGCAAACTAAGGACTAACAGAAACACAATGTTGCCAGCTGTGAGAGGATTAGGATGGAGAAAGAAACAAAAGCATCACAATTTGGACTTTTTAACAATTGTTAGATACTGCTATGTGAATAGTATGTTAATGAGCACTGCCAGACAGATTATGCATTAGCCAGGAATTACCAACATAAGCACAAGTGCACCTACAAATTTTGGTAAAGCAGAGTTTATTTTTGTTTAACCTGGCCAGCCACTGAAGCTAATGCCTACACTCTTGAGTTTGCTTTTTTGGCACCTATCTTTTAAGAATTTTCAAACATTAACCCCATTCCCCCTTGAAGACTCCGTAAGTTGCTGAAGCATGCAAAGTTTCACAGCCTGAAGATAATTTCTGCTACTGTTAAACAGTAATCTGTGTTGCACTGATGGAATTATGTTACAGCACACATAATGAAAAAGATCTCTACTCTCCTCCACATAGTGCTTTCACCAGAACGATTTAAATCACATCTGACACTTCTAATAATTCAGCACTCCTTGAGTACTGTACTTAAGGATTAAACTAGATTACGAGCTCACATCATGTATAGATATCAAATCTACAGTATTCTGAAGCGATATTGCTATCAATTGAGCCAAACGCCCAAATTTTTGAGAAGAAATCATCCAAGCTTTTCAACATGAATGGCTGAAATTAGTTGTTGGTCCGCAAAACATGTTCTATGATTTATAAATGAAAGTCAACAAATGGTGAAGCATGTGAAATAGGTCATTCTAACTATTTGCCTGAACCTTCCTCCAGTAATGGCTACATTTGAAAATGTTTAACAAGATGGCTTGGTGCCAGTCTCTAATGAAGCCCTTGGTTAAATTGATGGTGCCACAAAAAATGATTTCCTCTTGTAAATTATGTCACAATTTTTTACTCCATTTGCTTGATCCTAATGTTCAGAACTGTAATTAGGGTAGTCATTAATGTTATCCAGGTAGTTGAAGCAGCCAGAATTACCTGAAATTCAAACATACATTTGATCAAATTTAAGCTGTGAGAGATGAAATACCACAGATGTTATCAGTGCTACTTTACATAAATGGCAATCCACAGGGAAACTGTGTGCCATACCTGTCAGACCTCATTAACAATTACACTCAAGTGGTTTACAGGTTTATTACTTCAGGGCAATGGAATTCCAGAATGCAAAATCCCTAATTTAACCCATGGAACATCCTAATCGCTACTTTTGCCGAGGTTAAAGAAATGACGTATTTCTCTTCTTACTATTTTTCCAGCTTCCACAGCTGACAGCACTGCTGAGAAGAGAGGTGACTCAGTTCACACTGGCCTGATCGTGGGGATACTCCTGGTCATCATCATTGTTATAGCAGGAGTGCTCGTGACATTTTACATGTACCACCACCCAACATCAGCAGCAAGTCTCTTCTTCCTTGAGGTATACCCCAATGATATCATGCAAAATTTATTGAAATCCTATACAATCAAGTTCATGATTGAACAAGTTGTAGCAAACCATTTTTGCTCATGAAATAGACATCCTCTAGCAAAGCTTGAAACAAAATTATGAATTTCTGGGTGAGAAAAACCAATGCAAAATGAATATATAAACTGATTGTCCTTACCAGTATGCTTCCTAACAGCTGCTGAAATTGTGGTTAACAAAGATAACAGGTAGCTGGAGGTTGTGGTCTATCTTGGCTTCCTCTATTTCTAATTAGTTATTTGTGGTAATACTACAGCATAAATGACAATAACTATCTTAAAGTGAGTGAGCTGAAGCAGTGATGTATTTGACCAGCTTTATTCCTTCCTGAAGTGAGGAAAGAAAACAGCACTCCATATGCATCTTTAAATAAATATTTTTGGTTACTTGATAAGTTCAAATTTAATAGATGAAGCGGTCACCTTTTCCTGACTGTAATAATATATAGCCAGTGACATCTTGAAATACTTCGCTTTAGAATTTGTAGGGTAACTTTTCCTCAACCTCAGGCATAAGCAACACCTACCACCCTCCCACACCCCACCTTGACCCAGTGCTAAAGGGCTGCACTCTACCCAGGAACTCCACTTCTGTCCAGAGCCAAGATCACCAGGATTGGGCATTTTGGGCCATTTAAGCTCAGGCCCAGTGTCTCTTGGCAGTGAACCGTGCAAGAGGAATCAAAGCCTGAAGCTGTAAACGTAGTCACAGTGAGTAGGACCTCCCGGATGACAATGGAAATCAATTACCAGCAAGTCATGAGCTAATGCTAATGATCCTAGTGTGCCTTTAAGAGGGATTTGTTCTGTCTTGGCTCTCTTGAAGAGGTGTGATGTCAACCTGGTGATGACATGCCTGCTCCATGGAAAGCAGAGTAAATAGCTTTGGGTCTTTTTTTTTAATTACACAAAAGAGGCATGAGTAGATAGAGTCAGGCTCACACAGACTTAGGGTTTTAGTTTTGCTTTCAGTTCTTGAAGTGGGGGTAATTGGAATTGAAGCTGCTAGATACAACTCTTTCCCTGCTGCTGCTGGATTCATTCTATCAGTGTTCCTTTCTCCAGGACTGGAGAAGATTGCAAATGAGGGAAATCTGTTTTGCTGAATTTGCCTTTGCCAACAGTATATTTATGGGATGCTGCTGTATTGCAAGAGTTGATGAGTAGCAGTTAAATAAAAATTATTTTGTTATGTATTTCAATAGAGGTAAAGTTGTGCCAATTCTTTTTCTTTGTGTTTTAACTGTGATGTAAGAATACTTGTGTTTTGCTTAAAACCTAGTTATGTGACCAATCGAATAACATCTGGAAAACAGTGCCTTACACTTACCTTTAAGTGAAGATAAAAGTTAGGGTCTAGGCTATCTCTTTGATATATTTTGAGAGGTTTGGTCTGGTCCATAACACTAGAGATGGGGAAAATAACAAAGAAGGATTGCCTGTATTTCCCATCCAACCCCTACTCTGGCCAGAGAATAAGACAAAAGGCTGATAACACCCATTCCTGCAATATAGTATCATTAAAAAGTGTGCACTCACAGTGTAGAGGTCCAGACCCACTGGTAACCACTAATTAAAAGACTCTAGGCAAAAGAGTCTCCTTAAGAAGGATGGTTCAATGTCATTTCATATGTATTAGGCTGCCTCAAATGGACCTTGAAATATGCCTGCCTCGCTAGGAATAATCCTGTCGTTTTAGACTTGTATGTGTCATCGACGCAACCAACAACCTGAAAGCACTGAGATTGACTGCCCCAGTGAACAGTTGCAGTTGTAAATATGAACAGGTGTGGCTTCTGTAAATTATTTTCAAATTAAAAACACTTAACTGTTCAGTCGCAACAAAAACAAAGTTGCTGGAAAAGCTCAGCAGGTCTGGCAGCATCTGTGAACGAGAAAACAGAGTTAACGTTTCGGGTCCGGTGACCCTTCCTCAGAACTGATGGTGGCTGGGAAGACGTCAGTTTATATGCAGAAAATGGGGAGATGGGTGGGGTAGGGAGTAAACGATAGGATAGAGCCCAAAGAGAGACAAAGACAGTTGGACAGACAAAGGAGTTGCTAACGATCAGGCTGGGAGGGTGAATAGTTGTTAATGGTTAATAGTTGTTAACTGTTCAGTCAACTGGGTTTGAAATGGCATTAAAATGTAGATGTCAGCAGTTCGGGAGTGGTTTTAGATAGACAAACATCTGCACTTTAATTGATCCACTGCATATATTTCAAAGAAAACAGATGGAACACCAAAAAGGTAAAACTATTTCATGTTAAATGGCTGGAAGATTGAGCTGCAGAGGCCTGTTGACTTCCTTCAGCATCATTTAATAACTGTCTTACATACACAATAGCAGAAGTCAACTTGCTGCAAACACTTCCCTCTGAAAGATAAATGACAAATGGCAAAAAATGAATGATGAAAAATGTTTAAAAATCATGATCATTTCTATTCACTAGGATGATGTTCAAAGGTAAAGCTAAATGGCCTATAAAAATTACCTCAAACTAAAAAATGAAGTAAGTTTTTTTCTACCATTTCAATTTATAAAAGGCACCTGTAAGAACTGTTAGGATTCAGAGCAAGTTTTAAATGACTGTTTTAAATTAACTTTCACACAGAGATTAGAAAACATGCAGGACAGTTTAGTTATCCAGTTATATCGCACAATCTTCTGGTATTCTTCCCCTTGCTCCAGAATAAAAAGAAAGCACTGTTGTCTGTAGAAATGATTTAACACCACTTGTGTGATGGAAAAATGGCTTAAAATCACATGGGACTTTCTCGCCCTCTTCCCACAATCCATGATTATAATCTGCTCCCCTTAAGCAGGCGAGAAGGAAACAAACTGGTGGATCCTTATTTTGATATGCAGATCAGGCTCTGGCATTGATTCAATTGGCCCAACTGTGATTTTAACCTCCACTTGTGGCTTTCTCACTATCAACTAGCACAAGGAGAGGCATGGGGCAGAAGAAACCCAAACTGAAATGTTTGTTGTTGCTTTCCTTGTGGGGCAAAAAGGGGTAAGGGTCTCATAAGGAACATTGAGGAAACCCTTGCTCGAGGCTGCTTTGCATCAAATCATGAGGCCCTCCCAAAATCCCTTCTTCACGATTTACTTGACTGTTGTTTCATTCCCATGTGGTGGCTTGTGGCCATCTAACACTGCACATGTCAACCTGCTGCCTCTTCTCCCCTTCTTTAAAAGGAGACTGTCAATTCCCTAACTAATCTTATTTGCTACTTGATTTCACACTGCCTAAGTCAGGACAGCTTTGTGCCCACCCTCACCCTCCATGAACTATAATTTTTTTGTGTGTTACACAAGAATCTTCTATTTGTGACATAGAGCAAATGTTTCCCCCTGTGAGGCATTCTAAATGACAGATAATAGTTTTGGACTAACAGTTGGTAGACTTAAAACAGAGATGAGGAGGAATTAAGAGAGAGAAAGCAAGAACTGCAGATACTGGAGTCAGAGATAACAAGGTGTGGAGCTGGATGAACACAGCAGGCCAGGTAGCATCAGAGGAGCAGGAAAGCTGACGTTTCGGGTCTTCAGAAATGATCAATTATTGATGAGGAGGAATTACTTCTCTCAACGGTGGAATTCACTACCCAGCATGTGGCGGGTGCTGCGCCACTGAATAAACTTAGGGAAGACAAAGACAGATTTTTACTTGGTAACAGATTAAATTGGGAGCAGGCATTAAAGTAGGGTTGAGCCCGTGATGAGATCAGCCATGATCATTATCAAGTGGTGGAGCAGGCTTGAGGGACTGCACTGCCTATTCCTGCTCCTAATTCTTATGTTCTTGTTACAGAAGATAGTGAGGCCTGTATGAAAGATTGGTCAGTGTTTTAGGAGTACAGATTTGGCAACAATGCAGATAAAGTCTGCAATTCTGTGCCGGCACCTCAAGAGTAAATACAATGTGCAAGTTTAATAAATTTTGAAGGTTACATCTTTGGCCCGAGTGCACACTGAGGTTTCAGTTGGTGATTTGTTACAGAATAACATCATCACAATCAGGTAAACTCAACCCTTGATGATCACCGACACCACCCCCCTTTCCCACATCACCTTCCCATGTAACTGCAGAAGGTGCAACACCTGCCCCTTCACCTCTTCCCTGCTCACCATCCAAGGGCCTAAACAGTCTTTCCAGGTAAAGTAACATTTCACATGTACATCCTCCAAACTGGTCTATTGCATTCACTGCACCCAATGTTGCCTACTCTACATTGGAGAAGCTAAACACAGTCTGCGTTACTACTTTGCAAAACACCTCCGGTCCATGCACAAGCATGGCCCTAACTTTTCCATAGCCAGTCATTTTAACATAGCATCCTATTCGCATGATGACTTATCTGTCCTCAGCGTACAGCTCCAGCGAAAACTAGAGGAACATCATCTCATCTTCAGACTAGGCACTTCAGATTGTGAACCCTATCCCACTTCTTCCCTTTCCTTTAGCTTTACATGTTGCATTCTCTGTCACTATGTCCTCTGTCCCCTCCTCCCACTCTAGTGGGACTGTCTGTTCTTTCCAGTCTGGCAGGTGGACACACCATTGTTCTTCCATTCTCACATTCCGATCGCTTAATCTGCACTTTCTCCCCTAGCATTCCATCTCCCCATCACCCCCCCACCCACTATTGCATAAATACTGTCCCCTCCATACTTCACATCAGCTCTAATGAAGAGTCGTCTAGACTCGAAACATCAGTTTGCCCTCTCTCCACGATGCTGCCTGACCTGCTGTGAACTCCATCATTTTTAGTTTTCAAACTAAACCCTCCAAATGTTTTGCTTCTTCATTACAGAAGAATGCAGGAAATAGCTACAGCAGTAGACCATATGTCTTATTAATTCTGCCCCATCATGCAATGTGGTGTTGGCTGAGTTCGACCTCACTTTCACTTTTCCATCTACTCTGCACTAGATTTGATTTCCTGAGAAACCGTTTCCCTTGGCTACAATTTGACTCCAATTATACTGCTTCAAGATGCACTAAAAATTGGCCTAGATTTTATATATAGCAGAGAAGTGAGGGTATTCATCACTAATCTTGAAGAAAGCAGCCCTTAGAAATCCAGCGATGGCCATGGTGTGAACTTGCCTTTTCCTTATGCTGCTTTGATTTTGTTGATAAGTTAAGGGGATCTCTATGTGTCTAGCGACAGTGATATCATCAATAGATAACAAGCTGGATGAAGACAGCAGGCCAGGCAGCATCAGAGGAGCAGGAAAGCTGACATTTCGGGTCAGGACCCTTCTTCAGAAATGGTGGAGGGGAAGGGGGCTCTGGAATAAATAGAGAGAGGGGGAGGCGGTGATAGAAGGTGGATAGTGGAGCAGATAGGTGGAGAAAAGACGGACAGGTCAAGGAGGCAGGGATGAAGCTAGTAGGTGGGTGTAGGTAGGAAGTGGAGATGGGGGTTGGTCAGTGAGGTGGGAGGAAAGGATAGGTGGGAGAGAAGACGGACAGGTCAAGGAGGCGGGGACCGGGGAGGCTGGTCTTGGGATAAGGTTGGGGGTGGGGAGATTTTGAAGCTATCATCAAGATATCATCAAGAAGGTTGATGTCAATAACATTGATGTATTCTGACAGATAGTAAATCAGGAAGTAAAATCCTCTAATCATCCTTTACTTTTTATTAAATTGTAATAGATGCCATAACAGATGAGTGGAACATACACATGGTGTTAAAATAGCTAAAATTGCATAAACTAATTTTTACAAATATATCATTTTTAATATCAGTTTTTCAGGGCCAGTATTGATGTTCACAAGTGCTCGTGAAATTAACGTGCCATTAAAAACCCAAGTTCAGCATATCTAATACATGGCAACTTTCTCAAAGCTTTTTACAGTGAGACTAACGGCATTTTTATTTTCATGAATTCAGTGATTTTGAATTCATTGCAAACTGGGGGAGGTTGCACCCTAAGAAGGAACATCCAATTATTGCAGGTTCTTCTGGAATTATCCACTTTTGACTACCTGGCTTGTCATTTCTGCAGAGTAATAATAGTGAATGCTAATAGCATCGCTATTGTTATTTCTACTAAGTCTAGACCATTATGATTACAGAGTTTGGGTTTGAAAGGCATAAAAGGGAACTAAGTCTCCATTTGCGACAATAGATCAAATTTAAATGTAAATGTGTGCTGTAGTCTTAAAAATACTCTCCCCACCTTTTTGAACCAAATAAATCAATCTTTCTTTTTTTATCTAAAATTGGAATAAACTATAGTATATACTATAGTATACTATAGTATTTTCCCAATCTAATTTTTTCACAAGGAAACCATACTGTTAGTGCTTATATTTATTTACTATTTATTCCATATTCAGCTTTTTCCTACAGTCCTGCCTCATGTCTTCGTAAGCATTTCTACCATTCTATGAAATGCCATAACCTACAAGGTTTCAGGCCAAAAGCTGAAAAATAGAATTTGGCTGGATAGCTCTTTTTCAGTCGGCGCAGACATAAAGAGACAAATGGCTTCCTTCTGTTCCATGAATCTTTCTGATTTCATAAACAGCACATGTTGCAAACAACCGAAACTCACTTTCTTTGTGATATGGATATTGCTGGCTAGGCCAGCCTATGTTGAACTGCCCCTTGAACTGAGATAGTAGGAACTGCAGATGCTGGAGAATCCGAGACAACAAGGTGCAGGGCTGGATGAACGCAGCAGGCCAAGCAGCATACTCATATTCCGCTTGGGAACCCTGCAGCCCAATGGTATCAATGTGGATTTCACAAGTTTCAAAATCTCCCCTCCCCCTACTGCATCCCAAAACCAGTCCAGCTCGTCCCTGCCTCCCTAACCTGTTCTTCCTTCCACCTATCCCCTCCTCCCACCTCAAGCCGCACCTCCATCTCCTACCGACTAACCTCATCCCGCCCCCTTGACCTGTCCGTCCTCCCTGGACTGACCTATCCCCTTCCTAACTCCCCACCTACACTCACCTTTACTGGCCCCATCCCCGCCTCTTCGACCTGTTTGTTTCCTCTCCACCTATCCTCTCCTCTATCCATCTTCTATCCGCCTCCCACTCTCTCCCTATTTATTTCAGAACCCCCTTCCCCTCCCCCTTTTCTGATAAGCCTCTCTGCTCCTATGATGCTGCTTGGCCTGCTGCGTTCATCCAGCCCTGCACCTTGTTGCCCTTTGAACTGAATGACTCTCAAGACCATTTCAAAAAGCAGTTGAGTCCACTTCATTGTTGAATGTGGGGATGGGGTCTGGAGTCACACGTAGGCCAGACCAAGTAAGGATTATAGATTTCCTTCTCTAAAGAGCATTAGTGAACCAGATGGGTTTATATGACAGCTGAAACAAAGTCTATATTAGACTAATTTTTAATTCAAGATTTTTTATTGAATTCAAGTTTTGCTATCTGCTGTGGCCAGATTTGAATGATTGTCCCCAGACCATTAGATGGAGTTCTTGGATTGCTAGTCTAGTAACCTTCACCACCTTCCTCCTCATTGTATACTCAGTATCCACTTAATATACGTTGAATAAAACCTATCACAACATGCTTTGGGTGTGGGGTGAAAATCTGCTCTGGAAGCCTACCCAAAATTGTGGATACAACAGTTCTCATCTTCCAAGATGTGTATCTTTGATCAGCGTATTATCATTAGCCTACAAAATGTCAGCAATGAGAGAAATTAAAATGTGTCTTTTCCATTGTCTACCAATCATTTCAATTGTGGGTGCAGTGCTAATCAAGCGGGCTGCTTTGTTCTGGATGGTGTCAAGCTTCTTGAGTGTTGTTGGGGCTGCACTCATCCAGGCAAATGGGGTGTATTCCATCACACTCCTGACTTGTGCCTTGTAGATGGTGGACAGGTTTTGAGGACTCCGAAGGTGAGTTACTCGCCGCAGTATTCCTAACTGTTTGAAATAATCATGTCACAGTGGGTGAAAGGTATTCAGCATGACAGTTAGATCTGGTTCACTAAGAATGCATAACTTAGTTACTATGGGATACAAAGAAGAGTGGGCTTTTAGTCCAGACCTTCTGGTCTGTGGTTGCCAAGGAGGATCTGGGACTCTACCTTGATATTAAGTCTGCATTCATATCCTTATTGGGATGAAGCTTCATGATACATGGGTTCTAAAGTGAACAGAACCATGAATAGATTTAAGTTTGATTTGTGTTTCTATATTATGTTGGTTAAAAAGGTAGGAAACATACTTTTAGTTTCATTTTAGATTTTAAGTTCTATGAATGGTGTTCGGTTGGCTGGAGTCTGTTTACATGCATATAAAAGAGTCTTTTAAAAATCTCTGAAGGAAATCATTTAGTGATATAAAAAACAAGTGTAGAAGGGAGAAAAAAGTTGTGATGTTGCTAAACCACTGGATGTCGAATGACCGAGATTACCATCACTGAATCCCCACTACCAGCATTCTGGGGATTATCATTGCCAGAAACTCAACTGGACTCACCACATAAACACAGTCGCTACAAGGGCAGGTCAGAAGCTGGGAATACTGCGGCGAGTAACTCACCTCCTGACTTCTCAAAACCTGTCCACCATCTACAAGGCACAAGTCAGGAGTGTGATAGAATACTCCCCACTTGCCTGGATGAGAGCAGCCCCAACAACACTCAAGAAGCTTGACACCATCCAGAACAAAACAGCCGGTTTGATTGGCACTACATCCACAGGCATCCACTCCCTCCACCACCGATGCTCAGTGGCAGCAGTGTGTATTATTTACAAGACGCACTGCAGAAATTCACCAAAGGTCCTCAGACAGCACCTTCCGAACTCACAACTACTTCCATCTAGAAGGACAAGGGCAACAGTATATGGAAACACCACCACTTTCAAGTTCCCCTCCAAGCCACTCAACATCCTGACTTGGAAATATATTGCCATTCCTGTTGCTGGGTCAAAATCCTGGAATGCCCTCCCTAATGGCATTGTGGGTCAACCCACAGCAGGAGGACTGCAGCTGTTCAAGAAGGCAGCTCACCAACACCTTCTCAAAGGCAACTATGGATGGGCAAGAAATGCTGGCCAATCAGCAACTCCCATATCCCACAAATGAATAGGAAAAAAAAGCATAGGGAGACAGAATCAGAGTTTCCTTTCAGAAAAAGCAAACCATCCCACAGTGAGTGAGTGAGTGCGCAAATCTCTTTTTAACAGAAATAATTATTCAATGGGGAAAATGCCTGGAACATCAGTACCACAGTTACATATGGAAAGGAGTAAGTGAGCTACGTTACCAGTTTGTTTAAGAGCCTTATTGAGAGATGTTACTTAAAGAAGGTAGAATTGCATGAATGCAAAAGTTTGTTAGGAAGAAATCCTCTGGGACCACTGAACAAGGAAATTTAAAAGTGAAAACTATCATTGTGGTAGGAGTACCTGGAAAGCTGTTTTTGATGATGAAAGGTTGAATCTTTATTTCTGGTATTTGTAATGAGATTATTTCAACCCATAGCAAACCTTACATACAATCCTGTTTTAGTGCTGCCAACCCATTCTCACCCTTTCTCAGGCCTATTATCACATTGCATGACTTTATTTTACTATTCCAACCAGTGCTTGTCCAACTATTCTTGCAGTATATTTTTGTTTATTTTTGCCTTTTGTATGTGAGAAATTTTGATGTTCTTTCATTAAGTGCACATTGGCAATCTCATAAAAATCCAGGAGATTCCTTCTGGTCATTCTGACTATTTCTTGGACATGAAACGTGGACATGAACAGGGCAGCACCTGTAGGACCAGCTTTGGTTCAATATTTCCTGACCCTTCATATTTTAGTTCTTATAGAATATTTTTATTCCGGACATTGGAGCATGGTTAATGTCCACATAACTATATGCCAGTGGAATGAGGGGAGTGAACTGGAATAAAGGGAGAAAGACAAAGAGGATTGTGGTGTCAAAGTATTTTGACCATGGATCTCAATCTAATGCCTGTGTTCTAACTCAGCCTGGATTTGCAAGCAGCAACCCAAAGTTAAATCGATAGAAAGTAAGTAATGTGATCTGCTTTGTGAATGCGTTTCCATTTGGCATCATGCGTGTTGGTATTCTATCAGAGGGCCTGTAAGTTTGCCGTTCTGTTTCTATTCTGTTTTTCAGCACCAGAGCAAGTTTAAAAAGATGGCCTTACTGACACAGCTCTAAGATATCCTCTAGGCCTCGGCATTAAATATCAGATTTGCATTGAAACATTAGTAACTGGTGAAGTAACTCCTGATTGCTTCTAAACAAAGTCACCAACAAGATCTGTTCAGATGCTTTTGTTTCTACTTCAGCTTTATTTACAGTTTGACCATTTAACTCACTTGCCCTTATTGAACTAAGTCACTAAGACCTTCTGTTTGAAATTGTTTACATTTCACCACAATATCCTTGTTAATTAATTTCTATTCAATTCTAGCGCCGCCCCAGTAGATGGCCTGCAATGAAGTTCAGACGTGGCTCTGGTCATCCTGCTTATGCCGAAGTGGAGCCAGTTGGGCAGGAGAAAGAAGGTTTTATTGTGTCTGAACAGTGCTGAAACTGAGCGAAAATAAAGTAGTGCACCAGTACTGGCCTACAGGTGTGGGATTTATGCTCTGAAATGAATAAAGAAGCAAGTTCAAACCCACTTTCCATGAAATACCCACTTCTGGATCAGGTCAAAGTAAGAAAGATACACATTTTCATCTACAAGATCACCACTCCATAATCTTCCTTAGTAGCCCTGCAGAAATCATCAATTTGTCAAAAAGAACTTATGATCCCTTTCGGATAACTGTTGTGGAATTGAATGAGCATTAGTGATGCAAACAAGCCGCAAAACTAAAGAATCAAGTTCATTCCATCTTTACTGGTTCAAGTAAACCTCAACAAGTAAGAGTGGAAAAGAAATCAATTATCCATGTTACCATGGTTAAAAATGCAGGAAAATTGCTTACAGCATGCTTTTAGCCGATCATCAATCAGATAAAGTAATGGATAGATTCACTCTCTTCAGCATTTACTTTGATTCTTTAAAAGTGTATACGTTAAAAAAAATCACTGACATCAGTTGAGGGAAATGTAGTTAACGTGTACGTTTTCTTAATGAGGATATTTTTGAATTCATCTGAGGTTTTGAGTGATTATGAATCATTACAAATGGATTTCTTTCCTGTAGATGAGCTATAATATGGTAAAATTTCATGTCTCAATTGTCAAGATTCAGTTGCGTAAGGCTTGGGAGGCAACTGAAGACAATTGATGTGTTATTTTAAAAAAGGAAAGTTTGCAAATAAGCAATTCTGACTTTTTTTGATAAATTTGATTTATTTCCCTCGGTGACTTCTGACAGTCCTGATGTAAACCTTTTAAGTTAACAAGAAAATCTCCAAATTATTATGCACAAGATTCGATTAGTTTCAAATTGCTGAGGGATTGATACCCTCTGTGTTGCAAATTGTGCAATGTATCATCTTTTGGCTTGAAAAGTAGTGAGACTGCAAAGGTTTAAATACTCCCTTACTAGAAACCAAATGCTGGGAATATTTGCATATTCAATTAGTTCTGTTGTGTAGTGGACACATTGGTTAAATAGATGAATATATTTTGTTTCTTGATAGCTTACACAAGACAGGTTCTTGTGTCTCCAGATTGTGATGAAATGTTATAGTGTATTTTTACCATCCAGAAGAGGCGTGTAACATGAATTATCACAGACATAAAATGGGTTGTAAAGTAGTAATTAAGACTGAGTACTGTTTAACAATAGAAAGTAGCTTCGAGGAGAGCAAAGAACACGCACTTTTGACTGTCTTCACTGAAATGAATTGTTTTCTTTTGAGCTTTCTTTGTGATGTGAAACCAGGCTGTTTGTAAATTCAGGTAAGTATTTTTCTTCAATAAAATTCTGTGAAATAAATCTTCCAGTCTTAGACGTAAAGGCACTTGCTATTGTTATTAAGTATTGAAAATGGCAGATTCAGGTCTAATTACAGATTATTGACTTCTTTCCATTTGCCAACAATGCAGTCAGTGAATACTGCAGATTTGTAATCTTACACTTCAAACAATAGTGTCAGAGGTTTCACTCACTGTGAGTTCAACCTTGCTGGGAACGGATTTTGATTTTGATGAGCATTCTACATACGGTTATCAATTAGTGTTAAGACAGCTCGTTCATTGGTTTTGATCTGGAGCTATCTCGAGAAACAATTTGAAATATTTCATTAAACTTTATCCTAATGTATCAGATAAATATTGAAACTCATTTGCAGGCAATGATGACCCCCTGATAAAAACTGGCTCCTTGAGTGGAAAATGGGTATAGTTGCATTTTTTTGACTGAATGAAGTGGACTAAATGATCCTGATGTGATCCTAATTTTAGTTCAATGTTCGCTAAGGCCATAGAAACAGGAGCAAAAGTAGACTTTTTGGCCCCTCAGGCCTGCTCTGCCATTCAATAGGATCATCGCTGATCTGACATTATTCACATCCACTTTCCTGCCCTTTCCCGCTGCTGGTCAAGAATGAGCCTTAAATATATAGTACCTCTTGTAAACATTCAAGTAATGTCACCAGCTGCAAGCACCAGTGTACAAAAATGTTGCTGTGTAATGAAAAGACTCCCAAAAAGACTCCCTCATCCTCATCTTGCCAAGGCTCCTTTGACAGTCCTTCAAAGTGGTGATCTCTACCACCTGGAAAAAACAAAGGCAGCACCTATGTTAGACCATCGCCCACAAATCCCCCCCCATGCTGTTCCGCATCCTGACCTGGAACTAAATTGCCATTCTTTCACTGCTGCTTTGTGAAATCCTGGAATACCTTCCTAAACAGCACAGTAACTGTACCTACACCACATGGACATCCAGTTGTTCAAAAGCATTGCTCACCTTCACCTTTTCAAGGTCAATTAAAAATGGACAATGATTGCTGGCCTTCTCAGGAGCACTAACATTCCATGGATGAATATAAAAGACATTCAGGTGCATCAGCATCATATTGTTTCAAAAAGCAATCTATAATTCCAGGGATTAGATGCTCTGAACTGAATGCAGGTGAACAAAAACAAAAAAGCTCAGAACCAAACTTCTCTGGAGAGTTTAATAAAGTGACTACCCATATCATGAATGTATATTTCTTTTACAGATACTAGTGGAATTTCCACATTTTGTAGTTTCTTACGGTGCAAAATTTAATCAGGAAAAACCTGAATATATTTCATTTGAAACCGTAAGGCTATAAGAACGTAACAAATCAGAGTAGGAGTGAACCTGTCAAAGCTGCTTCACCAAACACTAGCTGATCTTTTGCCTCAAGTGCACTTTTTAATCTGTTCCCTATATCGCTTGATTGCCTGAGAGACCAGAAGTTTTCTCGGTGATCCAGCCACATTTCACTGGTCCTGTCTTCCTTTCGAAATTGCAATTCCTTTCCCTATTCCTCCTCCCAAGAATATTGAAACATGTGATATAGGAACAGGAATAGGCCATTCAGGCCATTCAAACAGATCATGCTTGTTTTCCTCACTATATCCGTATCCTTTGAGGTTATTAGTATGCCAGCATTTCCCTTTCTGTCAACTCCCAATTAACATTTCCACCCAACACTTATCATGCCTTCTCATGCAAGTGCAATATGTAAGGTATGGGGTGGATTTTACAGATTAGCCATAACCTCAAACCGGAAAATCTGTTAGCACTGTGCCATCATAACCTGGTTACCATGCTGCAATAATACACTGTTGGCAACCTTCATTGGACTGGCATGACGTCGGCCCCATTCTGGGAGCACGGCCCCATCTAGACAGCTGCCAGCTAATCTGGTTGACTGGCAGATCTGTAGTCTCTGCAGTACCATAATTGAGTAGTGTCCATTGTTAGGGCGACCGGCAGTCAACAAGGATGAATTGTAATGCATCCCAGACATTAGATAAGTCTAGAGTTTTTGTCAAGTCTACACAGCAGAACCCAGCAGGTCAGGGGTGGTCAGGTTTTAGAGACAGGGACAGTGGAATAAAGGAGACTATAATCTCGGGGGGATGATCTTTGAATGGCATAGACAACCCCCTAATAGAGCCCTTCCTCCTCTCCAGCAGCCCACACAGTGAACGCTGCTGGGCTGCCCACCTTGGCTATGTACTGCTCTGCCACATGTAATTTAACAATACGTGATCATCAATATGTTCATGGTCAGGTAGGCTGCTGACACATTGCTCACCAATCATAATCTGGGAGACAAACCAGGGCTAGGTGAGACAAACTACACATGTTTTTTACAAATGCCCTTGCCTTTAAATATACTGGCAGAATACTGTAAACCTCATCCCTGTTTCAAAAGTTATTGTTATTTCTTGTAGACAGCTTTTAGACAAGTATACACCTACCAATTATAGTACATCATTAGGTTTATACTAGAAATTATCCTGGAAAATAGTTTTACCTGTCCAAATTCCAATCATTTTACTGCATTACAAAGGAAAATTAGCTGAGCAAGTCTTTTTTGCTTCACTCACTCATTCTGTTATCTAGATCATTATAAATATCAAGAAATCCTGACGAAAGATGAAAGACTTCAATGAAAAATGCATCAGAACATATCAAAGCACATTTTTGAAAAATGTATTGCCTGCTGTAATAGGGATTTCCTTTGGCTGCCTTTAGCCTTATTTACTAGAACTACACTCTGGCTTATTGTTTATTAGTAGTCATTTTGCAATTACATGTGAATTAAACTTTTTGCACAATAATAGAAGTAAAGTCTTCTTTATGAATGGACTAATTCTAATTGACCTGAACCTGCAAGTTCAATACCATTGTGCCAAGATTTGCACTAAGTGTGAAAAGAAGTGCTAGAATTAAACTACCCAATATTTGACATACAGAGGCATAGGCTTATGGGGAAAGTTCATCCAGTACCTTATATTGAAGGATTTAATGGATTTCCGTACAAATTAATGGAAGCAAGCTGGTCACTAAAACATTATTCTGTACTACTGTATCATATCTTACTTAACTTTTGACCTTGTTATATTCAAGCCCAACAGTAAAATCCTTTTAGTTTGAATGTATTAAGTGCTTCAAATTGGCATAAATGTGTTCCAGTGCATCATTTTCAATGTTTGACACATTTCAATATTGGATAGTTTACTAAGGATTTTTTTTCTATAAGATTATTTTTCTATATGCTTGCTCATTTTGACACAGTATAATATCATGCATATGAATTGTAAAGCGAAAGGTTAAACAAACAGTATATTTTGTGTTGGCCTACATGTTGATTGCATGTAATTATCTCACTAAGTGCAGTGACCTGCTCACAAACTTTGTGTTGTCATTAATGCAAATTTGGTGCAATTTTGAAACCTGTCCAGAACATTTGTTTTTACATAAAGTGGGTTTTAATTTTAGAACAAAAAACTGAATATGCTACGCCTTTTAACTATGATCATGATAAAGATGAAGAAATTTCCTGCAGACTTTCACTGGCAAAAAAATACAATCAATGTGGGTCAACAGAAGTATATACTGTATCTTATGGGATTTTTCAACTACATTCTAAGGGGAAATGTTCTAGTCTCTGTGAGTCACACGGTAAATCTCACAATGTATGGAAAGGATGGAACTGGGAATGCTGTTTGGGAGTGGGTGCATTGTATCCAATAGAATTAGCATGCTGGCTAATTTTGCTAGCTTCAGAGTCTTGAGATCTTCTGCAGTCGCTCTTGACAATGATGTTTAATGTGAGGGTGTCCTACTTAAATTAGGACAGTCAAAAAAAATTCACTGTCTGAAAAAAAAAGCATAGACACCAGTATGACACACTTTGGTTTGAATAAATGAGATAGTTGAACCCAGAATAGATCTGTTAGAGCTTTACTTCATTTCCATATAACTCAAAGGATATAACATGCATAGGTTGTTTTCTACAATAAACTGTCATTTCTATAATTTTGACCTTCTGTGTCGGCTCCATTCTTAATGTTACTATGTATGATAACTAATTAATAATCTATGTTCACTACATAGCAGTTCGTTTCATAAATTATGCAAAATTTAACAAGCAATGAAATGAGTCGAACGACTGGAAACTGTGGTTCTTAAATGGCAATGAAGGAAAAATCTGTGTAGCAATTGTTCTAGTGTCAGTATGTATATGGATATTGATTTATTGGTTTAGGCAATGCCACTGGTCAGTCCCTGCACTGGCTGTGGGGTACTTTCCATTGAGATCATTAAGAATAGCCACAACACAAGAGATCAACATTAGTTTCCACAACAACACTGAAAGTAGCCTTATGTGAATGAATTCTGCAACATACATATTTTACATACTCAATATTTGCACTTTCCGAAAGACTATAAGCATGGCTATAATTTAAAATGCGCCTGTTTAATTCAGTGTGATTAGCGGGTCAGTTTACACATGGAGGCAAATTAGCATGCAGCATGAAGTTCACTATAAATAGGAAAATTAAGTGTTTCATGGAGAATTGAATTAATTTTACCCTTGCTAGGTTCATTCTAAATGATTGCACCAGTGTAGTGAGCTTGAAGGTAATAGCGTGCTGCAACATACCTACCCATAATATCAAATCTCGTTCTGATAACCCTACTTTTTTTTCTAATCAACCCATTTAGAGATACTATCACACACCTCTGGAGCTGGTGTGCCTTGAAACCAGGACCCCTGGAGCACAAGGGCCCACGATCACATTAATCAAATATATATTCTATACAAGACAGATACAGTCAGTAGATAACAAGGTGTAGAGCTGGATGAACACAGTGGGCCAAGCAGGAAAGCTGACGTTTCGGGCCTAGACCCTTCTTCAGAACTCCCCCCAACTCATCAGGTATTTATCAAATCAGAGATAGTAGGAACTGCAGATGCTGGAGAATCCGAGACAACAAGGTGCAGGGCTGGATGAACACAGCAGGCCAAGCAGCA
>NC_063333.1:41024036-41046190 GCF_021869965.1 Rhincodon typus | reverse complement strand
TTCCTGCTCCTATGATGTTGCTTGGCCTACTGTGTTCATCCAGCTCTGCACCTTGTTGTCTCGCTGTTTGCAATGTATGCTTTGGACTTATCGATGTGATGGTCTTGTGGTATTATTGCTAGAGCTGTTAATCTAGAGACCCAGGCCTTGCTCTGAGGACCCAGGTTCAAATCCTGCCATAGTAGATGATGGAATTTGAATTCAATTTTTTAAACCAAAAAATCTGGAATTAAGACTCTAATGATGAATTGTCAGGAATAGCCCATCTGATTCATTAAGGCCTTTAGTATAGGAAACTGCCAGCCTTACCTAGTTTGGCATCCATATGATTGACTCTTAACTATCCTTTGTGGGCAGTTAGAGATGGGCAATAAGTGATGGCCTATCAGCAATGCCAATATCCCATGAATGAATTAAAGAAAAACACATATTTTCCCTTATTTTAGTTAAGTAGTTTCATGGGGATTTACATGGAGTCATTTTGCCTGTGAGCCCTGATGACTTTTCTCACACAGTTGTCCCTTGTTCACTTCATTGATTATGTACTCTATCTCCATGGTGATGCTCTCACACAATCTTGTGCTCAACAGTGGTGGAAGTGATTGTCAGTGCCAAGATCTAACAATGCTCACAGTGCTCACTATTTCAAACATTGCCACTTAGGTCAGTGCAGTGCCCATGGTCTGGAGGAACATGCAGCAATGCCACAACAAGGTTAATGACCCTATGCATTCCATCAGGGTAAGTGCCATCATTTTCTTGCTGTTATCTCACACTCATTCTAACTCTGCCTAGTGCCCAATGCCCACAGACACTTAACATGTACTACTCTCAATATTGTTTGGGGAGCATCTAAGGGATTTTGGTCTCAGATTTTCAGGCAGCATGGCAGAGTGCTTGCCACTGTATGCCTCTGCTACATTTGACATAGCATCATGTTCACCTCCTCGACTGATACATTGATGGCAAACATAACAAGCTCCTGTGAGTGTACAAGTTCTGAAGGAAATGGCACGACAAAGTAGAGATGCAGTGAGCATCCAAAAACCTGCAAGGTGAGTGAGTGCTAAGAAACCAAGCAAGGAACCTTTGGATCATCCTGTTCCAATGCATGAAATGAATACCTGACACTGTGCACAAAGCGGCCTGGTAGCAGCATTACTAGTAGCAGCAATTAGGGAATGCCGATGGCCTAGTGGTATTATTGTTAGACTATTAGTGCAGAGATCCAAATAACATCTGAGGACATAAGTTCAGACCCTGCCTTGGTAGATTGTGGAATTTGAATTCGATAAAACTCTGGGATTAGGAGTCAAATGATGACCATGAAAGCATTGTTGATTGTTGGGAGAAAACAAAGAACCATCTGATTCATTAATGCCCTTTGGGGAAGGGAACAGTTGGACTATATATAACTGCAGACCCACAGCAATAAGGTTGACTCTTTACTGCTCTCTGCCTGAAAATCTAAGAGACCAAAATCCTTTAGATGCTCCCCATGCAATATTGAGAGTAATATATGTTAAGTGTTCATGGGCATTGGGCACAAGGCAGAGTTAGAATGAGTGTGAAGTAACAGGTAATAAATGCTAGTCCAGCCAACAATTCCCACATCCCTAGAATGAAGAAAAATAAATATAAGGTGTCAGTGGGTTCCAACATACAGTGCTGCACTGGACTCACTAAGTGAGTCAGTGATGTGGCATGATGATGTGTGGAGGCTGGACAGATGGTGCAGGCAGATGCTGCCCATGGAACATGGCCTGACATTCCCCGAGAGAACCAGAACTATTCACAGTATTCCAGTTATGGTCTGACTAGTGCTTTGTAGTTTCAGCAAGACTCCTCTATTTTTACACTCCATTCCTTTTGAAATAAAGGCCACATCCATTTGTCTTTCCTATTACCTGCTGAACTTCAACTTGTTAACGCTTTGTGATTCATGTTTCAAGACTCCCAAATCCTTCTGTGCTACAGCTTTCTGCAGTCTCTCTCTAATTAAATAATATTCAGCTTCTCTATTCTTCCTGATAAAGTGTATAACCTTACTTTTTCCCATATTATATTCCATCTTCCAAGTTTTTGCCCACTCAACATGTCTATAGCCCTCTGTAGACTCTTTGTGTCTTGCATTGTGACTCTTATTACTTGCCTTGCCACCTATTTTTGGGTCATCTACTAACATGATGGTAAAACATTCACTTTTGTTATCCTTATCATTAAAATATATTGTAAATAATTGTGGCCCTAGCATTGACCCTTTTGGCAATCCCCCCAATATACAGATTGCCATCTTGAAAATACCCAGTTTATCTCAACTCTGTTTTCTATTCGGTAGCCTATTCTCTATTCATTCTAATATATCACCTTCAACATCATAGGCTGTTATCTTATTAAATAGCCTAACATGTGGTAACTTTTAAATGCCTTCTGAATATCCAAATATATTACATCCACTGATTGCCCCTTGTCTATCATACTTGTTGTTCCCCTCAAAATTCTAGTGAATTTGTCAGGCATGATTTCCCCTTCTTGAAGCCATGCTAACTCTTTTCAATTATATTTTGTGTTTCTAAATGCTCTGCTATTACATCCTTTACAATAGACACTAATATTTTCCAAATTTCAGATGTCAAGCTAATTGGTCTATAGTTACCTGTTTTTATTTCTCTCCTTTTTAAATAAGGAATTTACATTGAGAGTTTCTCTTGTGACTAACTAGAGGCTACCCATATAAAATAGTCACCAAGGAATCCAAATGGAAATTCAGAAAAAAAATATCTTTAACCACAACTGTGAGATTGTGGAATGTGCTGCCATGGGGAATGATTGATACAGATAGTATAGATATATTTTAAGAAGTAGAATGTGAGGCTGAAGGGAATAGATTATAGATAATTTGGTGATAGAATATAAAATGAGAAAGACGGAGTGAGGTTTAGTTGGAGCACAAACACTAGCATGGATGATTTGGGCTGAATGGCCTATCTGTAATCCTCGTCCTCCAGCCAACAAGCACAAGGTACCATTACTTAAGGCAATATAGAAACATAAATGTTCAGTGGAAGTGGAAATGAAATTGAACTAGTTATGAAGGAGTACTGAAATAATTCTACCCACAATGTTAACATAGCATGAAAATGATTGCAATACAATGTAATTTATGAAGTACATATCTTACTTGTGCACCTAGTTATTTTCATTTTGGAATTCAACTTTTATAAATCAATCTTTTATGAATAGACATATATGAAAGGTTCATTGCCTAAATTACTGAATATAATCATACTGAAATTTGAGGTTCAAGCCCAAAATACAATTATAGAATATAACAATATAACTGTAGTATAGAATTGAACAGAATTAGAGTTCAAATTTGAGCCCTCAATGACAATAAATATAAAACTAATGCATGCTAATTTATCGGTAAAATGCAATTTTAGACTGAATTGCCAAACTCCTCAGTATCAAATTTTTAAAATCATTCTTTTCAGAATCTGTGCTGAGCATGATTGTATAGATGTTCTTCAAGTTTACTCAAGAAAACTGAATTAGTTATTTTACAGCAGGTGGAAATAAAACCTCTTGATCTATAGTTGCCAACGCCTGTTGAAATGGATTTATTTGTCTTTCCTTATTTACTCAGTTTATAGAAATCCTTGAATGCCAAAGCTTAGGAAGTGTATGTTGTTCATATCTTCCTTTATAAATACTTCAATGAAGTAACTATTCACATTATCCATGACATTGAGGCCTTGCATGATTGTCATTCATTTTCTGACAGTCCTCTTGCCGTTGTAGTGCTGGGGATTTTTTGTTTTTTTACTATTTTTTTAAAATTCACTTGTGGGGCATGGGCATTGCTGGCTGGCCAGCATTTATCACCTGTTCCTAGCTGCCTTTGAGAAGGTCGTGGTGAGCTGTCTTCTTGACCTGCTGCAGACCAAATGCTGTAGGTTGACCCACAATGCCCTTTATGGAGGAAATTCTGAGGTTTTGAACCTGTGACAATGAAGGAATGGCAATATATTTCCACGATGGTGAGAGGCTTGGAGGGGAACTTGCAGGAAGTGGTGTTCCCATGTTTCTGCTGCTCTTATCCTTCTAGATGTTAGTGTTTTATGGGTCTGGAAGGTGCTGTCTAATGATCATTAGTGAATTTCTACAGAGCATCTTATAGATAATACACACTGCTGCTGCTGTATGTCATTGGTGAAGGGAGTGGATGCTTGTGGATGTAGTGCCAATCAAGCGGGCTGCTTTGTCCTGGATGGTGTCAAGCTTCTTGCGTGTTGTTGGGGCTGCACCTATCAGGCAAGTGGGAAGTATTCCATCACACTCCTGACTTGTGCTTTGTAGATGGTGGGCAGGCTTCAGGGAGTCAGAAGGTGAGTTACTTGCTGCAGTATTCTTAGCTTCTGGCCTGCTCCTGTAGCCATTGTTTTTATGTGGCGAGCCCAGTTGAATTTCTGACCATTGGTAACACCCAGGATATTGATAGTGGGGGTTTAGTGATGGTAACACCACTGAATGTCAAGAAGTCATGGTTAGATTGTCTCTTATTGGAGATGGTCATAGCCTGGCATTTGTGTGGCACAAATGTTACTTGCCACTTGTCAACCCAGGCCTGGATGTTGTCCAGATTTTGATGCATTTGAACATGGATTGTTTCAGTAACTGAGGAGTTGCAAATGGTGCTGAACATTGTGCAATCATCAGTGAACATTCCCACTTCTGACCTTATGATGGAGGGAAGATCATTGATGAAACAGCTGAAGATGGTTGTGCCCAGGACACTACCCTGATGAACTCCTGCAGAGATGTCCTGGGGCTGAGATTACTGACCTACGTCAACTACAATCATCTTTCTATGTGCCAGGTATGATTCCAACCAGCACAGAGTTTGCCCGCTGATGCCCATTGATGCCACACTTGGTCAAATGCAGCCCTGATGGCAAGGGCTGTCATTCTCACCTCAAGTGGCCCTGGCAGAACCCAAACTGGGCGTCACTGAGCAGGTAATTGCTGAGCAGGTACTGCTTGATATCACTATTGATGATGCCTTCCATCACTTTACTGATGATTGAGAGTAAACGGATGGGGCAGTAGTTGGCCGGGTTGGATTTGTCCTATTTTTTAAGTACAGGGCATACCTGGGCAAATTTTCACATTATCAGGTGGATGCCAGTGTTGTAACTGTGCTGGAAGACCCTGGCTAGAGGAGCAGCAAGTTCTGGAGCACAAGACTTCGGTCCTATTGCTGGAATATTGTCAGGGCCCATAACCAACCATTTTATAATATCACACAGAGTGAATTGGCTGAAGACTGGTATCTGTCATACTGCAGACCACTGGAGGAGGCTGAGATGGATCATCCACTTGACATTTACGGCTGAAGATTCCGGCTGATGGTTTAGCCTTATCTTTTGCACTGATGTGCTGGGCTCTTCCATCATTGAGGATGGGGATATTTGTGGAGCCTCCTCCTCCAGTGAGTTGTTTAATTGTCCACCACCATTCACAACTCGATGTGGCAGGACTGCAGAGCTTAGATCTGATCCATTGGTTGTGAGATCGCATATCTCTGTCTATCACTCGCTGCTTTTGCTGTTTGACGTGCAAGTAGTTCTGTTTGGTAGCTTCGCCAGGTTGACACTTAATTTTTAGATTGTGCCTGGTGCTGATCCTGGCACGCCCTCCTGCACTCTTCATTGAACCAGGGTTGATCTGCTGGCTTGATGGTAATAGTTGAGTGGGGGATATGCCGGGCCATGAGATTACAGATTGTGCTGGAGTACAATTCTGCTGCTGTTGATGGCCCAAGGCACCTCATGGATGCCCAGTCTTGAGTTGCCAGATCTGTTCAAAATCTGTCCCATTTAGCAAGTGACAGTGCCATACAACATGATGGAGAGTATTCTCACTGTGAAGGCAAGACTTCACAGAGTGGCGGTCATTGTTACCAATACTGTCATGGCAGATGTATCTGCAGCTGGCAGATTGGTAAGGATGATTTCCAAAATGGTTTTCCCTCTTTTTGGTTCCCTCACCACCTGCTGCAGACCCAGTTTAGCAGTTATGTCCTTTTGGACCTGACCAGCTCGATGGGAAGTGCTGCTGCTGAGCTACTCTTGGTAGTGGACATTTTGCACCCTTGACACCCTCAGTGCTTCCTCCAAGTGTAGGTCAACATGGAGGAGTACTGCTTCATCAGCTTTGGGAGAATGTTAGGTGGTAATCACAGGAGGTTTTCTTGCCCATGTTTATCCTGAAGCTGTAAGACTCCATGGCATCCAGAATCAATGTTGAGGATTCCCAGGGCAACTCTCCTCTGACTTAATGCCACTCTGCCCCACCTCTGCTGGGTCTGTCCTGTCAGTGGAACAGGACATATCCAGGGATAGTGATGGTGATGTCTGGAGCATTGTCTGTAAGTTATGATTCCATGAGTATGACTATGTCAGGCTGTTGCTTGACTAGTCTGTGAGACAGCTCTCCCAATTTTGGCACTGATGTTAGTGAGGAGGACTTTGCAGGGGTGACTGTTTCTGCTGTTGTTTGTTCTGTTGCCTCAGTCGATGCCAGGTGGTCCGTCCGGTTTAATTTCTTTGTTGAGGCTTAGTAACGATTAGTATAACTGAGTAGCTGGCAAGACTATTTCAGAAGGCAGTGAGAGACAATTGTGGGTCTGGAGTCAACCAAATGAGAATGGCAGATTTCCTTCCCTGAAGGACTTTAGTGAACCAGATGGGTTTTTTGCTACAGCGGCAATGGTTTCATAGCCATCAGTAGATTCTTAATTCCGGATTTTTAAAATTTATTTCAAATTCCACCATCTGCCATGGTGCGATTCCCTGGAATATTAGCTGAGTTTCTGGATTAATAGTTTAGTGATAACACCACAAAACCTTTGCCTCTCCAAATACATAACCTCATATATTTTTCATGTTTCATTTTCCTTCTTATAATCCTTTTAATGCAGCTCTGAATCTTCTGTATTCATATTGATGAACCATTATCCATTCTTTCTGCATCATTTGGACAGACATTTCCTTGCTATCTAATTTTTACAATTTGTTCATTAATCAATTTAAGTCATTTTTTAAAATCTGAAATAGTTGGCTTTGGCAATACATGTATCCTGCAAACTCAGCATTATGTCTTTAAAGGTATTTCACTTATCAGCGACTGAACTGAGATTTTTTTAGTTTGGTGTCTCATTAAATCCAATTCACCCTATTTCAAAGTTATGTACTTGGCTACTCACTTCTGCTTTGCCCACATTTCTGCATCATTAACGAATATCAGATTAAGATGAGCTTTGCTTCTCCTTGCTTCCTTGATGCTCCATTTGCTTGCATAGGTCTCTGGGGCAAGTGTCCTTGACTGTTGAGAATTCCAGGGTGCGTGATGTGCACATCATTGTAAGAATTCCAGGGTAGTCTAGAATCTTCCTCAGATCTACCGCCAGGTCATCGGAAGTAGGTACATTTTCTCCTCCTCCCCATTGCAGAGACTTTCAGTTGTGGTAAATAAGACAGAATCCCAGCATCTCGAGAATGGCCCCTGAATATTCTATTCCAACATCTCCCATTTGTATACAATATGCCTGCATTCAAACCTCTCACACCCTCACAAATTTGTACATTGAAAATTAGAAAGGATTTGGAGAGTGAAATTGTTCTCACAAGGCAATGCAAATACGTCCTTTAATTCAGATTTAATGGAAACAAAATCAGGCATGTCATTGTTTGTTCTGAGATATTGTCCATAATCATTAGCACCTTCAAATATTTACTTCATTTTTGTAATCTAAACTAAAAAGAAGTTAGGTAGATTCTGTGAAGCGATAATCTGGCTGCCAATTATCATTCAAATTGTGAAGAAGTAAAATCTATCCTTACCCTATTTAATAAAAAAACTGGTTATGAAAGTATTCTTCCAGCCCTACATCAAAGTTCTTTATTGTGACTTTAATCCCAAAGGTTGTTTTTAGATATATTTATTCATGGCATATGGGCATCACTGGCTAGGCCAGCATTTATTTCCTATCCCCAGTTGTCCTTGAGAAGTTAGTGGTGAGTTTTTTTTCTTGCATTGCTGCAGTGCACAGAGCTGTAAGGAAGTAAGTTCCAGGATCTTGATCCAGTGACAGTGGAGGAGTTACAATATAGTCCCATGAGAGGACGGTGTGTGTCTTCAAGAGAAACTTGCAGATGCTGTAAATATTAACCTAAAATTTGCCTGATTAGCTGAACTGAAATGAAATGGAAAAACATATGACACCTAAAGATGAACTAATGATTAGAAATGTTTGAATGCATTAATGTGTCTGAAAGAATGTGTGTTTAGATTAAGTGCTGTAACTCAGCAGTAAGCACCGAAATGTCACAGTAACTCTCAAAGGCTGGAACTTTGTTTTAAACTGAATCAAGACAATAGGTGTAAATATCTTAGAGTTGATTGAATGACATATAGGTGGTAACAACTGAGGAAGCTAAAGCTGAGGTCAATGTTCATTCAACCCATGAGATAAGCCTCTTTCAATCTTTCCTCCATCTGCTCCATCTCAGCCAAGTTTCTTTCAACCTCATCCAACATTATCTGATGCCTGTTCTCTCCAATCAGTAACAATGTCAGTAATTTAACATGAAGTTCAAGTATTTGGATGGCCTGAAGATCTCAGAGAAGGGATTTTTTTTTCCACTGGCATCAGGTCTTTACAGTCATGATGGCAGAATAAGGTTAAAGTGGGAAAACAAAATATTTATATGAAATTTCCCTTCCTTTCCCTCGTTCCTTGAGGCCTCTTTCTGACAAGACATATTTCCTTTATAGAGGGTTTGCCCAACTGCATGAGCTCCCCTGTTTGGTGCCCTCCCTCACTGATGCCACCTGCTTCTGGAGGTCCTATTACAGAAGGATAGATTTTAATTCATTTATCTGCATTGAGGTATTGCTCCAAAGTTCAACGATATAGAGTATGAACTTATAACAGGTCGAAAGATGGCAAGACTAGTGTCCTCTGACAATGGGCTGACACCATGAAGCCACTTTGTAGGGGGCAAGGAGGCAGTGACAGCTCAAGTCAGCTGAATCCCTGCATCAAAGACCTTGACGCCACCTGAGCTTAAATGCTGGGTTTAAAGTTTTGTTGTAACAAAGGAGATGTATTCGCCAGATATAAATTAAGGTAATATTAGTGTACAGAGAAGAGTGGGACATGATTTCTTACTGCTTTTGGGAGAAATTTCTGCAGCATAGTATTTCCAGTCCAGCATTGCTGGACCTGGTTCTTGGGAATAAGGTGGGCCAAGAGCATCAATGTTGTAGACAGTGATCATTTCAGCTTATGGTCTAGGTTGACCAGAAAAGGATAAAGAGCAATCCAGGGCAAGAATGATTAGCTGGGGAAAGAATGGATTGGTCTGTTTAAATTCTAATTAAAAATTAGCAGACAGCATACAACTGAATAACAGATTGTTGTTAGAGAAAAGACATTTTAAGTACAATTAAGATACTCCCTAAAGGGGAATGGTCAGGCAAACAAATCCAGAGATGCCTGAATGAAGAAGGAAATAGAGAATAACAGGAAGCAGAGAAAGTGTGCTTCTGACAGATGACAATAATTGTGGATAATGCAATTGAGAACTAGAATGAACATATAAGGTTCGTTGATAATTGCTAAAACAGAGTATGAGAAGAGATTGGCAGCCAGCATAATGAATGAATGAATGATTTTATTGTCACCTGTATTTTACAATGAGAACATCAGGAAAGTACTGTGAAATGTTTTTCCACCGTTGCCATGATCTGGTGCCATTTTGAATCGTTTAAGAACAAGAAAAAAAATTGAAAGATATACCTCAAAGACAGTCAATGAGTCCTAAGCCAGTTTATCATCAACAACATCTGCACCACCATTCTTCCTACACCATCTTTCTACCATCTACAACGGATCCAACCAGCACTGAAGTCATCACTCTTCAGATGCCATGTTTCACCACTGGGCCAATTCTCCTCCGCCACCACTTCGCTGTCACCTGCGCTGAACCCATCAACATCAAGGTTGCATCTGTCACCATTGGGCCTACCTCATTGATGTTGCCATGATGCCCGTTGCCACCACTTCATTGCCACCAGAGCTGCGTCCCAATACCAGTTCTCAGGAGCCATGTTTCACCATTGGGCCTACCTCACTGACATCGCTTCCACTGATGTAGCAGCCACCAATTCCGATGCCAGGTCCTGTGCCCGCTAAGAAAAGTAAGTAAGGGCTCACTCAAGTCCACTCTGAGCTCACTCGCCAGTATCACAAGTCTATGCTGGGATCCCTCGATGTCATCTGAGGTCAGGACAAGAAGCAAGTAAACAAAAAGAGAAGAAATAAAACAAGAAAAGAGATCGGAGCAGATAAGGCCCGGCTCTATAAGACGGAATCCAAAGATTATGTACAGATGTGGACTGTAATCTGACATTTAGATCGGGCAATGGAAAATTGTAAAATGATGGGAACAGGAGGAATGTGGCTAATTAGGGACCAATATGTAGACTTGTGTAAATAAAACAAAGAACTGCGGATGCTGGAGATCTGAAAGAAAAACAGAAATTGCCACTGAAACTCAGCAGCTTTGGCAGCATCTGTGGAAAGAAAGCAGAACTAATATTTTCAGTCCAGTGACTCTTCATCAGAATTCCATCAAGTAGACTTTTACATGGACTGGGTACATGGTTAAGCTATCAAATTAATACTTTGCATTGATCTTTACCAAGGAAGAAGATGCTATCCAGGTCGTGGTGAAAAACAAGGTAGTTTAGACAATGAAGGGTTAAGGAGGAGGTTTTGAATCAGCGATCTGTATTTAAAGTTAATTAAACACAGATTCAATGACAATTGAATCAGCCAAGGGTCCTGAGGGTTGAGAGAATAGAAATTGTGGAGGCACCAAACAAAATTATCCAATTTTCATTAGACTCAGGACGTGCAAGAGCACTAGAGAATTGTAAATCTTCCACCTTCGTACAAAAAAAATTGTTTAAATGTTTAAAGATAAGACAGCCAGTGTAACCTTGGGTGGGAAGCTTTTAGAAATGATGATTACTTAGTCACTTGAGAAAATGTGGAAAGTCAATAACAATACGAATTTATTAGGGTGAAATCATGTTTAATAACTTGCTCGACTTTTTGAAGAGGTAACAGAGAGGGTAGATGAGAGTAATGTTGTCAATGCGGTGTACATGAACTTCCAAAAGATATTTGCTACAGTGCTGCACCACAGACGATGAAAATGAAATTGGTCAAAGGACAGGAAACGAAGATTGGTGGTGAACTGTTGTTTTTTGGACTGGGGTAAGGTTTATAGTCAGACTTGTCAAGGGTTAATGTTAAGAACCCTTGCTTTTCCAATATATATTAAGAACTTAGTATGCAAATCAAAATTTCGAAATGTGCAGGTGATATGAAAATTAAAATCATTGTAAAACATGAGGAGGATAGTTTGGAACTTCAAAAGGATGTTTACCCATAACCCCTTTGCCCTTAAGCCCAACACCACAATCCTATGCACCTTCAATCACCCTTGGCCTGGGGCCTGGTAACAATCCTGGATCTTTGTTAGGTGCATTACCGGCAACTGCCACTACACTCAGTGGCGCTGACAGCAGTGAAAAGCTGCTGGATTCTGATTGAGACAACAAGGTGCAGGGCTGGATGAACACAGCAGGTCAAGCAGCATCATAGGAGCAGAGAGGCTGACGTTTCGGGCCTTGACCCTTCATCAGAAAAGGGGGAGGGGAAGGCGGTTCTGAAATAAATAGGGAGAGAGTGGGAGGCGGATAGAAGATGGATAGAGGAGAGGATAAGTGGAGAGGAAACAAACAGGTCGAAGAGGCGGGGATGGGGCCAGTAAAGGTGAGTGTAGGTGGGGAGTTAGGGAGGGGATAGGTCAGTCCAGGGAGGACGGACAGGTCAAGGGGGCGGGATGAGGTTAGTCGGTAGGAGATGGAGGTGCGGCTTGAGGTGGGAGGAGGGGATAGGTGGGAGGAAGAACAGGTTAGGGAGGCAGGGACGAGCTGGACTGGTCTTGGGATGCGGTAGGGGGAGGGAAGATTTTGAAACTTGTGAAATCCACATTGATACCATTGGGCTGCAGGGTTCCCAAGCAGAATATGAGTTGCTGTTCCTGCAACGTTCAGGTGGCATCGTTGTGGCACTGCAGGAGGCCCAGGATGGACATGTCGTCTGAGGAATGGGAGGGGGAGTTGAAATGGTTCGCGACTGGGAGGTGCAGTTGTTTATTGTGAACCGAGCGTAGGTGTTCTGCAAAGCGGTCCCCGAGCCTCCGCTTGGTTTCCCCGATGTAGAGGAAGCCACACCGGGTACAGCGGAGGTGAAGGAATATCCCCTCTTCCCAATTCCTTCGCCTCCGCCACATCTGCTCCCAGGATGAGGCATTCCACTCCCGTACATCTCAGTTGTCCTAGTTTTTCAAGGACCGTAACTTCCCCCCCTCAGTGGTCGAGAACGCCCTCAACCGTGTCTCCCACATCTCCCGCAACTCATCCCTCACACCCCATCCACGCAATAAGAACCAAAAAAGAATCCCCCTCGTCCTCACGTACCACCCCACCAACCTCCGGATCCAACGCATCATCCTCCGACACTTCCGCCATCTGCAATCCGACCCCACCACCAAAGACATCTTTCCCTCCCCACCCCTATCTGCTTTCCGGAGGGACCACTCTCTTCGTGACTCCCCTGTCCGCTCCACAATCCCCTCCAGCTCCACCACACCCGGCACTTTTCCCTGCAACCGCAGGAAGTGCTATACCTGCCCCAATACCTCCTCCCTCACCCCCATCCCAGGCCCCAAGAAGACTTTCCACATCAAGCAGATGTTCACCTGCACATCTGCCAATGTGGCATACTGCATCCGCTGTACCCGGTGTGGCTTCCTCTACATCGGGGAAACCAAGCGGAGGCTCGGGGACCGCTTTGCAGAACACCTACGCTCGGTTCACAATAAACAACTGCACCTCCCAGTCGCGAACCATTTCAACTCCCCCTCCCATTCCTCAGACGACATGTCCATCCTGGGCCTCCTGCAGTGCCACAACGATGCCACCCGAAGGCTGCAGGAACAGCAACTCATATTCTGTTTGGGAACCCTGCAGCCCAATGGTATCAATGTGGATTTCACAAGTTTCAAAATCTCCCCTCCCCCTACCGCATCCCAAAACCAGACCAGCTCGTCCCTGCCTCCCTTACCTGTTCTTCCTCCCACCTATCCCCTCCTCCCACCTCAAGTCGCACCTCCATCTCCTACCGACTAACCTCATCCCGCCCCCTTGACCTGTCCGTCCTCCCTGGACTGACCTATCCCCTCCCTAACTCCCCACCTACACTCACCTTTACTGGCCCCATCCCTGCCTCTTCGACCTGTTTGTTTCCTCTCCACCTATCCTCTCCTCTATCCATCTTCTATCCGCCTCCCACTCTCTCCCTATTTATTTCAGAACCGCCTTCCCCTCCCCCTTATCTGATGAAGGGTCAAGGCCTGAAACGTCAGCCTCTCTGCTCCTATGATGCTGCTTGACCTGCTGTGTTCATCCAGCCCTGCACCTTGTTGTCTCGGATTCACCAGCATCTGCAGTTCCTACTATCTTGGATTCTGATTGGCCATCAGCACTTGTCAGGTGGGACTCCCACTACCAGGATCCTCTTTCCCATCCCTGCCTCCCCCATCGCTGCCAGTTCTTTGACTGGTGAGCAAGTGCACTTTTGAGCCAATTAAATCCTGACTCTGAAAGGTGACTCAAAGGCAATTAATACATAGCAAACTGTATCTCTCCTGTAACTTGCCAGTGTTTCAGAGGAACAGATTCTGAAGTAGATCAATATACATACTGCACATAGAACTTATCTGTCAGTGTCAGGGTTTCAATGCTAGGGCTTGTGCTGGTTTCTGCGGGCTCTGGAGGATGCCTGTGCACTATCCTGAGAGGCAGCAACATCTGAAGTCATCATTCCTGTTGGCCCCTTCCTCTACACTTGATTAAAATTGAGTTTGTGTACTTAAATTCTCTGCAGTATTTTCTAACTTGTTATTGACTCTGATTGCACAGTGGAATGTCAAAAGTTCTTTTAAGTGCAATTATGCTGTCACTTTCCAATCAACTTGCATATTGACATAGGAGTGACACCTGACAGACACATGCTCTTGATTTTATTGTGAAGACAATGAAGCAAAGTGTCGTAAGATTCAGCACAAAAAGCTATTATACAACTTTCGCTTTACACTGTTGGGCCACCTGAGACTTACCTTGCTTAACCCATTGTCTAAGAGATTCATGACCTTCCATTTACTTTTCAAGGTTTTGATGTTAGAAGTTGTGATATCCCACAACTTGAAAAGGATTAACCATCTAGGGAGTTCTGTGAAGGATATTGAAGTGTAAGAGTGGCTCACACTCTTTCCTTACTGCCGCTGCTTGGTTGATGGTCTATTTTTATGTCTGTTAAGTGTATGCTGCAGTCCACCGATACCAGTCTGGTAAACATTTGGATTATCCATTAGCCAGGATACATACCAACAACATATAGATTATGTAACAGAGAATTTATAGGGTTGTCTGTTCTCACAGTTCTCAGGAAAACTAAATATGAGCATGACATAAATCTTTATCAGCTCCTGGCAGCAGCAAAAAAGAAATGGTCTTGTTGCCAACAGCAAAAATATCAAATCAAAGTGGTATTCAAATGGTATTAAACCTGATCCTACCAAAATAGAAATGTGCAGAAGACAGAGATGACTTACAAAGGTGTCTCAGTTTCTTTCACTTCTCAACCTCATATCATTTGAATTTTGCATGCAAGGTATCTTCCCATCAAGACTTGCTCTCTAAATGTGGCAGGAAAATTACAACATATTTTACAACTTCTCAAACTTCTCTTCCAACAAGTATGTTCTTCCATATTAGGATCCTTCCAAGATTACCACATTGGAATAGATGCATTCAGAAAGATCTCTGAGCACATCAATTACAGAATGACAGGCCTCTTGATTTTGGTTCCAAAGTTCTTACGACAGCTCAGACAAACTACTCCAACATAGAAAGGGAGATGCTCACTCTAGATTTTGTAATTTAACGGCAACATGTGTAACTATTTAACAAGCATTTCATTGTTTGTACTGACCACAAATCATTGGAGATGATCTATCAAAAATCTTTCACAAATGCACCTCCACAACTACAATGTCTATTTCTGAAGATCCAAGAGTAAAATTTGAAGCCCAATACAAACGAGTTTGACAGATAATTATTCCTGATGTTCTTAGCAACTTCCAAATTCTGCTAAACACAAGGATATTCCTCTTGATCTGCAAGTGATATTATTGAATAAAGTTAAAAGATCATCTTTGCATTGCCTCAATCATTTTGGTCATAGCTAAGCAGAGCAAGTTCAGCAAGCTTCATTTGATGATGTCAGGCTGCCACAGCTCATGAGGATCATCATCAATAGATTGCCTGAACAGATTCATCAGAGCTAAAACATTATTTATGGTAACTCAGAGACCAACTAGGGCTCTCTGTAGCAATATAATTTCAACAGGTGACTATTCCACCAGTTCTATGTTGAGATGTACTTGACCATTAATGCATGGATCATGCGGGCTCAGAAAGAAACCAAGGGATTGGTACAGTCAACCTATCTATTGGTGCAGCATCAATAAGAACATTGATTAATTCCTCAAGTTGTTTGAAAAAGGTCAAATCCATCAAACTCGACAATCAAATGAACCTCTCATTCCATATGAAATTCCTTCAGTGTCCTGGTGCAAGTCGAATATTTTCCATGCCTAAAAGCGTAACTACACACTGATTATTTCACTAAATTCCATTTTGTGAGACAACTCAAGCTACTACACATATAACAATTCTTAACACATTAATCATAGTATTCAATATGTTTGGTGGTGCTCAACATGTTTTGTTGGACAATAGAGTTCACAATAAACTAGTATACCCTTCAAGACATAGGAAGGAAATGGGATAGTCAACATATTACCTCTTCTTCTCACTATCCTCAACCTAATGGTCTTACAGAACAGAGTGTCTATATGGTAAAATTCATGAACATTAAATGCAAGGCAGCTTGCCAAGACTTTTGGATAGCCATGTTAAATCTATATTAGTGAAGAAAAAAATCAGAGTTAACGTTTCGAGTCCAGTCACCCTTCCTCAGAGCTGTTCTGGAGTTCTGAGGAAGGGTCACCAGACCTGAACTGTTAACTCTGATGCTGCCGGACCTGCTGAGCTTTTTCAACAACTTTGTTTTTGTTCCTAATTTACAGCATCCGGAGTTCTTTCAGTTTTTAAATCTACACTTTGCTCCTCAAGACAATGGTTTACTGACACTGACATCTCTCATGTTTGAAAGGCAGATCCATGCAGTTATTCCCTCATACACCCTGTCACCACCCAATCAGATGGACATGATGCATCGTTGATAAAAAAAAGGGAGAAAATTGAATAAGAGCAAGATCACTGATTATGCAGACCATTATCCAATCTTGAACCAGGACAAAGTATCAGAGTTTGAGTTTTTTATATGAATAAATGGGTTTAAGGGTGATACTGCAACATTGTGCCCTCAGCCCAGGTCATATATCACAAACAATATTTTCAAGAAAGAGTTGGATATATTGCTTAGGATTAAAGGGATCAAAGGGTATACAGAGCAAGCAGGAACAAGGTACTGAGTTGAATCAAATGATCATATTGAATAGGGACGAAGGCTCAAAAGACTGAATGGCGTACTCCTGCTCCTGTTTTCCATGTTTCTATATTCCTAACAAAGTAAACAAAAAGCCTACTGATTAATGTTTTGGAAGAAGTAAATAAATTGTCCTGTAACCACATCTCCAAAGCACTCCTTAATGAAAAGATAACTTTAAAGCGCTAAAGAAAGTGGATTTTGACTTTGAAAATTCTTACCTGTATTTAGACAAAGGTCAGGTTCACAGTTCTCTTTCTCTAAATTGGAGTAAAAGTAGAGAGAAATCTACTTGACCTCATCACTTTTCAATTGGGGTAAACACCATCAAACGGCAGATATCAGACCTGTATTTGGGTGCACAAAAACACTCATGCACAAGTGCCCCATCAATTCTGAAGATCAGTCACCGAACCACAAAATGTTAACTCTGATTTTGCAGGTTTGAGAGAGATCATCATTCAGATAACCCAAAAGCATCTTTGTGTGCAAAGCTTGCCACTGCTAAGGGATGATTTAGTACATTCTCCGTTAGTGAGAAGATTCTGCAGTGATAGGTTGTATCTGAGGGAAAGGAAAAGAAATCGCAAAAATTCTCAGGGGATTGTTGCCATAAGTATAGGCTATTTGTGGATGTTGTCTGGTCCAGGAATTTCTGCTTTGGCTGTAATAGATCATAAAGTCAAGAGGGATAATGGAGACTAGGAAAAAAAATCAGCAGGTCTGGCAGTATCTGAACATAGAACACAGAACAGTACAGCACAGTACAGGGCCTTTGGCCCACAGTGTTATGCCGACATATTAGCCTACTAAGATCAAACTACCCTGCATACTCTACATTTTAGTATCATCATACTATCTATGGAGCAAAATCAGAGTTAACATTTTGTGTTCGGTGACTGATCTTCAGAATTGATGGGGCACTTGTGCATGAGTTTTTTTGTGCACCCACATACAGGTTTGATATCTTGAAATGAAATAATAGTCTGGTTCTGCTAGCAAATTGGCTGATTGGTGAGCTGCAAAAGACCTTGACATTCTAAGAGCGTGGCATAATGGCTGTAAACTTGTTGCTTTTCCAAACTGGCGCTCCTTTCCACAATGACATATCTGGCCAGTGTGCATATCCAAGGCTTTATGCTGACATTTCCCTGCATAAGCTACATTGAAGAGACAGTGAGCAGCTGTATGAAAATTGAGATTGCAGAACAGATGCTAATTCCCCAGTCATGTCATCCTCCTCTTGGCCATTGCAATATCTTGCAGCTAGCTAGGATTTTACATTGCAACGGAATGGTAACAATAACTATCTCAAGAAAGGTGCAAAATATCTGGCAGTGTCCAACACTTTTGAGGAGAAAAAGGCCCCTGCATAGTGGAGAAAGTACAGTTCATTTCTGTTACATTATCTGTGATGTTTAACTTGAAAGGTTATGTTCTCCTGCATACTCTGCAAATATTGTACATATGGAACAATTATTGTACATACCAAGAGTTTGACAGCCATATTGACAAACATGGTAGATTTAGATTTAGATTTATTATTAAATGTATATAAAAAATATAATGAAAAGTGTTTCCTCGTGTGTTATACGCAAAGTGTGGGCATACTGCGGAGCCATTTTGAAACACTGAGTGTAATGCAAGATTTTACTGCAATAGAGTTCATCTTTCTCGCTTCTTTTGTTCCTTCTCTGCTGCTCCTCCAGTCACGGCTTGACATCTAATAGTGTATGAGATGAATGTATTTTTATTGTGCCAGGCCTAATTTTCGAGTTGAAATGTTTAGTAATGTGAATAGCTTTCAGATCTATGAGACAGTTGTATTTTTAAAGAATACAATGACTTAACTCTACAATGTGCAATGGGAATGTCAATCATATCAGCTGCTTGGTCAGATTTGACATGCACACAATCCAACAAAGGTTGGATAACCAGCGCTTTGGGCAAACACAATCTGGTATGCACACAATATGACAAAATGTGCATTCTGCCAAGTACTCACAGATTTTCTGTCTTTGCCACTGCAGAATTGGGCCAAAAAACTATGTTCAAAACCTGGATAATGACTGATTTTTTAAAGCATTCATTATAAAGAACACATTTGCACTGAGACAGCATTCAGGAATGATAATACAAATTTTTAGGCATTGAACCCTAGAAATTCAAGCTCAGAATTTGTTGTCATATCAACCGCTATGGCACATTTATTGAATTAGCAATCATGAATATAGAGAGAGACTGTATTCCTCTTTTTCATTAGTTGGGAGATAAACTACATTCATGCCATTAGTCCTGTTTTCAGGTGTGCTACATTTTCTGTGAAATTTATATTGGGACAAAGTGCATGGTAGCCATCTACAGTACCTCTATAGGCTTGAAATAGCACAGAATCTAGAATAGTGGGCCTCCACCTGTTCAGTCACACACAGGAAGTAGTGTAACGTTGCACATGTGAGGACTGTGGGTCTGGGTGAGATGCACTTTGGCGGGTTGGTGTGGACTCAACAGGCCGTATGCTGGCTTCCACATTGCGGTTCTTTGATTCTATGACTGACTGACCCACGTTCCCATGTATCCTCCCCAGGTCACAAGTTACATGTTTCTGGTAAATCAGAACCAGTGACAGCAGAGATCTGCTCAGTATTTAAGGCACAAAGTAATTTCTGATATAAATTATCGTTTTTTTTCCAGTAGGTCCAGGAAGAAACCAGCTGCTCCTGTTAGACAACCAGCAAACAAAGCTGCACTTTTCTACTATTTCCGACTGATGTTGCCTTGTGGGACATGATAGCCCTACTACATTTTCAAGAGCTGATCTCTTACAGCATTTTCCAATGCAAGCATAATTCGTATTTAATTTAACAATATTTAAACTGCATAAATTCAAAAAAAATTGCCATTCCTTCAGTGTCACTGGGTTTAAATTCTGGAACTCCTTCTAACAGCATCATGGGTGTACCTACAGCACATGGATTGCAGCAGCTCAAAAGGCAGCTTATCACCACCTTCTCGAGGGCACTGGGATGGGCAGGAAATGCTGCCCACATCTGGTGAATGAATTAGGGAAAAAAAAGCACTTCTTTCTGTATACTCACCTCTCTGACAGCTTGCAAAATCTGTCTGTTCACTGGTAAACTCAGAAGCCTTGGTTAAAACAGAACTTAATAACCTATTAAAATACTTAAACATCTCAACCACTTGACTTTGAATTGCCCGAATGAAATCGGGAAGTGGATGGGCTAATGTTGGGATCTTGAGCCAATGACACTTGTAGAGGATTCTATGATTTAAAATACTTGACAAAACAACTAGACAGAAATAAGGAGAGACTTCTTCACACAATATGTTATTAAAGTCTGTTCTCTGCATGTGCCTATTAAAGCAGGAGCATATTCTGGGTGTAGGAACTCTTAAATTTCTCTTGGAAGAGATTTTGTTTTCAGTATATTGACAGGATATTTTTAATGCCATGTTTTTGTTAGATGTTTTGCTATTTTATTAATACTGCTTGGTTTTTGTAGCGGTGCCTGATTAAAGAAGGAAGTTAAGCATGTTATATCGCATTCAGCAGATCTTAGCACATCTCCCAGCCTGTGACAACTGTCTCCAAAACCCTGAGATCAGCAGACTGGAATTCTACTGTCTGAAACAAGGACATCAGCATCAACCTTGTAACATTGGCAAAACCCAATCGGTGTTGGTCAAATCACCTTTGACACCATTGAACAATCCTGGCTCGTGCATGGGCAATGCTACAGTGCTGCAACAGCAAGGTGGTGCAAAAGGTTCATTGGACAACTAATGACACTTATGTCATTTTTTCCACTCAGGGCAATGGCATATATGTCCAATCCCACAAACTTACTACAGTGTGCAAACAATGGATAAATAAAAAACATTTCTATTTATTTGTGCCAAATGTAAAGGGAATCTGTGATTAAATGTTTTATAAGGCATGTGGCTCTAATGGAAGAGTCATAGAACAAGATGATTAGATATGTTCTAATAACCTTTTCAGAGATGTTGTTACACACCTCTGAAGCAGGCTGGGTGTGAGCTCAACCTTCTGATCCAGATTTAGGGCCACTACCACTGCACCACAAGGGCACTTTAGAACAAAATGATTAAATTCAATGATATAATGGCTGTCAATACCTGTCCAGTTACCAGCAAAGCTAATTGTTTTACAGCTACCACCATGTAGAAACAGAATGCTGTTAGTCATGGTGAGTGAGGGCAGCAAAAAATGGGTGAGTACGAATGGATTTAGAATGGGAAGAATGATATACAATCCCCTGGGGTACAGACACATTACATCCTTCTGGACAGAGGAACGTAATTTGCCACTTTGAAAAGGATGGCCACATTTGCAGTTGAGGGGGGAGGGGAGTGTGCTGTCACGGGGGGAGTAGAGGGAGAGCTAGACAAGGCCACTTAATGCATTGGAGGTATTAAATTCTCCAAACGTGTCATTGGCTCAAGATCCCAACATTAGCCCACATACTTCCTGATTTCATACAGGCAGTTCAGAAGCACGTGTGGAACCCTCATGCAGTGGTTGAGATAATTAAGTATTTTAATAGGTAATTACGTTCTGTTTTAACCAAGGGTTCTGCGTTTACCAGTGAGCAGACAGACACCATTGCCTCAGGCAGCTCAGACCCTGGCAATGAGTTGTTGCTATGATCTGCAGTTCCCCAAAAGCCACATTTCCCACTCTTGCAGGTTCCATAGCCCCCACACTATTTCATCAACAGCCATCAACTGAAAATCCCATCTGGGACGTCCACGTACATGAATTCCTAAAATGTCATTGACATATACAGAAAGGAATCATAAAAAAAAACTTACACGATGCCAACCCTTATTTCTTGCTCACTAGAATAAAGTAGGACAAGGGATATTCTACAGCAGAAGATTCATGTGTTCGGTCCCAGGACCACACCTGAGGGAGGATATATTTGCCGAGGAGGGAGTATGTCATAGATTTACAGAATTTGACCTGGTTTCCAAAGGTTAAATTATGAGGAGAGACAAATGAGGTTGTATAGAAGCTTACTGGGTATATTGATCAAAGTTTTAAATGTATATAAAGTGATAGAGTAAATAAAGAAACTATTTCTGCTGGTTTAGAAATATAGAACAGAAAGACAGAGCCTAAGGGGTCTAGCCAGGCCCTTCAGAAGTGAAGTTAGGAAACACTTATGTATACAAAGGAAGATGGAAGCTTGAAACTATCTTCCACAAATAATGGCTAGTGTTAGATCAATAATTAATTTAAGGAATTGTGGCACTAAGGCAGATATGAGCTGAGATTACAGATCAGCCATGATTCACATGGAATGGCAGAACAGACTTGAGGGGGTAAATGATT
>NC_063333.1:40984002-41019036 GCF_021869965.1 Rhincodon typus | reverse complement strand
TCATCCAGCCCTGCACCTTGTTGTCTCTGTTTTGTTGATATGTCCTGTTTGTTTAAGTCTTTGTAGTGCGTATATGATTTTGTTGCCTAGTTGTGGTGTCAGGTCAGTTTGTACAGGTCGGTATGTGTTCTCGTCGGCGAGCAGTGCTTCAGCTTTGGAGATGTAATCCTTTTTATTCCTTATCACTGTCGTGCGCCCTTTGTCTGCAGGTAGTATAGTGATGTTAAGAGATAACAAGGTGTAGAGCTGGATGAACACAGCAGGCCAAGCAGCATCAGAGGAGCAGGAAGGCTGACGTTTCGGACCTAGACCCTTCTTCAGAAATGGGGGAGGGGAGGGGGGTTCTGAAATAAATAGGGAGCGAGGGGGAGGCGGATAGAAGATGGATAGAGGAGAAGATAGGTGGAGAGGAGATAGAGAGGGCAAAGAGGCAGGGATGGAGCCAGTAAAGGTGAGTGTAGGTGGGGAGTTAGGGAGGAGATAGGTCAGTCCAGGGAGGACGGACAGGTCAAGGGGGTGGATGAGGTTAGTAGGTAGGGGATGGAGCTGGGGCTTGAGGTGGGAGGAGGGGATAGGTGGGAGGAAGGACAGGTTAGGGAGGCGGGGACGAGCTGGGCTGGTTTTGGGATGTGGTAGGGGGAGTGGAGATTTTGAAGCTTGTGAAGTCCACATAGATACCATTAGGCTGCAGGGTTCCCAAGCGGAATATGAGTTGCTGTTCCTGCAACCTTCGGTTAGCATCGTTGTGGCACTGCAGGAGGCCCAGGATGGACATGTCGTCTGAGGAATGGGAAGGGGAGCTGAAATGGTTTGCGACTGGGAGGTGCAGTTGTTTAATGCGAACCGAGTGTAGGTTTCTGCAAAGCAGTCCCCAAGCCTCCACTTGGTTTCCCCGATGTGGAGCAGGCCACAACGGGAACAGCGGATATAGTATACCACATTAGTAGATGTGCAGGTGAACATCTGCTTGATGTGGAAAGTCTTCCTGGGGCCTGGGATGGGGGTGTGGGGGGAGGTGTAGGGGCAGGTGTAGCACTTCCTGCAGTTGCAGGGAAAAGTGCCGGGTGTGGTGGGGCTGGAGGGGAGTGTGGAGCGGACAAGGGAATCATGGAGAGAGTGGTCCCTCCGGAAAGCAGATAAGGGTGGGGAGGGAAAAATGTCTTTGGTGGTGGGGTCGGATTGCAGGTGGCGGAAGTGTCGGAGGATGATGCGTTGGATCCGGAGGTTGGTGGGGTGGTACGTGAGGAAGAGGGGGATTCTGTTTTGGTTGTTATTGCGGGGAGGGGTTGTGAGGGATGAGTTGTGGGAAATGCGGGAGACCCGGTTGAGGGCGTTCTCGACCACTGAGGGTGGGAAGTTGCGGTCCTTGAAAAACGAGGACATCTGAGATGTACGGGAATGGAATGGCTCATCCTGGGAGCAGATGCGGCGGAGGCGAAGGAATTGGGAAAAGGGGATGGCATTTTTGCAGGAAGATGGGTGGGAGGAGGTGTATTCTAGGTAGCTGTGGGAGTCGGTGAGCTTGAAATGGATATCGGTTTCCAGGTGGTTGCCAGAGATGGAAACAGAGAGGTCCAGGAAGGAGAGAGAGGTATTAGAGATGGTCCAGGTGAACTTAAGGTTGGGGTGGAAGGTGTTGGTGAAGTGGATGAGCTGTTCGAGCTCCTCATGGGAGCACGAGGCGGCGCCGATACAGTCATCAATGTAACGGAGGAAGAAGTGGGGTTTAGGGCCAGTGTAGCTACGGAAAATGGATTGTTCCACGTAACCTACAAAGAGGCAGGCATAGCTTGGGCCCATGCGGGTACCCATGGCCACCCCCTTTGTCTGTAGGAAGTGGGAGGAATTGAAAGAGAAGTTGTTGAGAGTGAGGACGAGTTCGCTAAGCGGATGAGGGTGTCAGTGGAGGGGGACTGGTCGGGCCTGCGGGACAGGAAGAAGCGGAGGGCCTTTAGGCCATCTGTATGGGGAATGCAGGTGTATAGGGACTGGACATCCATGGTAAAGATGAGGTGTTGGGGATCGGGGAATTGGAAGTTCTGGAGGAGGTGGAGGGCGTTAGTGGTGACACAGACATAGGTAGGGAGTTCCTGGACAAAGGGGGAGAAAATGGAGTTGAGATAGGTGGAGATAAGGTCGGTGGGGCAGGAGCAGGTGGAGACAATGGGTTGACAGGGCAGTCAGGTTTGTGGATTTTGGGATGTTCTTGTCCTTCTTTAATCTGTCCAGGGCTTGTCTTTCCCGTGTGTTGAGGGTGTTGAGTTCCCTCTTGCTGCTTAGTGTCGGGACTACTGTCTGTCTTATAGTTTGTTGTGTTTCTTCGTTGATGTTGTTGGTCTTGAGTGTGGCTTCCAGTGTAGCTAGCAATTCCGTTTTGTTAGCGTCCCTGTAGTTGTAGTTCAGTCCCCGGGTGAGAACACCTTGTGTGAAGAAAACTCTCCTATTTCTCTCTAGTTCTTTTGCCAATTATTTTAAATCATAGAATCCTTGCAGTGGGGAAGCAGGCATTTGGCCCATAGAGTTTACACCGACCTTCTGAAGAGAATCCCGATCAGACCCACCTCCCTACCCTATCCCTATCAACCTACATTTCCCATGGCTAATCCACCTCATCTGCACATTCCTGGGCATTATGGGGCAATTTCCCATGGCCAAACCATCTAATCTGCACTTTGGACTGTGGGAGGAAACTGGAGCGTCTGGAGGAAACCCACACAGACACAGGGAGAATGTGCAATCTCCATTCAGACAGTTGCCTGAGGCTGTGAGTGCTGTGACCTGTGGTTACCAATCCATTTGAAACTGTTAATCCCACTTACTTTATATGGATATCTTTATCAGATCTCACCTTAAATTTCTCAGTTATATAGAGAATAATGTTAGCTTCTCTAACCTCTCCACATAATTGAAGTCTCTTGTCACTGTATTCAGGCTAGTAAACCTCTTCTCTACCAATATTGCTCTCTGAAGGACAGTGCCAGAATTATACAGACTATGCTTTTGTATTCAATCCTACTTTTTACAGAGCCAAATAGCCTAAGCACTTTATTCAGTGTCTTCTCAATGTGCCCAGCTACCTGCAAAGATTTGTGAATTTGTATTGCCAGGTCCTTTGGTATTTTCAGAATAGTATCAGTTAGCGTTTTACTGCCTGTCCATGCTGTTGATCCCAAATTACATCATTGCACAAAGCATCAAGTCACGTTGGCCACGTGTGTTCCAGTCTATTTAACTCCTGCTAAAATTTGCTACTATCAGATTCACTGTTCACTCTCTTGCCAAATTTTTTTATCATCCATTGCAAGGTGGAAAATGAAGATGATGTAGGGACAGGGCACATCACATTGGGGAATTTGTGATTGGTGTTGTTTGAGGGTGAGGAGGCAATGTGTTATTATCCAATGCAAGTCGTCATTGGTTGTCCCTTGGTTTATACATGATGTCTATACAGGATCATGTGTTTCTGCCAAGGATCTTTCTGTGATTGAACAGGCTGATTTTCAACCTATACGTCTTTGCATAACGGGCAGGATACCATGAAGTATTCGATCCAAAGAACAGGATTTGCTTCCATTTCCTTCTGTCCTTGCTGACACTTTTCCTCATGATTAAGAGATTTGGACTTAAGTCATTCAATAGCTTAATGGACAGGTTGTTGCCATTTGAATGATCAGTAGAAAGTTCGTCACAGTCACTAATAGCAATGCAACCACTTTTCAGGGAGAGTTTCAGAGGTCTTTATAGTGTTTTCTTTATCCTACCTTGCAATGCTGGCCATTTGACAGTTGAACAAACAAAACCTGGCAGGGGAAACACTTCTCAGTCCTTTGGACATTGTGTCCAGTCCATGATAATTGGTTTGGCAGAAGTTTTATCTGAATGCTTGCAGAACTGGCTTCAGGAAAGCCACTGGTGTTTGATCAACAGTCCCCCATTCAATTCAGAGGATTGCAGCAGAGGTGTTGCTGGTGAAATTTTTCAAGTACTCTTATGTGTCGCAGATACACAGTCCAGGACTCAACTGCAATACAGGAAAGTGGCGATGACAACTGTTCTGTGCAGTCAGACTTTTGTTGACTTGCTAAGATCTTTCTTGTCAAATACATACTGTCATAATTTGTAGAAGGAAGTTGATCAAGAGTTGGGCTATTACCAGAGGCGGTTAAAAGATGGAGAAATGAAGAAGGACAATCGATCTTGGTGGTCATGTCATTGATTCTTTTACTGAACAATAACTAGATGACAACCAAATGCTTTTAGAGGTCAAAATTTCTGCCATTTCTCTACAGACCCTGTTGAATGCAAAGATCAAGCATCTTCTTCCTTTTGTCTGAGCAGGGATAATTAGTTCATTCCATCATCCTTTGGATGAGCTGGTTAGTCTCCAACTCCTGGATGATAGAATATAATAGAAGAAGCTGGGGAAGCTCATATGGCATGTTGAGACTTCTCCACCATTCAATATGATTATGATTGATCTTGATAGCTCTTGATCCCAAGATCAAAAGACTTTCTAACTCAACCTTAAATACATTGAAGAACTAAGCATCTGCAACCCTTTGGGGAATTCAAGGGATTCACAACTCTATTAGTGAGAAAAAACTTCTTATCTGAGTCCTAAATAATTGGACTCTTACTCTGAAATTGTTCTAGATTCTAAACAACATTGTTCTAAACCATGAGTCAGGATCTGCCCTGTGATGCCCTTTCATAATTTTATCACTTAGAGAAATAGATCACTTCTCATTCTTCTAAACTCCAGAGAATTTCAGTCCAATTTAATCAATCTTTCATCATAGAACAACCCACTCATAAGAAATAACAAGAGGAAAAAGACACTGGTAGGAGTACTTTACAGGCCCTGCAATAGTAGTCATACTGTAAGACAAAGGAAAAGAAACAGGAGAAAATTAGGAAACAGAACATTAATCATGGGTGACTTTAATCTTCATGTAGATTAGTTAAATCAAATTGGCTAAGGTAGAGACGAGGAAGAATTCATAATTCATTTCAGTGTGTATTCAGGATATTCTCCTAGAACAATGTATTGTGGATTCAAACATAGTAAGAACTGCCGCTTCATTTCCCCTAAGTAGACGAGATCACATTATGAACAACAAAAGCATTAGACTAGGTTGTGTGAAGTGCAGGTAAAGTGCTGCTTCGCCTGGAAGGTATGTTTGGGCCCATTGATACTGGAGAGGGAGGAGGTAATAGGCAGGTGTTACACCTTTTTTGTTTGCGAGGGAAGGTGCGGTGGGGCTGTGGGGTGGGGGGCTATTGGGAGTGAAGGAAGAGTGGACTAGGGTGTCCTGGAGAGAACGGTCCTTGTGGAAGTCTGACAAGGGAGGGGAGGGTAATGTGTGTCTGGAGATGGCGTCCTGCTGGAGGTGGCAGATCCTCTGGATGTGGATGCTGGTGGGATGGTAGGTGAGGACAAGGGGAACCCTATCGCTCAGAGATAATAAGAACTGCTGATGCTGGAGTCAGAGATAACACAGTATGGAGCTGGAGGAACACAGCAGGCCAGGCAGCATCAGAGGAGCAGGAAGGTTAATGTTTCGATTCGGGACCCTTCTTCAGGAAGGATTCAATCAGTGGATCAGGCTACTTTTAAACCTGGCAATGTGTAAAGAGCCTGGCTTAACAATTTATCTCAGAGTAGAAGATTCTCTAGGAAACAGTGACCATAATGGAGTAGAATCTGGCATTCAATTTGAGAATAAGCAACTTAATTCAATAAAATGTTGCTAAACTTAAGTAATAGTAATTACAAGGGAGTGGGGGGGGTGGACTTTGGTGGAATGGACACCCCTGCCCTTGGAAAAGGACCTTGGCTATTCTTCCTATCCATGTTCTGCCATTCATACACACTCTGGATAAATGTTTTGTTTCTTTTACTACTCCTTTTATTTTTTATTCTATAACATTGTTGTCATTTTTGTTCCCACTCCCTGGTCTCAAACCCTTTTACTTTCTTTCCCTTTTCCACAATAAACAATCCATTACATTTCCACCTGCCTTCAGTTCAGAAGAAAACTAATATTTGTCGTAAAATATTATCTCTACTTCTTGCTCTTCAGGCCAGCTACTCAGTACCACCAGCAGTTATTGTTTTCCAGCACCTGCGATATTTTAATTTTCTAAAAATTGAGAGGTATCTGAAAAGAAAACATATTGAAGAGAAACAGAATGCAAATCCTTGATTTTCTGTACTGGGTACTGGAATTATTCACTGAAGACACATTAAATTAAGTCCTGATGCATGACCTGTTCATCATAGAAATAGTTAGGCAATCCTTGATGACTTGCATGATTTGAGAATTCAAAGTGTAGAAAATTTAAAGGTTGAACGCATCTTTAAAAATGCAAGCTAACGAAGGCTGATCGGAGGTTGGCTCCAGAAAATTTATCTTCAACTTTGTTCTATCGTATATAGCCAGCCAACTGTAAGATGTTAACAATTTACCATCTTCCACTACTTATATATGAATGGATTATTTTATGTATTGTATCATTTTAAATGAATGCAAAAGTTTTCAGAGTATCAATTAAAGTTTGTAACTGAATCAATAACATGACTTTCCAGTGAAGTGCATTGGCTTTGTTGAAAATAGCATTTGATAAACATAACATAACTAATACCCCTCCTATGTTGTATAAATTCAAATAGTTCAATCCATATATATTAAAGTGCTTCATTATACTTGTACTTTGTCAGATGAAGAAGCTTTGTTCAGGGCAATATGGTTGTACTTTGTCTTGAATATGCTCTATGATATTAACATTTCATTTTTGCCTTTAGCAGAGAGATTTTGTGAAAACAATCTGACATTTAGTGCTTTACATTTTTACAAGACAAAACAGAGTTCAACCCACAATTGGATTAGCAGAGTTTTTAAATACTTTTTGAGCAGACTGAGATCCTACTTGACAGTGAATGAGAACAGATGTGAGAAGTGCCACCTTCACATCTATCCACCATTGCAGTAATTAACAGTGCAGTCACATGTAATCATGATAAAGTAGTTGCCACCAGTCACACATCTAAAAATTACTCATAACACTACAGTGATTCACATGACACTATCCAATATAAGGAGGACAATAGGCATCATATCATAATTAATTTAATTCCACAGACAATAGAGACTAGAGATAATAGAGATAAATCTCAATCTGATAGATATATGTTGGTGAGATAAATGCAAGTTTCACACCTTGGTAAAATAAGCTAGTGCTAACTATCTAAATTCTGTTACTTAAAAAATACTTGCAACTTCTAACATCACCATCTTAAAGTAAATACAATTAAAATCAAGCCTAAAGGTTGACCCAACTTGCTAAGTGGGACAGTTTCTACTGTGCAGAATAACAAACACAAAGTATGTATACATTTAAATATCACTTCAAAAAAATCTTTATGGTTGGTGAGTGTAATGTTTTATATTTCCCAGAAGTTTGAAATAATGACACCACTGAACTCAAATGCAAGCACTTCATCAAAGGTACTTCTCTAGTTGCACTATGTATTTTATGGATTGATACCTTGTCAGTTTGATACACAGATTGTTGTGTAGTAGTGAGTGATTGTGATACTCTGGATATTGATGTAGAACATGTGGTGAAAATATGCTTCCTAAATTATACTGGAATAAAATAACATCATTCTTTCCTTTAACTGACAATGGCCCAGAAATCCCTCTGGGAAGGTGGTAGTTTTTGTAGAGTAGATGAAATTGCATTTCAGGACCCTGTGGAGATTCCAACACTACAGAAATTGTCCAGGAACTTGATATTTCCTTGGGCCAAATGCCGAGCTTCTGGAACCCTCCAGAAGAGTTAGAATTGGAGATTTTGGAGGGTTCCATCTCAATTAAGCTGAATAGTTACACAGCAAAACTAGGGAACTAAAACCTACTGTGCTTCCTGGTTAACCATTGAACTGAGCACCAGACACCTTACTGACACCCACCCAGCTCCCAAACACTAGTATCTCTAGTCGTGATACTTCCCATCCCCTGGCCTGAACCACCCTGAACCAGGTGGACACAACAAGCTGCCCACAAGCCAATCTGACCCCACTGCATGTGACACCAGACCTGAAACTCGCCCTGACACAAACCCTCAGTGTATCCTAAGCAATCACCCAATTGACACCCTCTAGTCCCTCACATCCTAATACTCTACCCTCACTCATTTGAAGCATTTACTCCCTCAATGACCTTCTCTTGCATTCTGCTGCTGCTTTCTCGATGGAAGACCTCTGGTTGGCCCCATGGCTTTGAGAACCTCTCTGCCGTTCTTAAGTTCCCACTCTCAAACCTTTACTTGTCCGCTGCGTTATGCAGTATTGGGCTCAGGGTGGTTTTGATAAGATGCTGCCATCAATTCTCCTGTCTGCTCTTGAATGCTGAATCAACAAATAGTTAGACAGCCCCTGGTGGAGCACTGCAACAAAAACACTATCAAATCGTTAACGGAAGCTTACAAGAGTGAATGGAAGCTTATGAAACCAAAATAACAGTTTCCATGGTGATGCTGCACCCTAGCTCCTGTGGTGCCCACCGACCTCTAAAGGCCTCTATCATGCTGGTGTGCACTGCATTGAATATTGTGAGCAGTTTTGGGCCCCATTATCTAAGGGAGGATAAGATTGTGTTGGAAGGGGTCCAGAGGACTTTCACAAGAATGATCCTAGGGATAAAAGTCGAAAGAACTGCAGATGCTGTAAATCAGGAACAAAAACAAAGTTGCTGGAAAAGCTCAGCAGGTCTGGCAGCATCCTTCACAGATGACCTGCTGAGCTTTTCCAGCAACTTTGTTATGATCCCAGGGATAAAGGACTTGTTATATGAGGAACGGTTGAGGACTCTGGGTCTGCACTCAATGGAGTTTAGAAGGACGAGGGAGGAATCTGATTAAAACTTGAATACTGAGAGGCCTGGATGGAGAGTTTCCACATCTTCCTGGAGTTGTTTCAACTAGTAAGAGAGACTAGGAGCTGACGGCACAGGCACAGAGTGAAGGGGCAACCTTTTAGAACTGAGATAAGGAAGAATTTAAGACACAGGTAGGTTCTCAATTAGTAAGGGGATCAAAGGTTATGGGGAGAAGGCAGGGGAATGGGGTCAAGAATTATCAGCCATGATAGAATGATGGAACAGTATTGATGGGCTGAATGGCTTAATTCTACCACAGATCTTATAGTTTTATGTTGCTTCACGATGGACACTTGAGAGCAAATATAAGCATAAAAGACTATGACTGCATCTATGACCCACTGCCTGGGCCTGCTAATGGCCACCTTGGCCAAGCCCAAGAGCAACTCAACAAGGAGGCCCTATGACCAGCCCGCCCCTCCCTGCACAGGGGATTCTCTTGTCTAAGCTGAGTCGAAGAGCCTGTCTAATTAATAATGACAGGGATAGAATAGTTCTTAACATGAAGAGGCATTTTCATTACATAACAAGAGGTAGTTGATTGACTGAAAGCAATAGGTACAACTTACATTGACTAGTTAGGCATTTAGGCATAAGACTATCAGGAACTAGAGATGACACTTCTGACTCCGTCATGAGATCACGCAAGACTGCCTGATTCATGACTCAAAGCCTGTATGACATTATCAAACTGGGTAGAGCCCTGTGCAACTTCAACATTAAGTCTTTGTGAACCATTACCTTATACAACACAAGGAGAATTACAAGCAGTGATTGTTTTCTGAACAGTGTGGGCTTCCATATCTAATTTCAGTGTGATGGCAGGGTTCAGATGTCTAGAGGGAAAACTTTGCATGCAGTTACTTCACCCGGAATTTACTTGTTATACAACAAAGTTTTAAAAGCTGTTCATCTTATCAAACGTAATGTATTAGATTGCAGAAATACTGATACATTGTGTGATGAAAGGTGTATGATTTATAACCTGGAAAAGTTATTAAAGTCTCCGGCACAGACACAAATAAGACAGAGAGTTTGGAAAGGGTTAGGAATCAAACTTCAAGCACACTGGCTAAACAAGTGACAATGAGAAGTGGGATGGTTAATACAGGACAGAAGGAGTTATATCTGAATGCACACTGTAGAAGGTAAATGAGCTTGTGGCACAGATATAAATTGGCAGATATGACATGGTGGGCATCATGGAGATGTGGCAGCAAGGGGATCAGGATTGGGAGCTGAATATCCAAGGATATACATTTTATCAAAAAGATAGGCAGGTTGATGGAGGGGGTGGGGTTGCCTTATTAGTAAGAAATGATGTTAAATCAATAGTAAGAAATGAAGAAGGGTCAGATGGTGCAGAATCTGTGTAGGTAGAGTTGAGGAACCCAAGGGGTAAAAAAACCATAGTTGGAATTATGTACAGGCTTCCAAACAGTGGTCAGGAACTGGGGCGCAAGATACACAAGGAGATAGAAAAGGTGTATAAGAAAGGAAAAATTATGGTGATCGTGGGGGATTTCAATATGCAGGTGGACTGGGAAAGTCAGGTTAGTAGTGGATTGCAAGGAAAGGAATTTGTGGAATGTCTACGAAATGGCTTTTTGGAGCAGCTTGTGGTGGACCCACGAGGGGACAGGCAATACTGGATTTAAAAACAAAGTTGCTGGAAAAGCTCAGCAGATCTGGCAGCATCTGTAAAGGAAAAAACAGAGTTAACGTTTCAGGTCCGGTCACCCTTCCTCAGAACTGGATTTAGTGTTGTGCAATGAGGCAGACTTGATAAGGGAGCTTAAGGTGAAGGAACCCTTAGGAGGCAGTGATCATAGTATGATTGAATTTACTCTGCAATTTGATAGGGAGAAGATAGAATCAGAGGTAATGGTATTACAGGTGAATAAAGGCAACTTCAGAGGTATAAGGGAGGAGCTGGGCAGAATTGACTGGGATAGGAGCCTAGCAAGAAAGACATTGGAACAGCAATGGCAGGAGTTTCTAGGAGTAATTCAGGAGGCACAGCAAAAATTCATCCGAGGAAAAAGAAGCATGGTACAGGGAGGATGAAGATAACCATGGCTGACTAGGGAAGTCAGTGATAGCATGAAAGCATAGAATGTGGCGAAGGGCAGTGGGAAACCAGAGGATTAGGAAGCGTACAAAGACCAACAGAGAGCAACAATAAAAGAAATAAGGAGGAAGAAGATTAAAAATGAGGGTAAGCTAGCCAGTAATATGAAGGAGGACTATAAGAGCTTCTTTAGATATATAAAGGGCAAAGAAGAGGCAAAAGTGGATATTGGAGCTGTGGAAAATGACACTGTAGAGATAGTAGTGGGGAACAAGGAAATGGCTGAGGAACTGAATAATTACTTTGCATCAGTCTTCACAGTGGAAGACACGAGTAATATCCCCAAAAATTTGAGAGAGTCAGGGGGCAGAGCTGAGTATGGTGGGCATCACTAAGGAGAAGGTGCTAGAAAAACTGAATGGCCTGAAGATGGATAAATCACCTGGACCAGATGTACTACACCTCAGAGTACTTAAGGAGGTAGCTGAAGAGATAGTGGAGGCATTAGTCGTGATCTTTCAGGAATCACTGGAGTCAGAGAGGTTCCCAGAGGACTGGAAAACTGCAAACGTGACACCCCTGTTTAAAAAGGGAGGAAGGCAAAAAAATGAAAATTACAGGCCGATTAGCCTAATCTCAGTCGTAGTTAAGATTTTAGAGTCCATTGTGAAGGATGAGATTTCTGAATACTTGGAAGTGCATGGTAAAATAGGGCAAAGTCAACACGGCTTCATCAAGGGGAGGTCATGCCTGACAAATCTGTTGGAATTATTTGAGGAAAAAATGAGCAGGTTAGACCAAGGAGAGCCAATAGATAGACTTCACTTTGACAAGGTGCCGCACAGGAGGCTGCTGAGTAAGATAAGGGCCCATGGTGTTAAGGCAAGGTGCTAGCATGGATAGAAGATTGGCTGTCTGGCAGAAAGCAGAGAGTTGTGATAAAAGGGTCTTTCTCAGGATGGCAGCTGGTGACAAGTGGTGTTCCACAAGGGTCAGTGTTGGAACCACAACTTTTCACTTTGTACATTAATAATCTAGATGAAGGAACTGAGGGCATTTTGGCTAAGTTTGCAGATGGTACAAAGATAGGTAGAGGGACAGGTAGTATTGAGGATGTGGGGAGGCTGCAGAAGGATTTGGACAGGTTAGGAGAGTGAGTAAAGAAGTGGCAGATGGAGTACAATGTGGGAAAGTGTGAGGTCATGCACTTTGGTAAGAAGAATAGCGGAATGGACTATTTTCTAAATGCGGAGAAAATTCAGAAGTCTGAAGTGCAAAGAGACTTGAGAGTTCTAGTCCAAGATTTTCTCAAGGTAAACTTGTAGGTTGAGTCAGTAGTTAGGAAGGCATATGCAATGTTGGCATTTATTTTGAGAGGACTTGAATAGAAAAGCAGGGATGTACTACTGAGGCTTTATAAGGCTCTGATCAGGCCACATTTGGAGTACTGTGCACAGTTTTGGGCCCCATATCTCAGGAAAGATGACTGGCCCTGGAGCGGGTTCAGAGGAGGTTCATGAGAATGGTCCCAGGAATGAAAAGCTTCACATATGAGGAACGTTTGAGGACTCTGGGTCTATATTCATTGGAGTTTAGAAGGGTGAGGGGGGATCTAATTGAAACTTGCAGAATACTGAATGGCCTGGACAGAGTGAATGTTGGGAAAATGTTTCCATTGGTAGGAGAGACTAGGACCCGAGGGCACAGCCTTAGAGTGAAGGGAAGACCTTTTAGAACGGAGATAAGGAGAAACTTCTTCAGCCAGAGAGTGGTGAATCTACGGAATTCACTGCTACAGAAGGCTGTGGAAGCCAGATCATTGAGTATATTTAATACAGATAGTTAGGTTCTTGATTGTCAAGGGGATCAAGGGATAAGGGGAGAAAGCGGGAGAATGGGCTTGAGAAACATAGCAGACTTATTGAATGGCGGAGCAGACTGGATGGGCTGAATGGCCTAATTTCTGCTCCTACATCTTATGGTCTTATATACAAACTGCATTCAGAATTCAAAATAATGGCATATAAAGGCTAATTACCTTTATGAAAAGTTTAAAAAAAACTAATTAGACAAGCCTTCTGAAACAGTGACCTAATTCAGTATGTGTTAGACAGCAGGGATCCCTGGAAAGTAAATGGATAATTATGTACAGTGGAGTGGTTTATGACAGATGTAGTTAACATATTGAAGGCTGTTGGCTTGTTTTCAGTTTGGAATAATCAAGGATTGACTTTTGGTTTAGAAAGCCCAGAAACTGAAAGAAATAAAAGCAGTTTAGTGTCGACCCGACTGGAGTTAGAAACAAGTATGGTCTCACCTGGGAAGAACATTTTCTTTCAGAGCAGTTAAGCATATATGTTACCTTAGCAGAAAAAATAGTTCATGCATTTTCAGACCAGGAGCAATTAGTTAGATATCTGCAGGTTGTTGGAAGTTGTGAAAGTCTAACCTGTCATATTGTGGGTATTTATGTAAGACTTCACAGTTCATAGGACAAGAACTGGAAAAAAATCAAAGAAGTGAAATTAAAATATTGATGTAGAGATGGAATTTTTGTGGATCTGAATTGCTGTAAAGTGATGATTTTGCAGAATAGGTTGAAGCCTTGTTTTTGCATTGTGTTTTAAGATATTTCCGTGTTCGATATCTGGATAGCATGTTTTTTTTTAATCTTGATTTTGTCTTTTGTACAATGAACTCCTGTTGAAGAAAGTCAGCAGCCTTGTGTAACCATGTTTTAGTGAATGACCTCCATGTTAAGTAAAATGAAAACAAAATCTATCAAGTCAGATTTCATTCCGGGATCTGATTTTTCCATTAGCTGGAATCATAACAATTGTTCCTGGAAGTTTCTAGAGAAGGCCAGATACACCCAATTTTGAAAGTAGGAAAAGTCAGAACTGGTTCCTGTCTACCTCTGGATATGGCATTCATCTTTGAAATATTCATTATATATTCGTCGTTGAAATAATCATTAGTTTATTGCATTCTTACTTTTCTTTGTTGTAACTTATCATTCCACAGAATGAAATTATTATTCATTCCCATTAAATAAATGTATTTGCCAAATAAATGAAGCAAGAATGAAATTGGATATTGACTTGGGTCACTGTTGTGGACCAGACCAAACCCCCTCAAAACAAGGCGATAGCCTAGATCCTAACACTTATTTTATTTGAAAGCAAGTATTAGGTGCTACATTCAAGGTGTGTTTCAATTGGTCAAACATTGTATAAAGCAAAATACACTTTATTCTTACACTGCAGTTAAAATACAAACAAAAAAATGAATTGGCATAACTTTAACTTTAACCTTCCCTTTAAAGGTTCACCTACCACAGATAGTAACCCTAACACTTTATCTCCACTAATTGGCATAACTTTAAGTCCCAGTGTATTCAGTCTCTCCTTATAATCAAACCCTCCAGTCCTGGTAGCAACCTTGTAAATCTTTTCTGCATTTCCTACATTTATATCATGCATAATCAGTTTTGTACTTCCCAGCCTATTACTACATATCTCACCATGTGATTGTAATAACTCTTTCCTCTGGAAGGTAATTCAATAATTTATCCCATTTTTTGACAACTTCCTCATTGTCCAATTTAATTTGAGGAATGTCCAATTCAGAATCTTATGAACTTGGTTCTTCACTCTGAGTTGTAACCAGTAACACATTCTACTTTTGCTTTCCTTACCTGTCAAAATACCGTTTGAGCATATTCACATGACACACTCTGTGAGTTTCCCTTCTATCTGGCGTTCTTATCAAATAATTCATCTCACTCAGTTTGATTTCAATTTGATAAGGCCCACTAAACCTTGCCTTTAAAGGTTCGTCTACCACTGGTAGTAACACTAATACTTTATCTCCACCAGCAAAATTGCAAAATTTGATCTCTTGTCCGCTTTCTGTTTCATCACACGCTGTGCTGTTTTTAAATGTGTCTAGCCAACTCAACCACTTTATTTAATCCCTAAAATTTGACAGATAGTCCAAATATGTAGTCTCTTAATTTCAGTGGTCCCCTTATCCCATGCCCAAAAGCTAATTCAAATGGACTGAATTTAGTTGATTCATTAGGTGTATCACTACTGGTAAAAAGTACAAGAATTCCTTTATCCCAATCCTCTGGATAGTCTTGACTATGGGCCCTTAACATGTTCTTTAAAGTTTGATTCCAATGCTTTCTGTGATTCTGGATCATACGCAGTGGGTTTGAATGGTTTAATTCCTAAGCTATCCATAACTTCCTTGAATAACTTTCATGTAATATTTGATCCTTGATCTGATTGTTTTTCTGTGAGTAGCCCATATCTGGTAAAAATTTCAGTAACTTTTCTACAATCCTTTTCACTGTGATACTGCATAATGGAATGGCCCCTGAAAATCTAGTAGACACATTCATTATGATCAACAAATCCTGATTCTCACCTTTTGTTCTCAGGAGGGGTTCTATGCAATCAATTAAGAATCTTGTAAAATATACCTCAAATGCTGGAAGTGGTATTAAGGTGCTGCTTTTATCTATGACTAAGATTTTCCTTTTACTTGCCATGAGTGGTATGACCGGCAAAAGTCAACCATGCCACTGTGTAGTCCAGGCCAATAAAAATGTTTCTGTATTTTGGCTTGAGCTTTCCTTACTCCCATATGACCTCCTATTGGTAACTCATGCTCCCTGCAACGCCTCCTTTCTATAACCCACCAGTAATACAGCTTGGTGAACTTCTGGAGCAGGAAAGTTGACGTTCCTGACCCAAAATGTCAACTTTCCTGCTTCTCTGATGCTGCCTGGCCCGTTGTGCTCCTCCAGCTCCACACTGTGTTATCTCTGACTCCAGCATCGGCAATTCTTACTATCTCTTGGTGAACTTCTGCCCATTTTTCATCTGCCTGTATATGTGCTGGTCTCCATTTTCTCTTCAAAATTTCATTTTTAAAATAGCAATATTTTAGGATACACTCATTCTTCTGTGTTTGCTTTTTCATATGACTGCTTTAGTTTTTCATCTTTCTGTTGTAATTCAGCTAACATCTTTGAACTAAAAATATCTTCCTTGTCCTCCACCTGTTATTGCTTTTTTTTCTCTCTCAACCATTTGATCAAAGATAGTTTCTGATAATTGAACTTCAACTTCCCTGTCTTTACTCCTTCTTTCTCCTCCTGCTTCAACCTGTGATTTTGTGACCTTGTTACCATACAGTCAGGAAAAATCCCAGGATATACTTCCTGTAATACTTCAGTTGTCTGATTGTCCACTGGCTTTTCAAGCAAAGTAGGCATCACTCCTACCTGTGTTCCAGCTATATCATTACCGAGAATAAAGTATATTTCCGGAACCAAGAATTTCTCTATTACTCCTACCACCGCTTCACTTTTCAATGGACTCTCCAGTTTCATCTTATATAATGGAATGCTACTCTTCTCACTGTGAATTCCACGCATTACTACCTTTACTGGCAATATTCCTTCTGAATTACATATTGCTTCATCTCTCACCATCAAAGATTGACTTGCTCCTGTATCTCTTAAAATCTTAATTTCTTTACATGCTCCTCCTGATTCACCTGAGTAACCCTTACCCATACAAGTACAGATAATTCTCCTGTAACACAATAGTTTCGTCCTTGTGTGGCCTTGCGCTATAGAAAATTGCGTTATAGGGAAATCGCTATAGAAAATCACTATAACTGTACAGCAGAAAGTTCATGTTGTCCAAATAGCACCCATTATTCATCAATTGTCTTACAGCCAATTTGTGTTAACAAAACACGTGTTATAGCAGAACTACCTGTAAATTCTTTAGAGATCTGGCACTTTGTTATCAATCAATCCCTGACCAGACTACATTTTTCTGCTGATTTTTGCCTTCCACTGTGCTTTCCTTTACCACTTTAACAAAACCCACTAGCTTGTCTTGTTTTCCCACATCTTGCCAGTGTTTTTCTTAAATCACCAACACTGCAACTTCATGTGGCCTATTACAGTGAAAGCACCGGATGTTTTTTACTTCTCTTCACTCCTCTCATGGGTTTCCTTTTTAACCTGTGGTAAACTATCTTTATTCTCTTCAATGAGAACTCCTTTTCCCTTAACACCTGAGGATTTCTCTTTTCCTCAATTTCTATCCCTCACAGACAAACTTTGATTTATGAACCGACTCATAATCATCTGCCATTTCAGCTGATAATCTTGCAGTCTTAACTCTCTGCTCTTCCACATGAGTTCTCAATACCTCAGAAAGTGAATTTTTGAACTCCTCCAAATTAACAGTCTCTCTAAGAGCATCACGTGTTTGATCTATTTTCAATGCCCTTATCCACCTCTCAGATTTACTTGTCTGATCTTTTCAAACACAATGTACATTTGACCAAGTTCCCTCCTTAGATTCCTAAAATGTTGTCTGTAGGATTCTGGTACTAGTTCATATGCTCTTAAAATGGCATTTTTCACCTCATCAAATTCCCCAGATACCTCCTTTGATAGTGATACAAATACCTCACTAGCTCTACCTACCAACTTTGTTTGAATTAACAATGCCCACATTTCATTTGTTTAGCCACTATCTCAAATGAATTGAAAAAGGCTTCCACATCCTTCTTGTCGAACATTGTTAATACTTGGACATAGTTAAACAAATCCCCACTCGGCCTTTTGTTTGCTCTCCATCACTGTCCTCATCGCTACTCCCACCTTTTACCTCCACCATTTTAAGTCAACTTTCACTTTTCAGTTCCAACTGCAAAGTTCAAAGTTCTCCATCCCTTTCTTCCAAGAGGGCTATTCTTTCTTTTTCTTCTGCTTTCAATCATAACTCAAACAGTTTCATTTCCTTTTCATATTCAAGTTGTTTCATTTGCAATTGAATTTTGGCCATTTCCAATTATTCCGATTTCTGGCAATTATAAATGCAGAACTATCGCTGCAATTATGTCCCTTTTCTTCATGGAAAAAGGCAACCCCAACTCCAGCTTATCTGCCAATTCCAAAAGCTTTACCATACCCACCTTCTGTAAACCACCCAGAATGACTTCTTCCATACCCAGGAAACTCTTAACCACTGAAAGAGCCATTATTACACATAGCACCCTCTATGTCAACCAACCGAACGCAACACCTGAAAAGAGAACACCAACGCTCACCATTCACTGTCTTTGAGTCCAAGAATCCATGACCCAACTTGGAATTAGAGATTTTGATCTCATCAAGACTCCCCAATGTGTTATGGACCAGACAAAACTCCCTCAAAATATCGAGGAGACAGCCTAGACCCTAATTTTTAACTTATTTAGAGGCAAGTGTAAGGCACTGCCTTCCAGATGTGATTCAATTGATCAAACTATGTGGCTTTAAGCAAAACACACTTTATTCTTACACCTCTATCAAAATACTTTACAAAATAATATATATTTTAACTACTACTCATCAATTATTCCAACACAGCAGCATCCAATAAACAAACTCTTGGCAAAGGCAAATTGAGCAAAACAGGTTTCTCTAACTTGCAATCTTCTCCAGTTCAGGAGAAAGGAAAAACTAAAAGAATGAATTCAGCACCAGAGAGAGAGAACTCAAGCTTTTTGCAGCAGCAGGGAGAGAGCTGTATCTAGCAGCTTCAACTCCAAACATGCCCCCCCCACTTCAACAACTGAAAGCAAAACTAAAACCCGGGTCTGTGTGAGCCTGACTTCACCTACTCATACTTCTTTTGTCTACTTTTAAAAAAACACCAAAGCTATTTACTATACTTTCTATAGAGCAGACACCTCAGCACCCAAGTTTATAACATCCCTCTTTAAGAGAACCAGGACAGAACAAATCCCTCTTAAAGGCACATATTGTCAAATCACACCAATATAAAACAGTCCAATGCTTTGTTTAAAAGAAGTTTTTATCTCTATTTTAATATTTTGCTTTCTAATTTATTTGTGAAAAAGATCATTGTGGTAAATATACATTTCTGTCTAAATAAAACCTGGAAGAACTTCGAATGCTTTCTGACCCATCTCCAGCACTTCAGCCTTCATTCTCCCTCCTCCTTCCTGCAACAGTGATAGGGTTCCCCATGTCCTTACCTACATCCCACCAGCATCCATATCCAGAGGATCAGTAGCCACCATTTCCACCACCTCCAACGAGATGCCACCACCAGACATGTATTCCCCTCCTTTTCCTTGTCAGCTTTCTGCAGGGACAATTCCCTCCAGGACACTTGGTCCACTCTTCCTTCACTCCCAAAACCTCCTACACAGCCTCACAGCCCCTTTCCTTGCAATCACAGAAGGTGTAACGCCTGCCCATTTAGTTCCTCTGCCCTCAGTATCCAGGGTCCCTGGCGCTGTGAGGCAGCAGTGCTTACCACTGAGCCCAATGTGCCTCCCTGTGCGACTGTCTGTATGGAGTTTGCACTTTCTCCCTGTGTTTGCATGGGTTTCCATCGGGTGCTCTGGGGGTTTCCTCCCACAATCCAAAGGTGTATATGTTAGGTGGCTAAAATACCTGTAGTGTTCAGGGATGTGTAGGTGAGGTGCATTAGCCATGGGTAACGCAGGATTATAGGGTAGGGGTATAGGTCTGGGTGGGATGCTCTTCAGAGTTGGTATGGACTTGTTGGACCAAATGGCCTGTTTCCACACTGTAGGGATTCTATTCTATTCTATCCAAGGGCCCAAATACACCTTCCAGGTGAAGCAGTATTTCGTTTCACCTGCACTTCACACCATCTAAACCATTGCTCACAATGTGGTCTGCTCTGCATTGTGGAAACAAAGTGTAGACTGGGTAAACACTTCACAGAAAACCTACGTTCTGTCTGCAAAAAAAGGATTCTGAGCTTCTAGCTGTCTGCCACTTCAACACATCCTGTTCCCTGGCCAACATCTCTATCTCAGGTTTGCTGCAGTGCTCCAGCAAAGCTCAATGTAAGCTGGAAAAACAGCACCTCATTTTCTGCTTGGGAGCCCTGCAGCCTTCTGCACTCAATATCGAGTTCAATCATTTTAGGGCTTGAGCTCTCCCATGTCCTTACCCCAAACCCCACACACCAGGCCTTGATATCTGCTATTACACACAATCCATTGTTAGCCACCCACAGCCCCCATTAATAGCTATTCACTCTCCTAGCTAGATCATTATCCACTCCTTTGTCTGTCCAACTGTTCTTCTCTTTCTGTGGGCTCTATCCACGACTATTGTTTACTCCTTAACCCGTCCTCCCATCCTATCTTCTGCATATAAACTGACATTTTCCTAGCTACCACCAGTTCTAAGGAAGTGTCACTCGACCCGAAACATTAACTCTGATGTCTCTCCACAGATGCTGCCAGACCTGCTGAGTTTTTCCAGCAATTTCTTTTTTTTGGTTTTGATACATTTTTGTCTATTGGATTATCAACTTGAAATCTAATACTACCAACAGATATGCATAACAGGTTAAAAACATGATTCAGACAGAAAATAGCTGGGCACTTTTTGAAACATATTAGGTAAAACACAGAAAAATTTTCTGAATGGTACTAAAGATTGAAGGGTTTTATTATAATAGTTGTTTATATAGCTAAGGTTTTTCATTTTGTGATGCTGAATCCAGGATGTTGCGTGCTCAATGGTAGCATTGTCACTTCTGAACCAGAAGGTTTTAGGTTTTGAGTTTAAGCCCTCACTGCCCTAACAACTCCTTCCAAAGACCTGAGCACATAGGCTACACTGACACATCAGAGTTGCTCTGTTAGAGGTGCTAGCTTTCACAGGAAACATTGAACTGTCTGCCCCACAACACTCTTTGATGAACAGCAGGGGCATTATCTCATTACCCTTGAGAACTTTGATCCCTTAACCGAAACCTAAAACAAATGAACCTGGCAATTTACTTAATTGATGTTTGTAGGAAATTCTGTGTGAAATTTAACTGCCAGTCATGATTGTATCTAGAAATACATGTGGCAGAATGTGGTACATTCTGGAAACTGATAGTTAGTGTCAATGATTTTTTATTAATGCTTGGAGCCCTCTATTGGTTGCTAATATGAGGAAGGAAATGACGAACTATGGTTCAGGTGGGATGTGGGTCTGTTTACTGGAGTGGTCAGAGGTGCTCAAGATGGTACATAAGATACCATTAAAATGTGGTGCTTTATCCTGGATTATGTTGAGTGTCTTAAATGTTGTTGGAGCTACACCTATTCAAGCAAATGGAATGTATTCCATCACACTCCTGACTTGTGCCTTGTAGATGGTAGACAGGCAGTGAGAAGTCAGAGTGAGTTACTCTACATCTGGCCTGCTCTTGCAGCCATTGTATTTATATTGCTAGTCTAGCTCAGTTTCCAATCAATGTAATAGAGGATAGAATAGAATAGAACAGAATACTATTGTCACGTGTACTCCAGTACAGGAGTACAGCAAAGCTTTTACAATGGCTGCCTTTAATGGTGCCATCTTAGTTACAAGTACCTAGGCACAAATCTTACAGAGTAAGAAGGAATATAGATTAGCATGAAAGAGTGAAAAAGTCCAGAATGATAATCAGTGACCATAAGTACTTAAGTTCCAGTCCATGCCTGCAGGCCCCAGAGCACGAGGCCATGCTGCCTCCACTTGCCAGTCTCCATCCACTTCACCGTCTCCGGTCCAGGGATCGCCCGCTTGCTCTGCCGCGTGACTCGGCCTGTGTTCGCTCTGTTGTGGGACTTGGCCCGTTCTCGCTCTGTTGTGGGACTCGGCCCATGCTCCCCCTGTTGTGGGACTCGGCCTGTGCTCGCTCTGTTGTGGGACTCGGCCTGTGCTCGCTCTGTTGTGGGACTCTGCCCGTGCTTGCTCTGTTGTGGGACTCGGCCCGTGCTCGCTCTGTTGTGGGACTCGGCCCGTGCTCGCTCTGTTGTGGGACTCTGCCTGTGCTTGCTCTGTTGTGGGACTCGGCCCATCCTCGCTCTGTTATGGGACTCGGCCCATGCTCAGTCCGCTCCGCCATGTGTCATGGCCCGCTCACTCCGTTCCTTGACTCCATTCTCCAGGTAGGGGAATCAGCAATGGTAATGCCATTCAATGTCAAGCAGTGCTGGTTAGATTCTCTCTTGTTTTGAGATGGTCAGTGCCTGGCACTAGTGTGACATGAATGTTACTTGCTGTGATGTCAGCCCATGCCTGGATGTATTCCAGGTCTTGCTGCATAGGAACATGAGTTGCTTCAGTGTCTGAGGAATCGCAAATTTGCTGAGCATTATGCAATCATCAGCAACCATCCCCATATTTCTAGAATTTACATTTTTGCCTCATGTAGTGTTGATCCATCAGCACTGAAGACTGGTGATGAGCCTGCGGACTGATATCTATAGACTGATTTCACAATGTCATCAAATCTCTTCCAGTATTTGTTGTCTGCCTATGACAGAGGATTTAATTGCTTTCTGATTCATTCAAGCGTCTTGTATCTCTCTGAACATTGAACAATCCTGAAGATGTTTTGTTAAGTATTTTCTTGGGACAGTGATGAAGTGTCATTGAAGTAAACTTATAGACACAAAGTTTCTCCTCCAGTGGTTTTGGGATGACCTCATTGTTTTCATTGAACCAATCTTTGCTTATGAGAGTTAGAGTCAAGGACCTCGAGAGCAGTGGAGACCATTACATTCCCGAGCGCTGCCTGTCATTCTCAGTGAGTGCTCATTTAAACCGTACACATGCTACTCCTGAATTTCTATGAAGTGAGATTTCTTAATGTGTGCCTGTTTGAGCATTGAGACATTGAGACATTTGTGAATCTTTGTTTCCTGGGGTGTCAAAATGATAGATTTTGATGTTTAAGTAGAAACGATAAGGCAGTAGTCAGTCTGTCTATCAGTTAGTGTCATGTGATGATTTCACTCCACACTCATCCTGTGTGCCCCCTGCCTCGTGATGACTTTGCAGGTGGCAATGCACAGAACCAGGGTGTATCCCAGATGTTTCCTTACAGTTAGGGAAGTGGAAAACAATGTTGGTGATTAACACCTCAAACCCTGTACACACCTTCAACCAGAAGAGACCATCACTGTTACAATTGCAACCTTATTTTTTTTCCAATGAATGCTTCCCACATCTGGTGATCTGCATCAACTCTTGCATTGAAATCATCAAGTATCATTAGCTTGTCCGTGCCAAGAGGTAGCAAAATGTTGAAAGAGATCAGTAAATAAGAAAAAGTAGGAGGTCAAAAAAAAAGGCCATCATTGAAACTTGGCTGAGGGACATGGATTTGTGAACACTTGACACAATGTGGTACAGGGGTCAAGGATGTGGAATATTTTGACAAGAAACTATAAGGCAGGATTGAGGAGTAATCCCTTGAATTTATCACTCGGAGAGGCACTAGGTCTTGTTTACCTTGTATTCCAGGTCTGAAGAAAGTGTTTGCCACATCCTCTGTCACTAACGCCTAACAAATAAAACCCCTCTCTCACAAGAAGAGACTTGGGAATCTTATGTTTCCTATTGGCAAATAATTGCTGTTCTGTCAATGTTTCCTTGACCTGGACCCCTACTAAGGCATGATTTGGATGAGGGAATAAAATGTAACGTCTCAAAGAAGATACCAAGTTGATTGGGAGGGTGAACTGTGACGAGGATGCAGAGATCCTTCAGCATGATCTGGACAGGTTGGGGGAGTGGGCAAATCAATGGCTGATGCAGTATAATTTGGATAAATGTGAGGTTATTCACTTTGGAAGCAAAACAAGAAGGCAGATTACTGCCTGAATAGCTGTAAATTGGGAGAGGGGAATGTGCAGCCGGACTTGGGAGTCCTTGTGCACCAGTCACTGAAGGTAAGTATGCAGGTGCAGCAGGAGGTAAAGAAGGCAAATGGTATGTTGGCCTTCATCGCGAGAGGTTTCGAGTACAGGAGCAGGGATGTGTTGTTGCAGTTATACAGGGCCTTGGTGAGACCACACCTGGAATATTGTGGGCAATTTTGGTCTCCTTTTCTGAGGAAGGATGCTCTTGCTCTTGAGGGAGTGCAGCGAAGGTTTACCAGGCTGATGCCGGGGATGACGGTTCTGACGTACAAGGAAGAGATTGACTAGGTTGGGATTGTTTTCACAGGAGTTCAGATGAATCGGGGGAGAGGATCTCATAGAGACTTACAAAATTCTAACAGGACTGGACAGTGTAGATGCAGGGAGGATGTTCCCGATGGTGGGTGTGTCCAGAACCAGGGGTCACAGTATGAGGATTCGGGGTAGACCATTTAGGACGGAGCTGAGGAGGCATTTCTTCACCCAGAGAGTGGTGAGCCTGTGAATTCATTACCACAGGAAGTAGTTGATGACAAAACATTGAACATATTCAAGAGGCAACTAGATATAGCACTTGGAGTGAATGGGAGCAAAGTATATGGGGAGAAAGCAGGATTAGGCTATTGAGTTGGACAATCAGCCATGATCGTGAAGGCCGAATGGCCTCTTCCTGCTCCTATCTTCTATGTTTCTATCTCTCTACGGCTTTTATTCTATCATTTGTTTTCAGGACTACCCTTCCACACTCACCCTCGCCAACTTGTTCTATTTTGCTCAATTGAAGATCATCAGCTGGGTCCACAGTGTGATGCATTTACGCATGCTGGAAGCTGCATACAAAAATACTCTAGACTCTGTTTTATGTAGGTGAAAGGAATTTGTACTTACATTGCATTTTTTTTTCAAGAAGGGGGTCATGGAGACATCCAAACTCTGCTGCATTCCCCATGACAATGTCCTAACCTATCTATCTGCCTGGGCATGTGAACTGAGATTGACAGTTAACTGTTCATGCCAATGACAGCCCAAGCAACCTGCACCCTCTACTCATTCTGCATAAAATGGTGTCTCTATTTTCTTTTCAAAGTCTGTTTCTCGCATCCTACTCCTGGTGAATGCAAGATAAAATGCTTCAACTTCTAATTTTAGCTATGTTTAAGTTCTGTACTACCAAGCATTTACTTGAAATAAATGAGTTTGCAACTTTGATTGCAATCATAACACAGTGTAGAGCTGGATGAACACAGCAGGCCAGGCAGCATCAGAGGAGCAGGAAAGCTAGCGTTTCAGGTCAGGGCACTTCTTCAGAAATGTGGGAGGGGAAGGGGGCTCTGAAATAAATAGAGATGGGGGGGCGGTGATAGCAGGTAGATAGTGGAGCGGATAGGGTGGAAGAGAAGATGGACAGGTCAGTGAGGTGGGAATGAAGCTGGTAAAGGTGAGTGCAGGTAGGTAGTGATGGGGATTAGTCAGTGAGATGGGAGGAGCAGATAGGTGGGAGAGAAGACAGAGAGGTCAAAGAGGCAGGGATGAGAGGAGGGCCTGGTCATGGGATGAGGTCAGGGGTGGGGAGATTTTGAAGCTCGTAAAGTCCACATTGAGACCATTGGGTTGTAGGGTTCCAAGGCGGAATATGAGGTGCCGTTCCTCCAGTTTCCGGATGGCATTGTTGTGACACTGGAGGAGGCCCAGGATGGACATGTCATCCAGGGAGTGGGAGGTGGAGTTAAAATGGTTTGCGACTGGGATGTGTTGTCGTTTGTTGCGAACCGAGCATAGCTGCTCTACAAAGCGGTCTCCCCGATGTAGAGGAGGCCACATCGGGAACAACGGATACAACAGACCACATTAGCAGATGTGCAGGTGAACATTTGTTTGATGTGAAAGGTGTTTTTGGGGCCTGGGATTGAGGTGAGGGCGGAGGTGTAGGGGCAGGTGTAGCACTTCCTGTGGTTGCAGGGAAGGGTGCCGGGGGTGGTGGGGCTGGTGGAGAGAGCGGTCCCTCCGGAAGGCAGATAAGGGTAGGGAGGGAAATATATCCTTCGTAGTGGGGTCAGATTGCAGGTGGTGGAAGTGGCAAAACATCAGCTTTCTTGCTCCTCTGATGCTGCCTGCCCTGCTGTGTTCCTCCAGTTCCACACTGTGTTATCTCAGACTTCAGCATCGGCTGTACTTACTATCTTTGATTGCTTTCATGTTGCATTCACTATTTTGTCAATCAATAAATATCGCACAGCAGAATTTCAACATCATACTTTCTAGTTTGGTAAATTCAAGGAAGAGTAAGGTTCTTGTGTACTCATGCTCAAACAGTGATATTAGATATTGTTGGACAGCAAATGTGTCATATTCCCAAAAAAGGCAGCTGTTTAATTATATAAAATGGTGAAGAATCAAGTCATTACAAATGCTTGCTTAACATCAGACTCAAAGCCTTTCCTGCTCTTCTAAATTCATCATGCAGCTGTCAAAACAAACGTGCTTTACAACAATTCTCAGCAATGTACTTTAAGGCATATCACTATAATAGGAACTGCACCTTTAAGGGTTCATGCCTTAGAATCATGATGGTATAATTATGTTACTCAGTTACACTGAGTTGGCAAGGACAGTCATGATCAGAAGTTACAGACTGCCTGCTGACTCACTCTTAGAAAAAAAAATTATACAGCTTTAAAGTTAAAAATGTAACAGCCAAAAGATACAATCCCAATCAGCTGTCTCTCTTTCAAATTTTGTATAATTAAAGGCAAATTACATATAGACTTTATAATCATGGAACTCCCTTGATGTTTTCAAAAAGTTTCATCCAGTGGAGAGCATTTGCTGGTCAACTCAGTATCATCATTGCCTCCTGGGAGATACAAAAACTTTGCAAGATGTCTTGTTTTCAATAGTACTTAAGGATAGCAGATAAGCCAAAATCTATGGAACCATTGATCAGTTTTCTGATTCAGTATGTGGATGCACCTGGGGAAATAAGGCAGGGCAGGTGACTGAGGTGTCAGTGGGGGAGCACTTTGGGACCAGTGACCATAATTCTATTAGTTTTAAAATAGTGATGGAAAAGGATAGACCAGATCTAAAAGTTAAAGTTCTAAGTTGGAAGAAGGCCAATTTTGAGGGTGTTAAGCAAGAACTTTTCAAAAATTGATTGGGGGCAATGTTTGCAGGTAAGGGGATAGCTGGAAAATGGGAAGCCTTCAAAAATGCGATAACGAGAGTGTAAAGACAGTATAAAAGCTGAAAGAACTGCGGATGCTGTAAATCAGGAACTAAAACAAAGAACTGTTCTGAGGAAGGGTCACCGGACCTGAAATGTTAACTCTGTTTTTTCCTTCACAGATGCTGCCAGACCTGCTGGGCTTTTCCAGCAACTTTGCTTTTGTGCAAAGACAGTATGTTCCTGTTGGGTGAAGGGCAAAGCTGGTAGGTGTAAGAAATGCTGGATGAGTAGAAAAACTGAGATTTTCATTAAGAATAAGAAGGAAGCATATTCAGGTACAGACAGCAGGGATCGAGTGAATCCCTAGAAGAGTATAAAGGCAGTTGGAGTATACTTAGGAGGGAAATCAGGAGAGCAAACATGAGACATGAGATAGCTTTGGCAAATAGGATTAAGGAGAATCCAAAGGGATTCTACAAATATATTATGGATAAAAGAGTAACTAGGGAGAGAATAGGGCCACCTAAAATTAGCAAGGCCACCTATGTGAAATCACAGGAGATGGAGGAGATATTAAACGAGTGTTTTGCATCAGTTTTTACTGTGGAGAAGGATATTGAAGATAGAGAATGTGGGGAAATAGTGACATCTTGAAAAATGTCCATATTACAGAGGAGGGGGTGCTGGATGTCTTAAAACGCATAAAACTGGGTAAATCCCCGGGACCTGATCAGGTGTACCCTAGAACTCTGTGGGAAAACAGGGAAGTGATTGCTGCGCCCCTTGCTGAGATATTTGTATCATTGATAGTCACAGGTGAGTTGCCGGAAGACTGGAGGTTGGCTAACGTGGTGTCACTGTTTCAGAAAGATGGTAAGGAAAAGCCAGGGAACTATAGACTGATGAGCCTGACATCGGCAGTGGGCAAGTTGTTGGAGGGAATCCTGAGGGACAGGATTTACTTGTATTTGGAAAAGCAAGGACTGATTAGGGATAGTCAACATAGCTTTGTCTGTGTAAAATCATGTCTCACTGACTGGATTGAGCATTTTGAAGAAATACTAAAGAGGACTGGTGAGGATAGAGTGGTGGACGTGATCTGTGTGGATTTTGGTAAAATGTTTGACAAGGTTCCTCATGGTAGACTGATGAGTAAGGTTAGATCACATGACATAGACAAAGAACTAGCTATTTGGATATGGTACTGGCTCGAAAGTAGAAGACAGAGGGTGGTGGTGGAGGGTTGCTTTTCAGACTGAAGGCCTGTGACCAGTGGAGTTCCACAAGAATCGGTGCTGGTTTCATTGCTTTTCATCATTTATATAAAAGATTTGGATGTGAATATAGGAGCTATGGTTAGCAAGTTTGCAGACGACACCAAAATTGGAGTTGTAGTTGACAGTGAAGAAGATTACCTCAAAGTACAACAGCAACTTGATCAGATGGGCCAATGGGCCGAGGAGTGGTAGGTGGAGTTTAATTTTGATAAATGTGAGGTGCTGCGTTTTGGAAAGACAATTCAGGGCAGGACTTATACACTTAATGATAAGATCCTGGGGAGTGTTGCTGAACAAAGACATCTTGGAGTGCAGGTTCTTAGCTCCTTGAAAGTGGAGTCCCATGTAGACTGGATAGTGAAAAGATATTTTTGTATGCTGGCCTTTATTGGTCAGTGCTTTAAGTATAAGAGTTGGAAGGTCATGATGTGTCTGTATAGGACATCGGTTAGGCCACTTTGGAATAATGCCTGCACTTCTGGTCTCCCTGCTATAGGGACGATGTTGTGAAACTGGAAAGAGTTCAGAAAAGATTTACGAAGATGTTGCTGGGGTTGGAAGGTTTGAGTTATAGGGAGAGGCTGAATCAACTGGGGCTATTTTCCCTGGAGCATCGAAGGCTGAGGGGCGACCTCATACAAGTTTATAAAATCATGAGGGGCATGGATAGGGTGAATAGACAAGGTCTTTTCCCTGGGATGGGGGACTGCAAAACTAGTGGGCGTAGGTTTAAGGTGAGAGGGGAACGATCTAAAAGGGACCTAAGGAGCAACTTTTTCATGCAGAGGCTGGTGCATGTATAGAATGAGCTGCCAGAGGAAGTGGTGGAGGCTGGTACAAATACAACATTTAAAAATAATCTGGATGGGTATATGAAGAGGAAGGGTTTAGAGGGATATGGGCCAAATGCTGAGCAACAGGACTAGATTAATTGAGGATATCTGGTCAGCACAGATTAGTCAGAGCAAAGGGTCTGTTTCCGTGCTGTACAGCTCTACGACTCTATAGTAATATCAGAGTTGCATTTTGATATAGTTAAATGACTGATTTTCATTGCCGCTCTCTGTAGAGGCTGGAAAGTATCATGGAACGGGATGGCTGAGTTAATTGCATTGGCAGTCCTAAGATTAAAATCATCAACCTCTCATTTAACATCTGTTTAATCTCTCTGTTCTAACAGTGACTGTCTGACCAGTTTGTGGAACTAATTTACCATCTGTGAATTCCTTGGCAATGTATTGCTTTACTGACGATTGCCTTTGACAATGGGAAGGCCATCCCATCTCAGAATTTTATTGCTGATTAAAGGTATATTTTGCATAATGTTTCTGTCTCTAATGCAATTCAAAGCATTCTTTAAGTAATGCCATAAACAATTATGTATTGCAATCAGCAAACCGTGGTTCTGAATAACTTCTGTTCTTGTTAAGCCACCACACAGGCTCATTTGCAAGTCCCACTGTGGTGTGTACTACACAAAAAGCAATCACACAAACCATTAACATCCATAAACAACAGGCTTGGAAAAAGATGAAAGCTGTCACAGAACTGCTGTGCTCTAATTCCATTGCCTTGACTTTGTCAGATATGCAGATAAAATCCTATGTTTGCATATTAAGATTTCTGCCATACATTTACAGGATGGAAACTGTTCCATGGAACTTCATGGCCAATATTTTAGGTTCACAGAATCATGGGGATCACTACAGAACTCAAGCTGCAGACTTTAGGCTGGACACTGTAGGAATTCTGTCGTAGATGTTCAATGGATTGGCCAAAGGTGTGCATCCAGTTAAATGAATAGAACTGGCAATTACTAATCATCTAATTGAATCATGGTTTAAGTCATTAGCTGGCCAGAATAAATGATACAGCAGTAGTACGTAAACAGTTTCTGCTGCAACAGTGGTTGAGAATTTCCATCTTTTCTTTTAGTAAATTCGTGGGATGAGTGCATCATTGACAAAGCCAGCATCTTATTGTCCATCTAATTGTCAACCACATTGCTGTGGTTCTGGAATCACATTTCAGCCAGGCCAGGTAACAATGACAGTTTCCGTCAAAGGGACATTAGTAAACTAGGTGGGGTTTTCCTGGCAATTGATTCATGGTCATGATAAGACCTCTTAATTCCAGATTTTTATTGAATTCAAATTTCACCACCTGCAGTGGGATTTGAACCAAAATGTTCTCCAGAACATTACATGGGTCACTGAATTAACAATCCACTGATAATACCACTAGGCTATCACTCCTCTTCACTTTGTGAAATCAGGAATCCTTCCTCACAAAATCCACAAATGAATTTCCCTTCACCAAAACGATTTGCCTCCAAAGCAGTAGGAGGCTGAAAGGGAATGACACTGAAACTGGAACTGGGTGAGTTGTGTGGAGTGGATATTTTATTTTTACCATTTATCATTCTTTGCTGCAAGTGTACTACATTCCGTATTGCATATTCTGTATTAGTTTGATAAATGATGTCATAGTTAGGCACCAGAAGTATGCTTGCCCTCACTTCATGACGATCACAAACACCAAAACTAAAACCAGACAATAGTTTCAAAGGATTGTGATGCAAATGGGGGGAAATTGAGTTGGACTATTGATCAGCCTCGATGTAATTTAAAGGTGGAATCAGTTAAAGGGATGGCTAACTTGGTAATGTTCCAAGTTCATGGAATGGATACTTGAGACTGATGATCCAAATTGCAGAGAGCTTCAGGATTCTAACACTTCACTGCACATGTCCAATATAATAAAAATGAAGCCTTTAGGGAAACAATTCAATGTCAGAAATACATGAACAAGAGGAAGAGCAGGATTGATTTTCACATAGTTTCAAGTGAACGTAGATGTGTCCTGAGTATAAAGAAATTCAACTTGCATAACTTTTAACAGTAAATTACAAGAACTTATGATATTGGAGAGTTAATGAAAGCTCAGAAAATAAGATTTGTAGCTAGGTACTGAGTGGCACCAAAGGATGTTAAAGCTACTCTGCATCTCAAATTGATTGGTGCAAACAGTGAAGTTGACACCTGTTACCCACTGAAACTCAGGAAGAAAATTGGAAGTGGTTTGGTTGACGTGAAAGAAAGAAACAATTAACTGACAGTATTTTGAAATTATTCACAATATTAGAAAGAAAAAGTAAGAATAGCTGAATGATGTTATCAGACAATGGGCCAATGCTTCAACCAAGGCAGTTTCAATGATTTGTTAAAATTCATTCACGTCACTAGCTCATCAAAAGATTGACAGTTAAATGGCACAGCGGAGAAGGGAATAAAATTGCAGAGAATTTGCTTTCAAAAGTATCAATTTTGAATCCATATTTAAATAGAGTAAGTCATACAGCATGGAAATAGGCACCTCAGCCCAACTTGCCCGCGCCATGCAGGTTTGCTAAACTGAACTAGTCCTATTTGCCTGTGTTTGACCCATATCCCTCTAAACCTTTCCTATCCATGTGCTGGTCCAAATGTCTCTCAAATGTTACAATTGTACTCACCTCTACCACTTCCTCTGGTAGCTCATTCCGTACATGCGCCCACTCTCTGCATGAAAAGTTGCCCCTTGGGTCCCTTTTAAATCTTTCCCCTCCCACCTTAAACATATGCCCTCTAATTTTGGACTACCCCACCCTGAGAAAAAAGCTTGGTTATTCACCTTATCCATGTCCCTCATGATTTTATTAACCTCTGTAAGGTCACCCCACAGTTTCCTACCCTCCAGGGAAAAAAGTTCCAGCCTATTAGTGTCTCTTTATAGCTAAAGCCCTTCAGTCTTGGTAACACCATTGCAAATCTTTTTTGCACCCATTCCAGTTTAATAGCATCATTCCTATAGCAGGGGAACCAGAACTGTATGCAGTACTCCAAATGTGGCCTTACCAGTATCTTGTACAGTTGTAAGATGACGTCCTAAATCCTGTACTCAATGCTTTCACTGATGAAGGCAAGTGTGCCAAATGCCTTTTCCACCACCCTGTCTACCTGTGACTCCACTTTCATGGAACAATGTACCTGCACTCCTGGGTCTCTCTGTACGATAACACTCCTCAGGGCCTTACTGTTAACCGTGTAAGTCCTGCCCTGGTTTGTCTTACCAAAATGCAACACTTCTCATTTCCCTCAGCATTCCTTATTACCTGGCACTGTTTTAAAATTCATTCAGAGGATGTGGGGATTGCTGGCCATTTATTTTGGATCCCTAACTGCCCGGAGGGTTAAAATTCAATCATATTGCGAAGGGTCTGGACTCACTTGTGGATCACATCAGGTAAGGATGATGATAGGTAGCTCTATGCAATTTAATGAAAATGGCAGGTTAGTAAGGAAATGCTTGCAATTTGCCATCACCAAGATCAGTTAATTCAGCAACTGGAAATTGACCAAAGCTTCCTTAATTATTATGTACAGGATATTTTGTTGAATATATTCATATCGATAATTGGGACTTCTTTTCATATAGGCTTACCCAGCTCCTTTAGAATATATTTGAGGTGAAATTAAGATGATGTTTCTTCACAAGATTGCTACATCATGGTACAATGCAAAACGATGTTTTAGACTAGCCCAAAACGCTCTTATAAGAAACATATGAGAGCTTTATTTAAGCATTATTTGTAGATGTCAAACGATGATAACAGCTGGTATGATTTGCCATCCGGTTAGGGACAGGATGAACTGAGTGTTATGTTCACCCAAGCAGAATAGATGATAATAAAAATTCCATATGCAATGGAGCTCATAAAGTGAGTCTTTTTTTCATTTATTTTCACTGTTCGAGTGCAATTTTTATGTTGTTTCTCTCTTCACCACATTTACTTTAATATTTAACTAGTACTAGTAAAACATGTTGCAAATGAGCTGTCATGCTTTATACTATAAATTTCCTTGAGCTCTGCAACTCCAGAAATAGATAAATCAAAATATGCCTTTACCTGGGCTGAAATTCCATGTAAATGTAGTGAGAACCAATAGTTACACGGAAGTCACTCTATTGCAAATCACGTGGGATATTATCTCCCCACCATGTCATCTCCATAACCATGGAAGTTAAAGAAAGAAATGCAAGTATTTATATAGTGCCTTTTACATCTCAGGCTATTCTAAAACATTTTACAAACAATTAAGTACATTTTAAAACGTGATCATGAAATTGTAAGTATTCTATTATAACTACTACCAAATGTTGTGTATCAAGTACAGTGTTTTCTAAACTTAGACAGTGATTGGGTAAAGAAATACAGCACCACTCTGGGGATAAAAACAAGAAAAGTTGGCGAAACTCTGAATATCTGACAGAGGCTACATTCTCCTTTTTACAGCCATCATTGGCACCTATTTTATAATCCTACCACTTCCTTAACACCATTATCACTCCCATGGTCTTTTGCTTTGGGCACCGTCACAATCTGTTCCTCTTGCACCTCCATCCCTCTGTCAACAGCATAAGACCCATCATTTTCCAGCTCCGTTCAGTTTTAAAGAAAAAGCCATTTTGGATCTGAAATATTAATTTTGTTTCCCTCTCTACAGATACTGCCGGACCTGCTGAATTTCTCCAGTATTTTCTGTTTTAATTTCTGACTTCCAGCATCTGCAGGATTTTGCCTTTATTTACCAAAATGATACTAGGACTCAGAGTTAAATTATAAGGAGTGATTATTGTTAGGGTAGTTGTTAAAATATGGACTATCAGTTTTCAACTTCCGTCACCTTATCTTAAGGCCTGAGACCGACATGAAGTAAAATGGTTGGTGCAGGTGTCAAGAAACTCATTTCTTGTTTTTAGTTTACAGTTGTATGATAGTTAAACATGTGGTACATGAAAGGTTGCTTGCAAATATGTAGCTTGGAAAACAATGAAACCAGACTCGATAATATACAAATAAGCATGTTTCAATAGCTGTTTGACAAAGCAGAGGACAAAGAAAAAGAAAAATGGATTGATAATAGCAAGGGCTAGAAAACTCTATTCTCTCATGGAAACACACATTGACTAAGAACAAAAGGATTCCACAAATTTTGCCACTGCTGCGGATGCAAGCATTGCAATGACAAGTAAGTACCATGGAGGCCTTTTAGTCCTTAATTCAAAAATGTGTTTTCTTAAAAGAAGCCTGGCTCAAAATCAAAATAATTGCAGATGAAATTTAAGTAGCTGCCAGGAGACAGAGAACTAATGAAATGTTACACACACACAGAGGCAAAGTGACCTGCAAATAACAGTCCTTCAAATTGGAAAAGCGGCAAGGCAAGCAACTGGACTGTGAACTTTCATGTTTACAAAAATGATGAGCATCTGATGACCCCTGCTTAAGAGCAAGCCACCTCCTTCATATTATGTCAAGTATGAGCATGTTGTGAAGGTCAAAGCTGAAGAGTTATCCCTAGTTACCCCTGTTCTACTGATAAATACCCTCTCTCATTTTGAGTTCTCAAGGTCTGCTAGCTAGTATCCAGTCAAAAGGAAACTGGAGATCAAAACAACTCTCACAACCTGAATGCTAGAAATCAATAACAAACAAAATCAGAAATTGCTGGAAAATCTCAGCAGGTCTGGCAGCATCTGTGAAGCAAAATCAGAGTTTACATTTTGGGTCCAGTGACCAATCTTCAGAACTGATGGTAGTTAGGAAAAGAGATAACAAGGTGTAGAGCTGGATGAACACAGCAGGCCAAGCAGCATCATAGGAGCAGGAAGGCTGACATTTCCAGCCTAGACCCTTCATCAGAAATCTTCATCATTTCTGATGAAGGGTCTAGGCCCGAAACGTCAGCCTTCCTGCTCCTA
>NC_063333.1:40944928-40969002 GCF_021869965.1 Rhincodon typus | reverse complement strand
CTACACCTTGTTATCTGAGTTTTTCCAGCAATTTGTTTTTGCATCAATGATAACTGTTGGTTACAATTTCTTAAACTATCTGTATAACAATCCTCTATTACTTTTTGAAACCATTTATTTTGACTCATTTATGTCTATATAACCAGTTTTGTTTTAAAATTTAAAATACCTGACACATTTCCAAGATAAACTGGCACTTTTATTTTGAAAGGCAGAGTTACAAAAGGCTCCAAAATGTCTGAAAATTCAGGGCAGAATTTTTCTATTTTCAGCAGAAGTGTTATGTCAAGTGGTGTCCAGTTTATCATAGCTCAGAGTGACTTTTCTCTCACAATCTTCTACCATTACCTAATTGATTAATCCAACCGGCTCATCGGCTCCTTTCCCAGGGAATAGCATGGCCAGACATCAGAAGGTATTGCCACTGCCAGAACATTCTTGCGTTCACAGCACTGGTGCTGTATTTAAATCCCAGCTACACGCCACTTCAGGTACTGCAAGCCGGAAAATGCCTCTCACACTTATCCATTAAATTCAAAACCTGGTCCAGAGGAATGGAAAGCTTGCTCCACACTTTGAAAAATGGACTCGGAAAGTCCTAGTGGACAAGGGTGGGTGACGAAGGTTTGGACTCACATTGCAGCCTGAGTCAGGGCTGTATCTGAATGAAATAAGACTCACAGTGGTGCAGAAAGAAGGTCAATAATCTCCTGTGTGCTGCAAGGATATGTGCCACCATCTTATCTCTACTATTTCACACTCACAGGACCACCACACCCTGTAACTCTGTAAACGCTCACACCTCTCAATAAAGGATATTATTAAACAAGAGTGCAAAAAAATTTACTAGGACGCTACCTAGACTGGAAGGTTTCAGTTATAAGGAGAGGTTGGATAGGCTGGGTCTTTTATCCATGGAGCTTAAGAGACTGAGGGGTGACCTTATAGAGGTCTATAAAATCATGGGAGGCATTGATAAGGAAGATAGCCACCAGCTTTTCCCCATGGTAGGGGACTCTGAAACTAGAGGGTGTAGGTTTAAGGTGAGAGGAGAGAGATACAAAAGAGTCCAGGGGGACAATTTTTTCACGCAGAGCGTAGTGAGTGTCTGGAATGTGTTGCCAGAGGTAATGGTGGAAGCGAGTACAATTTCATCATTTAAGGCATGAACATGGATGGGATAGGTATGGAGAGATATGGAGCAAATGCAGGCAAATGGGACTATTTTAATTGTGAAAATAAGGTGGCATGGGCAAGTTGGGCCAAAGGGCCTGTTTCCATGCTGTAGAGCTCTATGTCTCTATGGGTCTCACTAAGGCATATAGACCTACAACTCTCAAAATTGCATGCATCATGTCCACACAATGGGTGTCACCTCCCTCATTCTCCTAAACTACTATAACTCTTTAACAAAAGCAGAAATACATGGAAATACTCAACAGGTCTGGCAGCATCTGTGGAGAGAAAGCAGATTTAACACTTCAGGTCCAGTGACCCATCTTCAGCTCTGTTTTTGTTTCTATTTACAGCAGTTCTTTCAGTTTTTTTTACTATAACTCTTTCCAGTCTTTGCATTAAAAAGCAACACAAAACACAGATGAAGCAACCTTTAGCCCAACATTAAAAGACACTATGCAGCAAGAAATCTATTAAAGCAGTGTGAGATGTATTGAGGCTGGCAGCCTCTAAGTAAGTGCAAAGTGAGTCAGCACTATGAAAGTACACTGAGCCAGAAAATGAATCCCAATGGAGCTGCATGTATTTCCCTGCATACAAGGTGACCCGTCAGAAACACGCAAGTCATAGGTGTTCCTGAGATCCAAAGTAAGATGCCTTCGACCAAATGTGGTATGTAAGTTTGTTCTAGGTTCTTTTTCTGAAGAAGGGTCTAGGCCTGAAACATCAGCTTTCCTGCTCCTCTGATGCTGCTTGGCCTGTTGTGTTCATCCAGCTCTACATCTTGTTATCTCAGATTCTCCAGCATCTGCAGTTCCTACTATCTCTAGGTAAACAATGATGTGGTGAAACTAATGGTCTGACAATGAGAAATTGAATGAATGAAGGGTGGAGGTGAATGGCGACCATGGAGCATCCAGGGGTGTTGTTGTGAAGAACCATTTATATGTTGAACAGGAAAAGCATTCAGCGAATTGCAGCCACCAGGTACCTGCTGTGACCCATATGCCAGGAATTTTTACCATTTAACTTCTCTGTGAAGGAGAGCAGAACTGGAAATGGCACATATATAAAGCAAGTTGGTTCTCTTTAGAGACGCAAGCGGATGAAAATAAAGTAGTTCTTGCTCAATGGCAAGATTCTGAGGTTATCATTTAACGCTTAAAGGGAATATCATGAAAATCTTTCCTAAGAGAGATTATGAGCTTTTCATTCTCTCTGTATTTTGTTACGAGGCAGAGGACAAACTCCCTCTGATAACAAAAACCAAAACACACAAGAAGGCTCACCTTGCCACATAATTTGTTAAGAAGAAGTGTGAAAAGTGGTATAATCTGCTTCTCACCTCTCAATGTCTTCCGGTATATTCTGTGCCTTCTCCACTGATCCTCAGTCCGGAACACCTTTCTCCATTGAATTATTGTGTCAGGAACACCTCTCTCCATCAATTTTTTGTGTCAGGAATATTACCTAATAATGCCACTATACCTTTATTTAGATGATCATTACTCTGACAGCTCAGAGAATTCTGTGAGAGCCAGTGATTTTCTCTTTGGAGCTGTTGGTTTTATCTCTAATGGATGGCAGTTGCTCTCACACTGTTTTCAAATGCCCTCTTCTTTTATACCCTTGATGACCCATTAATATCTTACAATACAATTGGTCCTAGGTTGTCAAAACCATCAGATTTAAATTTAATTGGGCTTTGATATCTCGGGCCTGGTTTAAATTAATTGGCCAAATTTAAAAACCTGTTGTCTTGGTAAAAATGCTGCTTTGCCTCCTAACAGTATAGCCTTTTGATCGAATGTTTCAATTTCAAGAACTCTCTGTACATCTGCTGCTGCCTGCAGACATTTTTATTAATCTCCAAGCCTAAAAATACATCATCTTTTAAAGGGACCACAAACTCTTTCCCCTATCATTTTACAAACATCAAATACTCAACTTTGCAACAATTTTCTCACCTTTCATGATATGTTCATGCTACACCAAGCAGCAAAGATTTTTACCCACAATGTTAAAGACCAAAGCTATCTCAGAACAGTTACAAATCAAAATTTCCTGAGACCATGTGATGCATCATTCCCAAAAGTAAACTCACAATGCAGCACTTATTGCTCATTACAGGATCTTTTAAATTCATTATTGTTACAAATCATACTTTTATATACTTCAGGAGTTTTCCTCTTTCAATGGACTAGACCAAACCCCGTCAAATACGTCAAAAAAACCCCATAGGCCCTAACTTTTATCTTATTTTAAAGGCAAATGTAAGGTGCTATGTTCAGCTTTAAGTAAGACACACTTTATTCTCATTATATAAATACAATCCAAGCAAAAGAAAGAAGAATTTGAATAACTTAACTCTATTTGAAAATTTAGCAGAATAATAGATTATTTAACTACTAAGCAGCAACTGTTCCAAGACAGTAACATCTCCTAAGCACATCCTTGGTAAAGGCAAATTCAGCAAAATAGATTGTCTCACATACAGTTTTTCTCCAATCCAGAAGGAATGAACATCAAGAGAATATTCTGGCATAGAGAGAGAACATAAGCATTTTGCTATAGTAGGGAGAGCTGTATGGCATCTTCAAAACCCCAACATCTACTGAAAGCTAAATGAAACCTTGGTTCTAAGGGAGCCTGACTCCACCCATTCATGCTACTTCCATTGTTCCAACGTTAAAAAAAATACTAGGTCTCACAAACTGTTTTCTTAATTGGTTTGCAACAAACTGCTTGGCACTTCTGTCTCAAACTCTCTTCGTATAAAAAGCTAGGACAAAATACACGTCTTAAAGCCATCACATTGTCACATTGTTATAAGCATGAAATATCTGTTGCTTATGATAGTAACCATCACTTCTTACTGCTCTATGCTTCCATCTTTGTGTTGTATGGTCTGTTTACTCTTGAGCTGCCCATTATTTCTTGATGATGGCAGGTTTTTGTTCAGATGTTGATGATCTTTTCCATGTTTTTAATGTTGGTCTACATAAAGCTATTTGCATAAATTTATATTGTAATTGGGGCTGTTACTTTGTGCAAGAGCAATGTGCATCCACAATTTCTTCCCTGAGAAAATTATAAATCACATAAATTGATCGAGAAATCAGCTTTATGGTTTATTTGCAGAATGATCTAACGTCCACTTGCATCCTCAATTGACACAATAAATCAGAGACATTCATCCTTAAATAATTATTATCAAAAAGAAAGCTTGTTGACTAGACTGCCCTTTCTGTTTCTAGTTCAAATGTAAATGTATTTTAATTTATAGAGCAGGAAGGTATGAGAAGTTTTATGTTAATTGAGAAAGTGGCAAATCAGACTTGGCAGAATGTCAATATCATCTAAGGATTGAATGACCAAGATAAATGCATTAACCTTGTCATGAAATAAGTTAGATTTGTCTTTAGTATCCTTGAAGTTATTTAGAACATTTAAATGTTTAATGAAGAACCTTTTTGCAAACATCTTGTTGGACATTCGTTGCTGTATTGTTTTATAGAATTTCAAAACTCAGAGGGGCTTCTCAGGAGTTGTCAATACATTTTGATGGATCTGCACTAAATCCACATAGGCCAATGGTAGATTGATTTTCTGTCAGTCTAAGAGCTTGTCCTGCTTTGATTTAATTATCCAAGGAGTAGAGTGGCATTAACATAAGGTTTGCTGAAAATTATGATCGTAATATTATTCTATTTAAAGTTTTAAGTTGTGAAAAAAAGTTACATTTTGACAAGTTCCCTAGTGAGATTTATTTGAAACATAGGTTTATTAAGCTAGCACTTACCATGATGTTTCCACAGGCAGCCAACTTCTGACAGGCTACTTATAGAACTACAGATGGACTGGCCATTGTGTTAATATAAGCCACATTAAGAAGAAACACTGTATATTTAATATTTAATATACAATTATAATACACATCATTAGTAATGTATTAACGGTGTAATTATTCCCGTGATTCCAATATCTGAGTTATGCCTTCAGCTTATCATGAAAAATTAGGTTTATTTGGATAGTTGGTTTTTGCCATTGATAGCTTAATTGACCAAATTATGAATAGATGTAACATTTTTATTCATACATGTTGAAATAGAAATACCCTTGTTAAAATAAATCCTAATGCTCTTGCTGCTGCTGCTGCTGCTACAGAGCATCATGTGTCCTCATTAGGTTCGGAATCATCATCGAGTCTAGTACTGTGAAAGCCAGAGCCACACGAATATATAAACATTCTGAACCTCTTTGCCAGCTCCACTTGTATAGAGTACAGCACATAGGATTACAAACTACATTCTGCCTGGAGTGTAGTACAAGGCTGGCTGGGGCAGATCCAAGGATTGGAATCTCATCTTCAGGAAGCCTACCATCTGATCTACAAGGGCTCTGGTTAAGCAAGGGAGTGCATTGTATCCAAGATTAGCCTCAGTCAGGGACATCAATCATGGTTGCAGAGGGTAGTCCTCATCTTCCACTAACTATCTTTATAAGGCATCTAGTCAATGGGATGAAGCAGGATCCTTAGAGTTCTTGATATTAGCATAATGACAGCTCCCAGAATACCTGGCACAGACCACTAAGATGTGATATGGATGAAGGTGCAATAATGTGACTCTGTTTTTTATTGAAAAAGTCAGCTGAACTGTGATTACGGCATTCTCAACATGACATGTGCCCTGCACTTGGGGGAAGCCAGGTATGGTGAAGTGGGAGGGTAAACAACCAGTGGTCATGTTGCATGTTGGTACCAATGACTTGGTTAAGAAAAATGAATGAAGTCCTACAAGAGGAATAGAGGGAGTTTGATGTAAATTGAAAAGTAAAACCTCAAAGGTAGTAATGTCAGGATGCTACCAGTGCCACATTTTAGCGAAAGTAAAAATAACAAGACATACCAGATGAAAATGTGGCTGGAGAGACAGTGTAGGAAGGAGGGATACAGATTCCTGGGAGCTTGGAGCTGGTTCTGGAGAAGGTGAGATCAGTGCAAGCAGGATAGATTATATCTGGGCAGGACTGGGACCAGGGTCTGTGGGGTTGGAGGGGGGAGGATGGGGGTGATGGTGTTGTTTGCTAGTGCTGTTAAGGAGGGTTTAACAGAATAGCAAGGGGATGGGTACTGATCAGGGTGACAGAAGATGGAGAAACAAGGATGGAAGTGAAAGACAGAAATGAAAGAAGCAAAAGTAGAAGGCAGTATAAACAAAACAATTTATATAAATGATTTGGATGAGAATATGGAAAGCATGACTAGTAAGTTTGCAGATGACACCAAAGTTGGTGGTATAGTGGAGAGTGAAGAAGGTTCTCTAAGCTTTCAGAGATGTTAATCGTTTGAGTCAATGGGCTGAGAGTGGTAGATGGCGTTTAATTTGGATAAATGCGAGGTGTTACATTTTGGTAAAACAAACAAAGGCAGGACTTATACAATTAATGGAAGGCTCTGGGTAGTGTTGTATAACAGACAGACTGAGGGGTTTTGGTACATAATTCTTTGAAATTTGCATCACAGGTAGACAGGGTGATAAAGAAGGTGTTTAGCAGGCTTGCCTTCATTGCTCAGACCTTTGAGATTAGGAGTCGGGACGTCATGTCGAGGTTATACAGAACGTTGGTGACGTCTCTTCTGGAGTACTGTGTGAAGTTCTGGTCATCCTTCTATAGGAAGGATATTACTAAATTGGAGAGGGTTCAGAAAAGATTTAACAGGATGATGTCGGGAATGGAGGGTTTGAGTTATAAATAGGCTGGATAGGTTGAGACTTTTTTCACTGGAGCGTAGGAGGTTGAGGGGTGACTTTACAGAGATTTATAAAGTCATGAGGGGCATACATAAAGTAATAGCAAGGGTCTTTTCCCTAGGATGGGGGAATTCAAAGCTAGGGGACATATTTTTAAGGTGAGAGGAAGGAGATTTAAAAAGGACACAAGGGACAACCTTTTTATAAAGAGAGTGGTACGTGTGTGGAATGAACTGCCAGAGGAAGTAGTGGGTGCAGGTACAGTTACAACATTTAAAAGATATTTGGATAAGTACATGAATAGGAAGAGTTTGGAGGGATATGAGCCAAATGTTGGCAAGTGGGACTAGTTTAGCTTGGGAACAAGGTCAGTGTTGACTAGTTAGACTGAAGGGTTTGTTTTGTGCTGTATGACTCTATTACTCTATAAGGGTGAAAAATAAATGTTGCCACAGTCCAAAATTAAAGCTATGCTGACTAACAGTGTTAAAAAGGCAAATCTATAGACTTTGTGTCCTGATGAATGGAAGGCTAGTAATAAGATAGATGAATTGGCAGAGCAGATGGATATACACAGTAATAATATAGTTGTCATTTTACAGACATGACTGCAGGGTTACCAAGAATGGAAACTGAACATCTAGGGATGTTCATTAATTAGGAAGGACAGGCCAAAAGAGAAAGGAGGTCAGGCAGCCTTATTGGTGAAGGAGGAAATCAATGCAAATGATATTAGCTTGGATAACCATGATGTGGAATTTGTATATATATGGAAATAAGAAACATTAAGGGGCAGAAAATTTTGTTGGGCATTGTCCATGGGCCCCAAACAGTACTAGAAATGTAAAGGAAGGTATTAAATGAGAAATAAGAGCTGCATGCAATAAGGGTACAACTGTAATCATAAGTCACTTCAATTTAGATATAGATTGGACAAACCAAACTAGCAATTGTATTGTGGAGCAGGATTTCCTGGAGTGTATGGGATGTGAGGGTTTGCAATTTGATAAGATGAACAAGGGCAGGACTTATAGAGTTAATGTGAGGGCCCTGGGTAGTGTTGTAGAGCACAGAAACCTACGGGTTGAGGTACACAGTTAATTGAAAGTTGCATCACAGATAGACAGAATGGTAAAGAAGATGTTTGGCATGCTTGAGTATAGGAGTTGTGACATTGTGTTGCACTTATTGGTGAGGTTCTGGCTGCCCTGCTATAGGAAGGAATTATTAAGTTGGAGAGGTACCTTGTAAGAGGTTAGTGGACAAAATTAAAGCGCATGGGTTTGTGGTAGTATGCTGGCATGGATCAGGAAACAGGAAGTAGGAATAAATCTGAGTAGCAGACAGTGTTTATTGGGATTCTGCAAGAGTCAGTAATTTGGCACCAGCTATTCACGATATATATAAATTATTAGAAGAGATAACCAAATGCAATCTTTCCAAGTGTACTGATGGTACAAAACTGGGTAGGATTGTGAAAACCAAAAGAACTGTGGATGCTGTAAATCAGGAACAAAAATAAAGTTGCTGGAAAAGCTCAGCAGGTCTGGCAGCATCTGTGAAGGGAAAAACCAGAGATAACTTTTCAGGTCCGGTGACCCTTCCTCAGAACTGAAAACAGAAATTTCTGTTTCTTTGTTTTTGTTGTTGTTGTGGGTAGGATTGTGAGTTGCGAGGAGGGCACAAGGAGATCCCTAGATGATTTAGACAAGTTGAGTGAATGGGCAGTACTTGGCAGATGCAATTTAACATGGCTAAATATGAAGTTATACACTTCGGTGTGAAAAATAGAAATGAAGTGCATTGTTTAAATGGTGACATATTGGGAAGTGTGGGTGTACACCAGTCAATGAAAGTAGACAGGACGGTACAGCTAGCAATTAGCAAGGCAAATGATATGTTCGCCTTCATTGCAAGAGGATTTGAGTTCAGAAGTAAGGAAGTTTCACTGTAATTATACAGGGCCTTGAGGAGACAACACTGAGTATTGAGTGCAGTTTCAGTCTCCCCACCTAAGAGCTGATGTACTTGTCAAAGAGGGAGGGCAGTGGAGATTTACTAGGCTGATATCATGGATGGCAGGATTGTTGAATGATGAGAGATTGGACCTGTATTCACGAGAGTTTAGGAGGATGTGTCAGGGTCTGTTTGAAAAGTCTCAAATATTCTCGAACAGGGCTGGACAGATTAAATGCATAAAGGATGCTTTCCTTGCTTGGGGAGTCTAGAAATAGGGGACACCGTCTCAGATTATGGAGTAGACAATTTAGGACTGAGATGAGGGAAAATGTCTTCCTTGGAATTCTCCACCACCGAAGGTTGTAGAGGCCAAGTCATGGAAAATATTCAAGGAAGAGAAAAATAAATGATTAGATTTTAAAGGCATCAAGGGGTGTGGGAAGAAAGTGGGAATATGGCACTGAGATAGAAAATCAACCATGATCATTTTGAATGGAAAAGCAGGGTCAAAGGATGAAATGGTCTACTCCCGCTCTTAGTTTCTATGCTTTTTATGGTGGAAAAGCCTACCACCTGGCTTGTAGCACTGACATTGTGATGGGGAAATGAGATGAAACTGTGTGAATTATTTGCCATGTAGACTGCTGTAGGCATAGCACAGTGGCACGCAGCAACATGTCTTCCCTCTTGAGCGTTCTTTGTTGGCAAACATGACAAGCTGTCTCACTTTGAGTCTGTCTAAACAAGAAGGCAATACAAGAGTGCTGCGAGCCTGCAAGTTTTGAATGAAGTGGCAATGCACAAAAAGCTGAGGTAGTGATGCAGCGAGCATAAGACCAATGGACATAGAAGCCCCCTATATAGGCCATTCAGCCCATCAAATCTGCTACACCATTCAGTGAGATCATGGCTGATCTGAAAACCCTCAACTCCACTTTCCCTCCTTTTCCCCCATAGCCCTTGATTCCTTTCCTGTTTAAAAATCTATCTCAGCCTTGAATATACTTAATGAACCAGACTCTGCAGCTGACACAAAGTGCAGACACCAATCCAGGCATAATGGTATTCCCATGTGTCTGTCGCCCTTTTCCTCCAAATTGGTAGAAATAATGGGTTTGCACGGTGCTGTTACTGAAGCCATGGTAAGTTACTGCAAGTGTATCTTGTAGGTGGCACACACAGCTGTCACAGTACATCAGTTGTGGAGAGACTGAATGTTAATAATGTTAGGTGGTCTTCTAATCAAGTGGGCTGATCCTGGATAATGTTAAGCTGCTTGAATATGGTTGGAACTGCACTCATCCAGCCAACTAGCAATCATTCTATTACGTTCCTGATTCCAGCTTTAATGACGCTGGGCGTGTTTTAAGGAGGCAAGAGGTGAATTTCCAGTATCTAACCTGTCCAATTCAGTCTCTGGTAAGTGGTAACCTCTCAGGATATCAACAGTGGGGAATCAATCCGATGATGGCAATTCCATTAAATGTCAAGGGGCAATGATTGGATTCTGTCACGTTCAAGCTGGTCAATGTATGTGTATCGCAAATGTTATTTGCCATTCATCAGCCGACACTCAAATGTTTTCAAATTCTTTCTGCATTTGGACCCAGACTGCTTCAGTCATTGTTCTATCAGAATATTATCAAGTGCAACCTAGCTCAGTGAGACAGTTGTCATTGGAGGTCATGACTGTCATAAAATTATGAATGAAAAAACCATTTCATTGCCATTTTCTAGAGTATTATAAGAGCAGGGAGCCAGAACACAATATCGTCAACTGTAATCACATTTCTGGTAGACCAGAGGAAATAAAGAAAACGCCTGCCTGAAACATGTATGAACAATTAAATGATCCAACAGTTAACAATGTCTTCTGCATCTACTTCCAAGGTTAATTCAGGATTTATTTTGAAATTTCCTGAAGGATGATTGCAGGATCCTAATAGGCTGCTTTTCCAGAATGTAAGAGTTGTGGGACAAAAATTTATATGTTTCTTTTCAAACATATTTCATAGAGGAAGTTTCTCAACATAATGTTGGATGGGGTTTGGGGATGGATTTTGCTACTTATAGAATTAGTTGCCTCTGATGTCAACTCCTTTTTCAAATTAGTCCACTGCAAGACCTTTAATTTTGTATAGCACAAAGACGTCTACCCCCAATTTTCAACGACACCAAATCTGAGTGAGCAATTTAAGTGGTTCACATCACATATAAACAACAAAATGCTGGAGAAACTGAGCGGATCTGGCAGCATCACTAGACAGAGAAACAGAGTTAATGTTTCAAGTTCAATATGAGTTTTGTCCACAGATGCTGCAAAATATGTTTCATTTTTCCAGCATTTTCTTTTTATTTTCAGATTTCCAACATCTGCAGTATTTTATTTTAGTTCAATTCAGAAATTTGGCCAGATTCAACAGAGTTGAAATTGCCTCGAATGAAACACTCTGAGACAGCAGCAACATCAAATCCCACTGCATGCAATTCCTGATCTTTACTGATTGATATACTATTAAATTCATGATGGCATAGGAATCTATTCACATTACCATAAACTTACTGGTGGTAGTTAAGGCAAGTCATTTTTGATGATCTAGCAGCATGCTCCAGTATTGCATAAATTTCACATTAGGATTTTAGTCATCAATAGCAATTATAATTACACCAGTGAAAATGAGCATTAATGAGAAATTATTAATAGGCTGTCCTTAAAATCCAGATCTTTGGACTGAAAATAATGTGATTTTGTTTTGCATAGCAACAAAAAAATGTAGATACTACTATCTTCATTTCACTTTCATATTCTCGAAAGCAGAATTCAAATTAATTATCTTTCACATATTACTGCTGCAGTGGCTTCCTTTATGACAGAGGGAGGTATTGGGCTCTCTGCATTTCCCAGTTTATATTTAAAGTTACAGTGAACACATTTGTTGCAATTAATCATTGCAGTTATTATCTGCACTCTGTATAAATTGCCTCAGACTGCACATTTGATCGCAGGTAAACATGCAGTTGAAAAGTTAGATTTCCATTCTTCAAATCAAGGGCCCTTGGGCTTGTTAGATGCTTAGCCTTCCCCCCTTTATTCATTCCCAGATGCAGCTCCATGCTAAGATATTATTTTGAAAAATGATACTTTTAGCAGACCCCAGTGGTTCTCTTTAAGACCATTACTTAGGCTACTTGTCAATCTGGTTTTACTCTCCATGTTTTCTGTGTTCAGGGCAAAATAAAACCCTTCTAAGTCCTAAAACAGATACTGGGCTCCTTTTATTCCAAATATTTAATGTCAATTTTTGCCATATAGATAGTTCAGCTCTGGCTGTTGGTATTGAACTATAAGTAGAGTGTTTGGTTGAATTTCAATCTGAGATGTCAAATGGAGGTTGTTAGAATTTTATTGATCAAAGTTAGGTATTGCTTCATGCTAGGAAGCATTAATATGCCTGCTCCTTATCATCCCAAGCCCAGACCTTGTTCACGTCTTTCTGTATGCAACCGTTGATCAATATATACTTACAAAATGGTGAATAAAGCTAGACATTGTGTAATCATTAGAATACAGCAACTTCTGACATCATTAGGACAAGGTCATTGATGAAACATCTGAAGGCAGTTGTTCCTCGGATATTGCCTTAAGGAACTGGGCTTTTGTACCAAATTGGCAGTTTCCCTTCCCCTGAGCCAGGAGGCCCAGGTTCAAGTTCCACCTGCTCTGGCGGTATGTAATACCATCTTTAAATAGATTGATATAGAAAATATCGGTCCTAAGAAACTGGGCTCTTGTGGTGCACTGGCAGCGTCTTGCAAGTCCTACCTGTGCCAGAGCTACGCACTAACATCTCTAAATGTTTAAGACATACCTGCCCTAAGGAGCTCCTACAACAGCGTTGTGGCCTGAAAATCCTCCAGTAGCTGCAACATATGTGCCAGAAATTATTCCAGCCATTGGTGTATTTTCATCTGATTCCTATTGACTTTAGTTTTATTGGTGTCCTTCATTCAACCTTTTCTTAAGCCTTTATTAATGGTTATTACTCAACATTCTTGTTTTGTCTCCATAATTAGATCAAAGCTATATTTCCAGCAACGAGATATTCTGTGCCCTTACTACCCTCAATGTTTCCTCCAAAGGATAGGTAAATAGTCATGGTCTTTTCCTCAGGGTCGGGGAGTCCAAAACTGTGTGGGCACAGGATTAAGGTGAGAGGAGAAGGATGTAAAAGGGACATGAGGGGCAACTTTTTCATGCAGAGGGTGGTGAGTTTATGGAATGAGCTGCCAGAGGAAGTGGTGGAGGCTGGTACAATTACAACATTTAAAAGGCATCTGCATGAGTATAAGAATAGGAAGGGTTTAGAGAGATATGGGCCAAATATTGGCAAATGGGAATAGATGAATTTAGGATATCTGGTTGGCAAGGATGAGTTGGACCGAAGGGTCGCCTCATTACAGGAAAGATGTGGAGGCGTTGGAAAAGGTGCAGAGGAGATTCACCAGGATGTTGCCTGGAATGGAGGGAAGGTCTTATGAGGAAAGGTTGAGAGAGCTAGGGCTTTTCTCTTTAGAACGACGAAGGATGAGAGGTGACTTGATAGAGGTGTACAAAATGATCAGAGGTATAGATAGAGTGGACAGCCAGAGAGTTTCTCCTAGGGTGGAGGTAGCTATTACGAGGGGGCATAGTTTTAAAGTGAGTGGAGGTAGATACAGGGGAGACATCAGAGGTAGTTTCTTTACTCAGAGAGTGGTAGGGGCGTGGAATGCATTGCCGGAGAGGGTAGTGGAGTTGGCCTCATTAGGGGCATTTAAACGGCTATTAGATAGGCATATGGGTGATAGTATAAGGTAGGAGTGGAGGTTAGGTAGACCTTAGGATTAGGGTAAATGGTCGGCACAACATCGTGGGCCGAAGGGCCTGTACTGTGCTGTACTGTTCCATGTTCTATGCTGTACAGCTCTATGATTCTATGACTGTAAGTGATGTTCAGTTGGTTAATTAGCAGAGGGAAGGTTTTAAAGTTCCCACATTCATGTTTGCTCAGCAATCACTAACATTTGGGGGACCCAAGGTTAATGTGGAGGACCATCAGATCCACCCCTCTCTGCTGTTCACAACTGTGCCATCACCTCTGACAGCTCTGCTCTGCACTCAGGACAGAACATACTCAGGGTTAATGATGGAGGAGTCCTGGTCATTGCCTTATGGAATACAAATTTGAGGATGTGAATATGTCAAACTGTTGTTTGAATAATCTATTGGACTTCCCTAATTTTAACATTAGTCCATATATTTTATTGTGGAGGACTTTCCTGGGCTGACTGGGCTGGTTATACCTTCTTTATGTTCTAATTCAATGCCGAAGTGACTGTCAAGTGACCTATTCTTGTTTACCTTTCTAGTGGTGATGCAATTGAATGGCTTGTTTGGTCAATTTAGACAGCAGTTAAGAATGAAACACATTGGTATGGGACTGGAGTCACACACAGACCAGCCGAGGCTAAAACAGCTGGTCTCCTTTCCTAAAGGATGTTAGGAAGCATGTTGAGGCTTTACACACAATTACTCTACTGATAATAACATTTTACTTCCTTTTTTTTGTTTAAAAACTGCCTGGATAGTAGTTAAGGCTACAGTTTCAGAATTACTAGTCTAGGAGTTTAACAGTTACTTTACTGCACCTTTTCAATGTGCATCAATGCAACCAAAGATTACAGGCTGAATGAAGCTCATCCATATCCGGTGTAGACACAAAACACTGAAGTAGAAGACTGGAGATTTGAATTCACATACTGAACTTTCAATCTCAGCTACATTATTTGCAGAGAAATCAATTTCATTCAGATCAAAAGAGATCAGTATTTTCATCAGGCTGACTGTAGAATTAGTGATGTCATTGAAATAGTCATTGCTCACATCCTCCCAGTGCTGAAATTTGACTTTCAAATGAAGAAAGATGAGATTGAAGGCCCTTGATACAAGAGCGTATATGTTTGCCAAAAAAAATTATTCTGAGGATGTTATTGGCTTCAACTCATTCATGCAAAAACATAGGAGCAGAATCATAATATTTACAACACTTGACATTTCCCATGAAATTCTGTGAAGTAACATTCAAAAATTTGGAATTTTACTGAATGGTGCAAAAGTGATAAAATAATTTTATTAAACAGCTTGTAAAAACTTCACCTATGCTCTATTCTTCTTACTGTAACCATTAACTGTTCAAGTCTCTATTTCCCACAGAAAAATATGGAAGAAAATAAGGAAAGAAAAGGAGGCATGCTGGAATAATAATAGAAATTGAAATCAAGAACAGTACCTCAAGTGCAGGAGTGAGGCTAAGGCTGAAATAAGGAAAGCTAAGACAAAGCAGAGGAAAGCATGGCAGACTGCACTAAAACAAATAGTGAAGTGTTCTTCAGATATACTAACAGTGAAAGATTAGTGAAGGATAGAGTAGAATCCATAAGGAGCAAGCAGGACAAATTGCTCGCTGAAGAAAATGGTATGATAGAGATACTAAAGGAATATTCGCTTCTGTCTTTACCAAAATATGAGATGGTGACAATGGCCCAGTTGATGCTGTGGATGTTTAGCAACTGAGCAGTATAGTGATAGATAAAGAAGAGGTGTAGCACTCCCGGTAGAGAAGTCACTAGGCCCAAATGGAATGCGCCCTAGAGTGTTGAGAGAGGTAATTGCAGAGACATTAACAGAAATTTTCCAGGCCTTTCTGAACACAGGATTAATTCTAGGAGACTGGAGGATTGTCAATGTGACGCTGTTGTTTAAGAAAGGGGCAAGGGATAACCCAGCAAACTACAGGCTTGCCATCTTGACATTAGTACTGAGAAAACTGAGAAGTACTGAGAAGCCATAATATGGGATAAGGTAAATATACCTAGAGAAAAAATAAGTTTATACCAGAAAGTCCACATGGCTCTGTCAACAGCAGGTCATGTTTCACAAATTTAATTACGTTCTTTGATAAGGTGACACAGGCAGTGGAGGAGGGTAGTGTTGTGGTTGTTGCATGTTTGCACTTTCAGAAAGCATTTGATACACTGCCACGCGACAGGTTGGTTAGCCAAGGAGAAATGTTTGGGATTGATGGGTCCTTGGCAGCTTGGATTAGAAGATGGCTAAAAGATAGGAAACCAAGGGTAGATATAGATGGGCATTTCTTAGACTGGAGATGAGTTGAAAACAATGTTCCCGAAGGATCAGTGTTGGAACCCTTGCTTTTTTCTGATTTATATAAATGATTGTGTACATTAGGTAGATTAGACATCAGAAATGCAGGGTTACAGGTAAAAGGTTAGGAGGATAGGTCTGGGTGGGATGCTCTTCGGAGGGTGGGTGTGGACTTGTTGGGCCGAATGGCCTGTTTCCACACTGTAGGGATTCTATGATTCTATGGGTGCTGGGGGAGAAATCTCTAAATTTGTAGATGACACTAAACTAGGGAGAATAATGAATTGAGAGAAATACGCTGAGCGACTTCAGAGGGACAGGTGGCCAAATGAGCACATGCCTGGCAGATGAATTTCAATGCAGAGAAATGTGGGGAAATGTATTTTGGTAGAAGAAACATGGAGAGATAATACATACTCAATGGTACAACTTTGAGGGAAGTACAGGAGCAGAGGAACTTTGGAGTTCAAGTGTATAATTCTCTGAAAGTGGCAAGGCAAGTTGAAACAGTTGATAAGAAAGCTTATAGGATCCTTGGGTTTATGAATAGAGGCATAGAGTATCAAAGCAATGAAGTGATGCTATATTTCAACAAATCATTGGTCAGACCACATTTTCAGTAGTGTGTTCACTTCTGGGCACCTTGTATAAGGAAGGATGTTAAAGCCCTGAAGCCAGTCAAAGAAGATTCACTTGAATGAGATGAGGAATGAGGTATTTTAGATACAAAGAAAGATTGGAGAAGTTGGACTTATTCTCTTTGGAGCAGAGAAGATTAAGAGGTGAATTTGTAAAGGAGTTCAAAATTATGAACAATTTTGACAGGAATTTTGACAGGATAAAGAAGGATAATCTGTTTCCATAAGTTGTTATGTCAGTAACTAGGGATCAAAATTTCAAGATTGCCAGCGAGAGAGCTGGGAAACTAATGAGGAGAAACCTCTTTATTCAGAGTAATTGGAATGTGCTTCCTGGGAGAGTGGTGAAGGCAAATTACACAGGAGGTTTCAAAAGAAAGTTGGATATATATTTATGGTGATGAATTTAGAGGGCTGTGGAGATAGGGCTAGAGAATGGAACTAGCTGGGTAGCTCTTTCTAGAGCCAGTACAGACATGATAGGCTGAATGGCCTCCTTCTGTACTGTAAAATTCTATGATTCTCTATATATACACATATATATTAGTAATAATACATGCCCAGAGATTTGAATTGTTCACCTTTAGAGCTAACTGCTCATCATACACTTTGTGATTTTTTTTTCCTCTTTATGAACTGAAGTAGACTCCAAGTGAAATTTAAAGGAAAGTTTATGTGCTTTTAAGAAATGAAACTATTTCTGAAGATACGTAGAATACTAAATCCCTCTTGATTGTTGTTTCATTCCCCTACAATGTGCTTTTATTTTCATATTTTATGTTACAACTCACCGCAGCAGCTAAGATGCAGCAATATTGAACCATTTAAAATTTGAAACTGACAATTAGCTTTGGGGATAGCAAATGTTAAGTATTTTATTGCTTTAACATCAGCTTATCTAGCCAACAGCAAAGGCACACTGCGACCTTCGTGTACAATAGAATGATGCCCATTGGGAATATTTGTACATCCTTTTAAGCTGTGTTTAGCAAAGCTGTATTTCAAGAAATAGATTAATCAGACTCTGCTTATATAAAGTAACTATGAAAAAGGACAGGGAAAGAAAGAAAATAGTCTTGCACAGACTCAACCAGGGGTGTTGTAGTGAAACTGTCTCACCTTTTCCTCCATCAACTGCCACAAGCATAAATCTGGGCGTAAGTAACTGTGATCTCTCTTTATAAGACTTTGCTGTCTCAAATGATCAAATAGTGGTATAAAATTCCATTCCACTATCATAAATTGATCATGCCATGGCACTTCAACTTCATTATAGCTGTCATTCTTGATATTTCCTGTGAAGTATAATGGTACAGGGAATTCTGCTATAATATGTGTTCCAGCAATGCGGTTTGACTGTTACATGACTGACGAATTGGGGAATGCTAATTCTAAAACGCAAACTTGTGTTGGCTGTAACGCGATTCCATCAATGGGTGGAGGAGTACACATCGATATCGCATGATCGTTTTGTGGGTTTTGTCCTGACGATGCACAACGTTAACACCGAAAGTATCTCCACATCGGCATCACATGATCATCTCAAGTTAGATTTGAAGAAATGGAGAGTCAGGGTGTTGAAGAGCTGCTTGAGTCCCACTGTGAAGACTTCTCTACAGCTGATCTACAAACAACTTGTCGCTAAGGGGGTGTGGAAGTTGGAGATGAAGAAGATGAAGTCCAGGATGCAGCACCATGAGAGATTTCCACTGCTGTTTTGTCCTCTATCCTGAGGGAAATTGAGAAGCAGTTGTAGCTCTTAGAGGACAACGATTACAATGCAGAATGCAGCAGGGGAGCGGTTCATGGAATAAGATCTTATTTGGCACCCTATGAGGAGCTTCTTCATGAAAGAAGAAAAAGGGCAAAGTAATCTATTAGCAAAAACTGGATGTCTTTTTTAAGCCAAGAAACAGTCAGAAAACAATGAACGACAGCCACCCACTTCTGGATTAAGTATTTTTTTGCCCTAATCCTGCAACCACAACTGCACCTGAAAGTGGTGATGATGATCCTCAACCCCTTCATTAATAATACAGCAACCTCAAAACCTCCTCCCTCATCAAGTCATCTTGACACCTTTCCAAGGTAAAGTGTTAAATTTACTTTTATTTCATGAGATGTGAATTACACATTTATTCAAACCGTGCTATCCTTTGTGTTAGGCTTTTGAGTGATTTTTGAGCGATTTTGAGTGATTTTTTTTTGGTGGTCTGCCCCCAGCCCCGCTTTTCCCACAGGTCCTGTTATTTTTATAGCACGATTGTAACACAGGAATGCAAGTATCGTGTTATAGCAAAACCCCTGTACATGAAGGCGAAGGGTGCATTAAGTACTCCTGATTCACATAATACGACTCACGAGATAGATTTACATTGATCCAGTCACAGGTGATTGATTTATGTTGAATGGGCCAAACTGAGTTCTGAGGGAAGTGGAAATATTTTATTCAACTGACACTCAGTTTTCAAGCTGACATTCAACAGCTAAGATGTTTCATTATTTATCAAGCGATAAAATAGATGCATGTCAAATTTCGGTAACTGTGATTAGAAACAACATGTAATTTTTGCAAAAGCATTGCTCACATCTTACTGCTGCAGTGATGAGAGCTGAATTTCACTAGAAATCAACAGTGTCAATTTTGATGTGTTTTATTGAGGGTTTTTCTGCTTCTTTACCTTCAAGCAGCAACAAATTTAGTCAATGAGTGCTGGCTGCCACCAGTTCATATCAATTGGATTCAGGCGTCAATTATGTCCTGTCTGGTTTTATTGTACCTGACCCTGCAGTGTTTTATCATACAGGAAATGATGTTCCTCCCATTCAATATCCTCATCTTTCCTTCTCAGAAGACTGCTTCTGCATCCATTTACTTTACCTGCTCTTGTTGTGCAGAGCACAGCATACAAGAATTAAGTGACATACTGTGAATTGTATTGCAAGACACCCTGCCCATAACCACCCCACTGATCCAAGCATTGGAATCTTGTCTTTAGCAGACATACCAATTGCTCCATGATGTCACTGGTCAAAGAATGGGCAGCATTGTACTTAATGAAATAAAAACCGAAAGAACTGTGGATGCAGTAAATCAGAGACAAAAATAGAAATTGCTGGAAAAGATCAGCAGGTCTGGCAGCATCTGTGGAGAGAAATCAGAATTAATGTTTCAGGTCAAGTGACCCTTCCTCCATTCTGAGCTGCTGCCAGACCTGCTGAGTGTTTCCAGCAATTCCTATTTTTGTCTCAGCATTGTGCTTTTGTTTGGCCTCAGTCAGGGGTTGTGTAATGGAATCATCAGCCATGGTTGCACAGCGGAGCCCTTGTGTCCCAATAACCATCTTTCTAAGGCATCCTGCGCTTAATAGTTCAGCATGCTTCACTATACAGTGAAATATGGAGACTCCAACAACAATGGACATTGAATTCCTCGACATAGGTTTTTGACATAAGGACCTTATTCTGATTAATGCAGCACAAACCATTTTGCTCAAAGGCAGTTGGAGATTGTACGTACAGTATGATTACTTAAACCTTGTCATCCCCTCACCCACTGCTCTCATCAACCAAAAAGGCAGCATTGCACACATAAGAGCATGTCGATGAATGCTTACAATTACAAGGTGAGAGAAAATCTGTTTCTTGCCTTTGTTTCTTGGATTGTCTTTGTCAATTGTGGCCCCCATGTGGCACTTTTAAAGTCACCTGTGATTACTTCTGCCTCATAGTGATAACTATCTTCAGTCTGCAATGACCAGTCCCATGGTCAAGATTGCTTGTAACCAGGATTTAAAACCCACATAGTTGGACGCTGCAAGTATTTCACATGGAGAGCACTGTAACTACAGATAACTTCAACCTGTACTGTGAAAGTACCTGATTAATGCAATTGCTGCTTGAAGCACCTCACACTATTCACAAGTAGAGCCCGCATGCTCAGACACAAAGAAAATACATGCCCTGCCCACTCCATGTGGGGTCGCAGCCATTTTCCATTTCCAGTGCACACTTACCGTTTATGTGAGTATGAAAGGCAGGTCGCACTTGGCACAGCGAGTCGCAGCCTCAGCCGGTAATCAAGGGAAGGGACTCTCACCTCTTAACATCAGTGTTCCTCTCTTCCTGCTACTCCCTGTTGAGACATCAGTACTGAGCTTCCACACATTCTCACACACCGCTAAATTATATTTTTATCTCCCAGTATTGCCTCTTGAACCCTGACCCTACAGCATAGTCATGTCAGTCACCGTGCTACACTGTCCCATTGTCCAGTTCAGGCTGGCTGTGACCGTGATGATTCCTTTCCGCAGTTACCTACATCTTCCAATATACTATCGTCCCATCCCCTTATATATTTGAGTGACCCCTCACATACTGTCCTCTCTGCATCCCAGCATGCTGTCCCCAATCCCCATCATTGATTTCTCCAATTCCCTACCACAGCAATGGCCCCTGATAACTCCCATTGACTTGCATTAAATCGATCCCCAGGACTGACCATAGCTCACACTCCTGTCTGATTTGTACAGACAACCTTGACTAACAGGTGACTGGGCCCCCAACTGATCTCCATGCAGCTCCCTGATTGACTTACCTTGACTTCCCAGACTGATAGAACAGGATCTGTAAGACAGATTGTGGCCCACTCCTCAAACTACTGTGATACAGACTCTCTGACTCTGACCAGCACCTGGGCAGTCAATTGGCTTTGCCCAAAGCCTTATCTGACAGCAGACAATCTCCTTGACTTACTGAGACATGGAGACATGGAGTCATAGAGATCTACAGGACAGAAAAAGGCCCTTCAGCCCATCAAGTCTGCACTGGTCAAAATCTAGCACCTAACTATTCTAATCCCATTTTCCAGCATTTGTCCCATAGTTTTGCATTCCTTGGCATTGCAAGTGCAAATCGAAATTCTTCTTAAATGTTTATGGGGAATTCTGCATTTACCAACGTTACCAACAGTGAGTTCCAGATTCCCATCACCCTCTGAGTCTGTGCTGGGAATAGCTGAGTAAAGACTGTGTCCTTTGGCCTGACTGAACACTACACTCTTCTTAGATTTTGAGAAGTGGACATTTGGTTGAAGCACATGCAATGCATTTCCTGCATATGTTGCTGGAACATAGCTTGGTGTGACATTGACATTGCAGTTGGGAGGTGTTGCTGTAAAGTTACTGTCGGCCAGGTGGGCGAATAGAATACTTCATATCAATGAGGTGAGATTAGGTACTAATGGAATGCAGGTGGATGCATATTGGCCTCTCACTGCTCACGTGTGTGATTCTCATATCATCGTTCAAAATACAGTTGGAGAATTGGACATTCATTCTCAATGTCAAGAATATAATATCTTTTGCTCCTACCTACCCTTTTTTCCAAACTTTCTCACCAATATCCACATCATTCGGGTGCTGGGAAGTATGTGCCCTTTGTTTGACATCAAATATTGGAATCTTGGGAACTTATTCTTCTGGGCCAGTGAAGTAACAAATATTTTTGGAAAGAAGGCAAAACCATCATTATTGCTGTTGAGTCTCATACAAATCAATTATTCAAGATGATATTCATTGGCTTATTTTTTAAATTATTATTGTGCTTGTTTGTATAGCCGGGTATCTGGGAAAATATGTCAAACATCTATGCTAAACAAAATCCATACTCCTTTATTCAGGAATATATTTGGATGTTGATTTTTTTCAGAAGGATTGTGATTTTTCTTATGGAGGAACACTGCATGTGCCTGCATTGAGGTTCGGAGCAAAGTTTCGTAAAGTTTTAGCCTGAGGACTTCGATGAATCTATAGGAGGTAAACCAGAGGGTTAGAACCTTCTCACTTTGGTATCGAGCTTGGGCTGCACTACTCATTAGAGCTTAAACTTGCAAATTTATTTGCTGCCAATGGAAAGAATCCAAACCCAATGACAAGACTACTTTCCATGTCTCATGGTTTAATTGGACTGATTTTGTTTTCATTCATTCACAGGGTGAATGCTGGGCCAGCACTTATTGCCTTCCCAGAGATTGGTTGAGAGTCAAGTGTATTACTGTAGGTCTGGAGTCACATATTGTCCAGACTAGATAAGGATGGCAGCTTCCTTCCCCAAGGGACATTAGTGAACCAGATTGGTTTTTCAAACAATCGGCAATGGATTCACGATCATCGTTAGACTCTTAATTCCTTTTGCTTTTAAATGAACTCTTCTTTCTTTATATTGAATTCAAATTCCACCATCAGCAGTGGTAATATTTAAACCCTGGTCCCCAGAACATTACCTGGGCCTTGGATTAACAATCCAGTGATAAGACCACAAGGCCATCGCCTCCCCTGTTGATCAATCATTTCCTGGAGTACTGTTGATCCTCATGTGTTAGGTATTACTGTATGTGCCAGAGGTTGACCTTTTTGCAATTCTAAATTCTAGGTGTGTCTCCTTTTAGGCAACTCAGCCTGCAAATAATACTTACCACCCACCAAGGAGGAAGATGGTAGATGATTCATAGAATTTAAAATGATACAGTGGAAAAGAAGGCGATTTGGCCCATTGTACCTGTGCAGCCTCTGAAAGAGTTATCTAATTAAACCAAGTCCCCTGCTCTTTCCCCCGATCATTGTCAATTCCATTTTTTCGAGGTATATAGCCAATCTCTTTGAAAGTTCCCATTGAATCTATTTCCAACCATCCTTTCTTGCATTGCCTTCCAAATCATAACTTACTAAATATCAATTAGGAACATAGGAAATGGAAGCAAGTTTAGGCCATTTGCTCCATTGAACCTGCTTTGCTATTCAAACTGGTCACAGCTAATCAGCTATATGTGCGCCAATTTTCCACACTATCCCCATATTCCTGGTCTTTAGTCTCAAGAAATCTATTGATTTCAATCTTGAACCTGCTCAATGACTGAACTACCATCATGCCCTGGGGTAGATAATCCCAAACAGAGCCACCCACTGAGTGAAGAACGTTCTCTTGATTTCAATCTTAAATGGCATTTCCTTTGTTCTAAAAATGGGTCTCCTAGCTCCAGACTCATCAACCAGGGGAAATGTCCTATCTACTTCTACCCTGTCATGCTCTGTAAGAATTTAGTAGATAACAGTGTGATCACCTCTCATTCTTTTAACCTCTAGTGACTATAGGCCCAATTTCTTCAATCTCTCCTCATAAAACAATGCCATAATCCTAGGAAGCAATCTGTTGAACTTCTGTTGCAATTCCCCAATGCAAGTACACCCTTTCTTAGATAAGGAAATTTGAAGTATACACAATACTCAAGGTGCAGTCTCACGAAAGCTGTATACAATTGCAGCAAAATACTTTTATTCTTCC
>NC_063333.1:40832198-40944918 GCF_021869965.1 Rhincodon typus | reverse complement strand
CACTTCCTGTTTTTATTTCAGATTTCCAGCATCTACAGCACTTTGCTTTTTTCTTTACTTCTGTAATTAACCTTCCTTGTCACCTCCAAAACATGTTTACCAACAAACCCAACAACTTTACATGTCACCAGCAAGGATGAGAAGAGCTAGTGATTATTTTGCAAGGCTCTGCTTGTTAGGTGGAATGATTATTAATTCAGCAAGGTTGTGATATTGACATTTTCCAAACCCATATTGGCATCAAATGTCAGAACATTATTACATTATCATTGAAGATAAAGGGAGATTATCCAAAGTTGGGTTTTACAAATGAAAACAGAAAATGCTGGAAAATGTTTCAGCTCTAGAGTATTATTATCCTGTATCTCTTCACAGATGCTGTCTGACCTTCTAATTGCTTCTAGCATTTTCTATTTCTTTTCATATTTCCAGCTGCTGCTGTATTGTACCTTGGCATGGGCTTTACAAATGTACAGATTGTCAGTAAAAGCAAGGATTGATGAAGTGAGGAGCTCCGGGGTTTTGAGGTCCACGGAAAATAGAAATATGTTTCATTGATTATGATGTTAATCTTTCAGGATCTATAACCTTTAACATCCAAATATTGGAAAATGGGTGCAGTAATTCTTATGCTAATACTTCTATGAAACAGAAAATCCTGTGGGCAGAATCAATCTATGGATGATTATTCAGGGTTTGCAGGCATGCAATCCAACTTCAAACTATTGTCCAAGTGCCAATATGAAATTAGTCTTGCATCTTACTTTGTCACCAGCTAATCAGTAACGCATTTCAACATTAGGTGTAATCTTGGAAATCAAAGAGCTTAGTGACAGGGAACTGTCTGGTTGATAAGGACTCAGTCTTTTCTTGTGAACAGTGAGCCGCATCATTTTGATTATCAAGATGAAGGTTATTGGAAAAATAAACAATTGCTGCTTTGGGCACTTCTTGATTGATGTCACTCATAGAAGTTACAGTAATTCTTTTGTGTCCTGGTAGCAAAAATATATTGTTTCTCAACCTCTGAGGAGCACTCTCCTGTGCATCAGTGTGTATTTTTCTCCTTTTTTGGGCCCTCTTAATGATGTTATTATTGGTTTTGCATTATGACCTGAGGCCCAGTATAAAATGGATTGAAACCACCCATACTCATTTAATGTATTACCAAGGGAGAGCTGAAGACTATCCGCTTGGATTGGATTTCAACTCAGGTCCCAAAGGTGAAGGCACAATATGTTCACACAATAATTATAGAAGCAGAAAATGCTTGCGAAACATAGAAGGTCATGCAGCTTTTGTGGAGAGAGAAACAAAGTTAACAGGCAGAATTTTACCATTCCCCTGCAAGGACGCTTGCCTTCATTGCTCAGACCTTTGAGTATAGGAGTTGGGACGTCATGTTGAGGTTGTACAGGACTTTGGTGAGGCCTCTTCTGGAGTACTGTGTGCAGTTTTGGTCGTCTTGTTATAGGAAGGATATTATTAAATTGAAGACGGTTCAGAAAAGATTTGCAAGGACGTTGCTGGGAATGGAGGCCTTGAGATATAAAAATAGTATGAAAGGCTGGGAATTTTTCCACTGGAGCATAGGAGGTTGAGGAATGACGTTATTGAGGTTTATAAAATCATGAGGGGCATAGATAAGGTGAGTGACAAGAGTCTTTTCCCTTGGGTGGGGGAGTTCAAAACTAGGGGATATATTTATAAGGTGAGAGGAGAAAGATTTAAAAGGGACGTAGGGGCAACTTTTTTACACAGAGAGTAGTTCGTGCATGGAATAAACTGCCAGAGAAAGTGATGGATGCAGGTACAGTTACAACATTTAAAAGACATTTGGATAAGCACATGAATCGGAAAGTTTGCAGGTATAAGGGCCAAGCATTGGCAGGTGGCACTAGTTTAGTTTGGGTAATTAGTTGGTGTTGGACCGAAGAGTCTGTTTCTGCGCTGTATGACCCAATGGTTCTATGACATTCTTCATAGAGGAGCTGTTGTCTCCACTATTGTGAAATGTGGGGCAATGTTTCAGGCTGATGATCTGTCTTCAGAATATTGCCATGCTCCCTCAGTAACTCACCCACTCCCCACATCTTTCATTCTTCATGGAGACAGCAGAGAAAAAAAAACCTATAAATGTTTCTCTGGCATAAGCCAAACTTTATTATCAATAAAAGGGAGATTTACGGCTCAAAACAGGCCTACAGCATCACAGTTCCAGAGCCAAGAATTGTCAAGAAGACCTATAAAATACCTCATACTTCATATATAGAATACAAATCCCCACAGGAACTGCAACTGCCTTTATAGCCCAGTCTGTATTAGAGACCCCTCTGCCCCTTTTCTGTAAACATGTTTACCTGTGCTTGTGTGTACATGTTTAATGATACATTTTCACATTTTTGTCAGGTTTAAGAAAGTTCCACCAACTTTCACTTCAGAAAATCTTGGATTTGGCTCCTCTTCATTTTAGATTTAGTTAACTAAGTTTAATTGATGTGTGAGAGGTTTTTAGTAAAAACAGAAATAAAAATGTTTGCTGTAATCAATCGGGAGACGGTTAAAAACAAAGGGGAACTGAGCACTCATACTCAACATATTGTAACACATCATTCATGGGATGTGGATGTCAATGATAGAATCAGCATTTATTTCTCATCTCTAAATGCCCTTGAAGTTTGTGGTGAGCCACCTTTTTGAATACAACGGGGTGATTTGCCAACCATTTCAGAGAAAACTTAAGAGTTAATAGTGAGCGTGGAGTCATGTTTAGATCAGACTAATTAAGGGTAACAGTTTCCCTTTCATAAAGGACATTAGTGAACCAGCTTGGTTATTTTATGACAATCCACTAGCATCACGGGCACCAACATTCATATTAGTTTCTTTCTTATGGTCGGTAACTTTAATTTGGAATTAGAATTAGCCTTTATTATCATATACACTCAATGATTATACTGAAATGTTTACCTATCGACATTTACAGTGCCAATTTAGGTACAAAGGTTCAGCTTCTTTAGTTACAAGATCTTAGACAACAGGGAAGTAAAATGTTCAGCATTGCAGAAATAAAAGTTTAGAATAACATACCACACTGGCACCTAGCTTCCAATCTGCACCGAGCCCTAGCTCCGGACCATGGCCAGTTTCACCTTGAGGATCATGAGGCTGGGAGGTTGCTTCAGACCACCACACCAGGACGCCACGCCGGGAGGCAGCTACTCCAGGCCAGGAGGTCGCCGTACACACCGGGGGGGCCCCACAGGAGGCATTGGACCAGGCCAGGAGTCATTGGAGGCCAGGATTCGCTGGAGACTGGGATTCCTCACTGGAGCCTTGCAGTTGATGGCCTAGTGGTATTATTACTAGGCTATTGATAAATGGTGGAATTTGAATTCAATAAAAATCTGGAATTATACCTCTAATGTTGACCATGAAAATTATGACCATTTTTTTGTGGGGAACCTCCATCTGGTCCGCTATATGTCCATCTGGTTTATATGTGAATTCAGACCCACAGCAAATGGACTCTTAACTCAGGCAATAAATGCTGGCCCAGCCACTGACATCCTTATCCTGTGGATGAATAAAAACAATTAGGTTGCCATCACCCACATCATTGCTCCTGGCCTCTAACATATTAGTCCAAAACATAATTATTTTGCTGTCATACCAATCAAAGCTATTGCAGTAATAAAGTTACCCTTGACTTATGAGCAGTAGTGGTACCAGAATATATGACTCACAATGCAGGAGCTGAAATGTTCACTAGTCTTCACTGGAGTTTATGAGAGTTCATGGGTTAATGTTGTATGCAGTAATAATATTCAGAATTCCTTGTTTCTCAGTGCTTTATTTCAAACAGTATGGTATTTATTACTGAACCTGAAATATTAGCAGGGGGAGCTGGGTCTGGGTGGGATGCTTTTCAGACTCAACAGTCTGAATGACCTCTCTCCACCCCGTAGGGATTCTATGATTCTATTGGCAGATGAAGTTTAATCTAGATAGTATGAGGTGATGCATTTGGGAAGGTCAAATGCAAGTTGAGAGTAAACAGTAAATGGCAGGACCTTCAGGACTGATATACAGAGGGATCCTGAGGCTCAAGTCTATAGTCTGGCAACACAAGCGGATAAGGTAGTAAAGAAGGCGTACAGCATGCCTGCCTTCAGCAGTCGGGGCACTGAGTATAAAAGTTGGCAAGCTATGTTGCAGCTGTATAAAACTTTAGTTAGGCCATATGTGGGAGTATTGTGTGCAGTTCTGGTCACCACACTTTAGGAAGAGTGCAGAGGCATTGGAGAGGATGCAGAAGAGGTTTACCAGGATGTTGCCTAAATTGGCTTGTCTTAGCTGTCTGAACTGTGATGAGCTTTATCTTAATTTTACACTTTTTTATTATTAGTTATGACTTCTGTCATAGATGTAGGAAGTGGTGGGGCAACTTTCCACTGTATTTTTCAATTAAAAGTATATGTGACAATAAATTTCTATTCTATACTATAAGGAGAGGTTGGACAAACTTGGATTGTTTTAACTAGAATTTCAGAGGCTGAGGGGTGGTCTGATAGAAGTTTAAAAAATTAGGAGAGGGGTGGATAGTCGGAGTTGTTTTCTCAGGGTAGAGATATCAAATACTAGGGGACATTGTTTTAAGGTAAGAGGGGGAAAGTTTAAGGGAGATGTGCAAGTCAAATATTTTACACAGAGTGTGGTAAATGCCTGGAACGCAGTGCCGAAGAAGGTGGTAAAAGCAGATACAATAGCAACATTTAACAGACGTTTAGACAGGGAGGGAGTAGAGGGCTAAGGACCATATACAGACAGAGAGGATTAGTTTAGAATAGCATCATAGTCAGCACAGACATGGTGGGCCAAAGGGCCTGTTCCTGTGCTGCACACTTCTATGTTCTATGTACTTATTTTTTTTCCTATTCATTTGTGGGATGTGGGCATCGCTGGCTGGCCAGCATTTCTTGCTCATTCCTAGTTGCCCTTGAGAAGGTGGTGGTGAGCCGCCTTCTTGAACTGCTGTGGGTTGACCCGCAATTCCATTAGGGAGGGAATTCCAGGCTTTTGACCCAACGACACTGAAGGAATGGTGATATATTTCCAAGTCAGGATGGTGAGTGGCTGGGAGGGGAACTTGGAGGTGGTGGTGTTCCTATATGACTGATGCCGTTGTCCTTCTAGATGGAAGTGGCCGTGGGTTTGGAAGGTGCTGTCTGAGGATCTTTGGTGAATTTCTGCAGTGCATCTTGTAAATAGTACACACTGCTGCTACTGAGGGTCGGTGGTGGAGGGAGTGGATGCCTGTGGATGTAGTGCCAATCTAACGGGCTGCTTTGTCCTGGATGGTGTCAAGCTTCTTACATGTTGTTGGGGCTGCACTCATCCAGGCAAGTGGGAAGTATTCCATCACACTCCTGACTTGTGCCTTGCAGATGGTGGACAGGCTTTGAGGAGGTGAGTTACTTGTCGCAGTATTCCTAGCTACTGGCCTGCTGTTGTAGCCACTGTGTTAATGTGATGAGTCAAGTTGAGTTCTGGTCAATGGTAACCCCCAGGATGTTAAAAGTGGGAGATTCAGTGATGGTAACACCATTGAATGTCAAGGGATGGTGGTTAGATTGTCTCTTATTGGTGATAGTTGTAGACTGGCATTTGTGTGGCGTGAATGTCACTTACCACTTGTCAGTCCAAGCCTGAATATTGTCCAGATCTTGTTGCATCTGAACATGGTCTGCTTCAGCAGTATCTGAGGAGTCACAAATGGTGTTGAACATTGTGCAATCATTGGCAAACATCCCCACTTCTGACCTTATGATGGAGGGAAGGTCATTGATGAAGCAACTGAAGATGGTTGGGCCTAGGACACTGCCCTGAGGAACTCCTGCAGAGATGTCCTGGAGCTGAGGTGATTGACCACCTACAACCACAACCATCTTCCTATGACTCCAACCACTGGAGAGTTCATGCCCTGATGCCCGTTGATTCCAGTTTTGCTAGGGCACCTTGATGCCACTCTCAGTCGAATGCAGCCTTGATATTAAGGGCTGTCACTCTCACGTCACCCCTGGAATTCAGCTCTTTTGCCCATGTTTGAACCAAGTTTTTAATGAGATCAGGAGCTGAGTGGCCTTGGTGGAACCCAAACTGGGCGTCATTTAAGCAGATATAGCAAGATGCATTACTGACAATCTCAGGATGTGTAATGTGTTAACAGAGTCTGCCTAATTGCCTGACCTCTAAAGGAGAACATCTGCAAAACAATTTGTTTTCTTCTAGCCTCTTGTCTTCAAAGATCAGTTATTAACAGAGCAATTGTGGAAATCAAAAATACCATATAGATGTTCAAGATTAGTATACAGTACAATAATAGTCCAATTTAAATGATACATAAATAGTGACAGCTGTCTCTTAGAATTTCCCTGTTGTATCCTGATAAAAAGTCACACAGAGGATACAGAATAGAGAGTAAGGGCTCTATTTTATCACACCACAGTTAATATTCCTGTAACATATTCTAATGACTTTTGTTTTTTTAACCAATCAAACTTGTTTGCTTTACAAAATTATTTTGATGCATTATTACTAACCATGAATCAGTGCAGAATAGCCACGTTTTTTCTGAGATATTAATTGAATAATTCAAAGTTGAGATTTGAATGTGTTTTAATCAAAACCAATTGGCCACATCTCTTCATTCTTAGCATGGATAGAAGATTGGCTGTCTGGCAGAAAGCAGAGTGGGGTTAAAAGGGCCTTTCTCAGGATGGGAGGTGACAAGTGGTGTTCCACAAGGGTCAGTGTTGGAACCACAACTTTTCACTTTATACATTAATGATCGAGAGATGAAGGAACTGAGGGCATTCGGGCTAATTTTGCAGACGATACAGAGATAGATAGAGGGACAGGTAGTATTGAGGAAGCAGGGAGGCTGCAGAAGGATTTGGACAGGTTAGGAGAGTGAGCAAAGAAGTGGCAGATGGGGTACAATGTGGGAAAGTGTGAGGTCATGCACTTTGGTAAGAAGAATAGAGGTGTGGACTATTTTCTAAATGGGGAGAAAATTCAGAAATCTGAAGTGCAAAGAGACTTGGGAGTTCTAGTCCAGGATTCTTTCAAGGTAACCTTGCAGGTTGAGTCAGTAGTCAGGAAGGCAAATGGAATGTTGGCATTTATTTTGAGAGGACTTCAATATAAAAGTAGGGATGTACTTCTGAGGCTTTATAAGTCTCTGGTCAGGCCACATTTGGAGTATTGTGAGCAGTTTTGGACCCCATATCTCAGGAAGGATATACTGGCCCTGCGGCGAGTTCAGAGGAGCTTCACAAGAATGGTCCCAGGAATGAAAAGCTTAACATATGAGGAACGTTTGAGAACTCTGGGTCTATACTCGATGGAGTTTAGAAGGATGAGGGGGGATCTAATTGAAACTTACAGAATACTGAATGGCCTGGACAGAGTGGATGTTGGGAAGATGTTTCCATTGGTAGGAGAGACTAAGATCTGAGGGCATAGCCTTATAATAAAGGGAAGACCTGATAGGTCAGAGATAAGGAGAAACTTCTTCAGCCAGAGAGTGGTGAATCTATGGAATTCACTGCTACAGAAGCCAGGTCATTGAGTGTACTTAAGATGGAGATAGATAGATTCTTGATTGTCAAGGGGATTAAGGGTTATGGGGAGAAAGTGGGAGCATAGGATTGAGAAACTTATCAGTCATGATTGAATGGCAGAGCATGACTCAATGGGCAGAATGGCCTAATTTCTGCTTCTATGTCTTATGGTCTTATGGTCTTCCTTCATTCATGAACACAGCTTTCCATCAATAGTTATCTTTCCTTCAGTTGCAGCTAACAGTTCTGGGATTATAGCATTAATTTTAGCTGTAAAGTTTTAATTTAATCAAGGCATTATGACAGTGATAATCCATCTTTTTGTAATTTAATCTGAGCTATTGTCAGGTGGCTGTTATCCATTATAATTGAGTAGTAGTAAAACTGGTTCATCTTTTATGACATACTTTTAAAAAAACAGTAAAGTTTCATAGCAAAGTACTTGGAGAGTGAGGAAAATCTAATGAATCTTAGCTAGACTGTATTGTCCCACACAGCATACTTCTTTACAGTTCTGTATCTTGCTCAGATTAAGTCATAATTTAATGCTGCATTTGGGAAGTCGAGTTTTATCAGGCAGAATGTTTCCCGGGAAAAGAGACACCATTTCATACCAATGCATGTGCAGTGATCACACATCAATATAAATGTGTGTAGAACACAATGTTTGTAGTTAAATAGCAGCATTTTATTAGAGTAGATATTATGCTTTGAAAACAAGCACCAGGCAAGTCACCCTTCTTATGAATATTGAAAGGATTTTAGAGCCCCAATAAAAATAAAGTGGCAAATGAGACTGAACAGTCCAGAAATATTTGTAGTTTTCTCAGAAGGCTGAGAAGCCTCTGTGATCAGGATGGCATTGCTTTATGAATTATATTTGGAAGACTATATTTGAAGGGAGAAACTAAAATACCAGAAGTATACATGGGAAGAGTAAAAATGTTTACCTCTGTACTGTATTATTGTAAAATCAACCCCTGTGTGAAAAAGTTGCCCCTTAGATCACTTTTAAATCTTTCCCCTCTCACCTTAAACCTAGGTCCTTTAATTTTGGATTCCCCTACCCTGGGGAAAAGATCTTGTCTATTCACCATATCCATGCCCCTCATGATTTTATAAACCTCTATAAGTTCACCCCTCCGCCTCCAACACTCCAGGGAAAATAGATGCAGCCTATTCAGCCTCTCCCTGTAGCTCAAACTCTGTAATCCTGGCAACAACCTTGTAAATCTTTTTTGAACCCTTTCAAGTTTCACAACATCCTTCCTGTAGCTGGGAGTCCAGAATCACCTTTTAGACCCATAGTTCAATTTCAGTTCAGATAAAATCAAAGAGCATGTTCCTTCAGTTGTTCGTAATAGTCAGAATATAGACCATACCAAAGCAGCTGCATTTTCAAAATCCACAATAAAACATCTACTTTTAGATGTGATTACAAGATATGGTAACATTGTTGAACAATCCTGAGTGTGCCCATAACTGTACTAGAAACCACTTTAAGATAATCAGTCAAGTTCATAATCCGACTCCTTAACATTTGTGAAAAGCAACACACATGCAGGGACCTATTCTCCTCAAACAAAAAGGATATGTTCAAAGTTTGCATCTTTTACCAATTGTTTATTATTCGTTTATAATTAGTTTATCATGATCATTTATCATTAGTTCCCTTTGCTTTCTCTGTGACAATGCTCTGCCAATCAGCATCAACTTGTGAACAAAACAGTCCACCTTTCTACTTTAGTATCAATTGTTGCAATCATTATAAAATTTGGAGCTCATGTGTTTGTCTTGATGAATGCAACATGTCTCTCTTTCAAAAATATTCAAGTGTGCACTACCAAGAAACAGCAAAGATAAAATTGCCTCTTTCGACCTAATAAGAAAGATGCTGCCTTGATACCCCCAACTCCCTAGCCACATGATCCCTGCCATCTAGCCTCCCTTTCTGAACATTTTCTGGCTGGTAATCTTCTCTTGGCAGTCTCCATGATCTTCATTGCGTTTTCAGGCTAACACATGGGTGACATTGGAATCTGTCTGGCAACCTCTAGAAATTCTGAGAATTCTGTGAGAGTTGTCATCTCGTTCTTTCAACTTCCTGCTGTGTGGTAAAATTGACCATAAAGGAATTAGTAACGTTCTCAGTCGGTCAACGTCAAAAGTCAGATTTACTTATCTCAAGGTGGTGTGCTCAAGTCCCTCAGGCCTGACAACGTAAGCTAAGCTGAGGGAGGCTGGAGGAATCCTGTTATTTTAGACGTTATAAGGAGAGACCATTTGTTACTTGAGGTGATCATACACAGCAGCTTAGATTTTGCTTATACGATTAACATAAAAGAATATCCCAAAGCACTTTCATGACAGCCAGATACTAACTGGAGGTCAAGCTAAGATGGAGGCATGAAGAACAGAGAAATTAATTACAGAAATGTATAGAGCTTCAGGAGGTGAAGGGCAGAAAGAATTTCAATATCAGAACAGAATTTTAACTTGACGTATGAGGATGGGGTGGAGGCGTGGGTTTGTACAACCAAAGTAGGAGGGGAAAGGAGAGAACCAATATAGATCAGTATGGGCATATTCTGAGGGAGAGCTTTGGATCAATAGGAATTTGAGGTTGGTAAATGATGGGAGGCATTAGGTTTTCTGCCCATAGACAAGCTCAGGCAAAGTGCTGTAAATTTCCATGCCATGAAGTCATTGAATCAGCTTGGAGAAACAAATAAAAATAGAGGAAAATTGATTATGCCAAACTAGGGGAAAAAAATGTCAGAAAATCAAGCCCAAATAGGCAGTCAAACACGTTTCATGTCCTCTTCATGACTGTGAGGTAGAAGACTCACCTACCTTCCCTCTGTTAATATGTCAGCCACTGAGCAGAATATATCCAACTCCTTTTGAATAAAAACATCTACCTACTGGCCCATTTGGACTTGAAATTCAAGGTTTCCCAATATTCCAATATTTTCAATTATTTCTGATAATTATTTATTATGACCAACATATGGAAACATAGCTGAATCTTTCTATATTTCTGAAATGATTGTAAGGAAGTATACACCAATGAATGGAATAAATATTCAGCTAATGCTTTGTTATGTAAATGACCTAAATCCGGCCAGTGTGGTAATTATATTCACAGAGGAATATAAGGCCGAGACCTTAGAGTGAACCATATATAATTTGTTTCCTGTACGTCTCATCTGTTTTAATGTTGCACTTACTCAAACCAATAGAAAAGAATCACAGCAATACAGTGCTCATTAACAACATGAATTTAAAATAATCTACTACCTTAATGTTTCAACATCAATTGCCACTTACTGTAATGCACGAAAGCAAGCCAAATGACTGTAGTTCAGCACCCCCACCACTTTAATTTTGCTGTGACAGATTTCATGTGCTGTTCTATTATTCTGTAAGTGAAAAAATTACCTTTGGCTGCTCCTCACATTTCTATTGTGTCACCACATCCATCACTGTGAAAGGAATGAATTAGTTTTAATATTGTTTGGTGAACACATTGAATGGCTGAGACAGAGATTTCCATGCTGCGGTTAAATGGCGATGATTAAGCTATGGAGCTAACAAGGCTTTTTCTTAAATTTTGAAATCTTCTACTGCAACTAAAAACACAAAGATAAAGTGGCAAATTTCATATCTCAGGGTAGAATTTCCATTTTGGCAAAATGAACACAACAGCCATAAATTGTACCCAAACTTGCACCCTTTTGGAAAAGCATATTTTCTCAAGTATCTCGTCAAATTCAGTTACATATCTCCAGGTGTAAAACTTGCCATTATCCGAGGCTATTGGATAATGTTTAAAAAAAACTTTGACTTTAAAATATATTCTTATCTATATTTAAGTGTGGCATGTCCATCTAGTTTGGTTAATATGGCTTAAAATGTTTTTATCACAAAAAAAGAAGCATATTAACCCTCATGCCAATCCACAACCTGTCAGTAACCTCATTTTAAATTACTGAAAATGGCTTTCAAAAAGAAATTGAACAATTTGTTGGTTAGCTCAGGGTGCAGTAGCTCAGTTTCTTGTTGAGCAAAACAAAATACAAAGTGTTCAAAAATGCTCCTATTAGACCTGCATCCAATAGAACCAACTTAATTTAACAAAATCAGGCCTCAGGTGAGTGGGAGTACACCAAATCCTCACAAAAAACAATTGTAAAACATTGGGACAGTTGATTCATCTGCCCCTTTTTAGCTCAGTTTTGTGAAAATGATCTGGAAAATGTTTGTAATGAGCATCACCAATTTCTGGGGTGGCACAGTGGCTCAGTGGTTAGCAGTGCTGCCTCACAGTGCCAGGGACCTATGTTCAATTCCAGCCTCTGGCAACTGTCTGTGTGGAGTTTTCACATTCTCCCCACGTCTGCTTAGATTTCCTTCAGGTCTCCAGTTTCCTCCCACAGTCCAAAGGTGTGCAGGCTAGGTGGATTGGCTATGCTATAGTTCCCAGGGATGTTTCAGTTAGATGGGCTAGACATGGAGAATGGGTCTGGGTGGGATGCTCTTCAGAGGGGCAGTGTGGACTTGTTGGGCTGAATGGCCTGTTTCCACACTGCAGGGATTCTATATAAAAAAGAAATTTTCACCCAGAGTTATTTGAATCATTTTCCCAGATCCAGTACAACACAATTCTCACATTGGCTTTCAGGTAAAAGTGAACAAATTCTTGAATGGGACAATTTGCCTACAGGATTTTATGAAAGAAAAATATTGAAATAATATTGCAGCATTCCAATATGCAGCATTTAATTGCAAATTCTCCATTCACCATAATCAAAAAAAGGTCACATCAGGTGTTCAAGCTAATAATATGACTTGACAAACATTTATGTGCATTACAGTGGAATTTTATCTCTAAAATATTTTGCTTTGAAAGCAGTGTTGATTGCAGGGCGAATTTCAATCAGAGCAGTATGCATTTGTTTCTGCTTAATTATAGGTGATTTCTGTTGTATTATTGAAGATATTTTCATGAGCTTAACTACATGCTATTGATGCAGCAGCTGTTCTTGAAATTTAATACTTATTTTTCTCTGAACTATATAGTGCCAAGTCAGTGTAGACTGAAAGCTTTAACATCTACAAGCTGCCAAACTGTGGTTACAAACAGCCTAGTTATTCCCACCTGCCTGAATGTAGTATTTCCCAATCTCATATAATCAATGTTAATCACTCTATCCAACTCTTATATCTTCTGGCAAAAATATTAGATCAGACAGCTGCATATAATACCTTTTCCTTCTTTTCAAAGGGATAATTTTGTAGCTTTACTCACAAGCATAATGCTTCCATTGATTAAACTTGGGCAGTGCAATTTAATAAAGACATTAACCCATTAACTTTAATGAGTTAACCCCAAAAACAAAAGTCTGTAAAGATGTTCATACGCTAATGTTGCATCACACATTGTAATCCAGATTTTTGGTTTCTAAGTTACAGAATAATCAGGGAGATGATGGCATAGTGATGAAGTTACTGGACTAATAATTACAGGCCCAGGTAATGCTCTGAGTTTGATCGCAGGTTGAAATCACCCCATGCTGGCCAGTGGAGTTTAAATTCAATGAATAAACCGGGAATATAAAGCTAGTCTCAGTAGTGCCGACCCTGAGAGTTATCATTGATTGTTCCAAAAATCCACATGGCTCATTAATATCCACCAGGGACGGAAATCTGTCACGTTTAGCTGGTCTACCCCACATGTGACTCTTGACCCACAGCAATGTGTTTGAATCTTAGCTGCTTTTGGAAATGTCCTAGTCAGGCACTTAGTTCAAGGACAATTAGGGTTTGGTGACAAATCCTGGTCTTTCCAATGGTGCAAACATCCCAGGAAAGAATTAAAAAAATGATTTTGAAAACAGAATGACATTGTTGATAAGATTTATTTTCCTTCTTCAGATTTTAATTTATGCTCTTTAATTGCCTCAAGTGTTTGCACTAAATTTTGGAACACATGTTGCTCTCACCACACAGCGTGTTTAGCTTGTATATCCCACAAAGGGCTGTGAGTTGACTTTTACTAGTAATAGGAAATGATCTTTACTGATTATAACATAATTAATACTATAAAAGCGATTATGCTACAAATTAACAATTAACACTATAAATCTGACAATTAACACTAAATCTAAGTCAGTATCTTGTACTTCAACTTAATTTGGAATGATCAAACATCAACACACTAGGCCTTGGCCTTGATCCAAGTGGTGGTGGTCGTCTGGTCTTCCTCTCCTAGTGGTCTTCTTACAGTGGTTGGTCCTGAGTTACCGCTCCCAAGGGTACTATTGCGGTGATTCTTTTCCTTGGAAGCTTCCGCACCCCTTTGGGAGGATCTTTGATTCCCACCAATGGATCGATCAGGAATTGATTACCCTGATTGATCAAACCCAATCAGGCAGCGCCATGTGGATGGTAGGGTGGTCTTTGGTCCTCCATTCAGAGGCATGTAAGTCAGGTAGGCTTCTCAGATAAGAGCAAGAGGGGTCTCTTTGTTCTGGAAACAGCTCGATGTTTCCTATCTCAGAGATAGTAAGAACTGCAGATGCTGGGGTCAGAGATATCACAGTGTGGAGCTGGAGGAACACATGAGGGCAGGCAGCATCAGAGGAGCAGGAAAGTTGACATTTGGAGTCGGGACCCTTCTTCAAACCCTTTCTGAAGAAGTGTCCCGACCCGAAACGTCAACTTTCCTGCTCCTTTGATGCTGCCTGGCCTGCTGTGTTCCTCCAGCTCCACACTGTGTTATCGATGTTTCCTATTGTCCTGGTGAATAAGCTTAGTCACTTGTGTATTGCGCTGTCTGCAGCTGCAGCCTGTCTGTCTGGGTCTGCAGCTTGTTTATTTCAGTATCTTTGGACAGATACTTTGGCCAATGCATGGCTTGATTTCCCAGCATGCTTGGTATATTATCCAATTCTACCATTTTGAGTGGCCATCCGGCGACACACAAAATAGCAAAAGAGATCAGTTGTGTTTAAGAGTCCAAATTTGTCTTGGTGATGAAAAGGTTTAATGTTCTTCACAGTAAATATGTTCCAAAACATGTGGCAGAGGAATTTGTTTATGAGTAAACCATCAACTTTTACAATCTCTACTGTTGGAATTCCTCTTCAAATAGAAATACCAGAAGTTATTGTTTTACGAGATTTGTAGATCCTTATGTTTATGGCCAAACAATCTGTGAAGCTTTTGCAGCAGATGTACGTTGGAATACTGATTTTAATGGAAAGGAAATTACTGCATATTGCTTGATAGACCAAGAGGCCAATAGAAGTTGTAAAGTTTTGTTAGAGGATATATCTCAATGGATTTGTCACGTGGATTAGTACCAAAGCTGTTTCAAGTAATGTTATTTGCAAGTGTGCTTATTCACTGAACAAAGTATTTTAACTTTGGCTCAAAGCTTGCATTGGGAATAACAAGGAGACTGTCAGCTGTCATAATATCATTGAACAAGCTGAGCAACAACTTCTGGCATCCACAAATACACAAAAAAAACTGAAATTTGGAAGCTGCTATCCCCGATATCCTGCTGCTCCAGTAGATGTGCTGTAATAGTTCTCATTAAAATCACTACAGTGATGTGAACTTAAGATTCTTGAGCACTAGTTCCCAGCCAAAGACACCTGAAGGATTTGAGCTTGCTTTATGCAGGAGCAGGTCAATATTCAATAACACAAGTGACAATTATTGCTAAACAAAATCTTTTAATTTTACATTACTTCTCAATTTGTGAGAGGGGAAGTCACTGATACTCCAAATGCAAAGTAAGATGAATTTATTACAAACATAGTAGGAACTGCAGATGCTGGAGAATCTGAGATAACAAGGTGTAGAGCTGGATGAACACAGCAGGCCAAGCAGCATCAGAGGAGCAGGAAGGCTGACATTTCGGGACTAGACCCTTCATCAGAAAAGGGAGAGGGGAAGGGGGTTCTGAAATAAATAGGGAGAGAGGGGGAGGCGGATAGAAGATTGAGAGAGGAGAAGAAGGGTGGAGAGGAGGCAGACATGTCAAAGAGGCGGGGATGGAGCCAGTAAAGGTGAGTGTATGTGGGGAGATAGGGAGGAGATAGATCAATCCAGGGATGACAGACAGGTCAAGGGGGCAGTATGAGGTAGTAGGTAAGAGATGGGGGTGAGGCTTGAGGTGGAAGGAGGGGATAGGTGGGACGAAGGACAGGTTAGGGAGGCAGGGACAAGCTGGGCTGGTTTTGGGATGCGGTAGGGGGAAGGGAGATTTTGAAGCTTGTGAAGTCCACACTGATACCATTGGGCTGCAGGGTTCCCAAGCGGAATATGAGGTGCTGTTCCTGCAACCTTCGGGTGGCATCGTTGTGGCACTGCAGGAGGCCCAGGACGGACATGTTGTCTGAGGAATGGGAGGGGGAGTTGAAATGTTTCGCGAACCGAGCGTAGGTGTTCTGCAAAGCGATCCCCAATCCTCCACTTGATTTCCCTGATGTAGAAGAGGCCACAACGGGAACAGCAGATACAGTATACCACATTAGCAGATGTGCAGGTGAACATCTGCTTGATGTGGAAAGTCTTCTTGGGGCCTGGGATGGGGGTGAGTGGGGAGGTGTAGGGGCAGGAGTAGCACTTCCTGCGGTTGCAGGGAAAAGTGCCAGGTGTGGTGGGGCTGGAGGGGAGTGTGGAGCAGACAAGGAAGTCCCGGAGAGAGTGGTCCCTCCGGAAAGCAGATAAGGGTGGGGAGGGAAAAATGTCTTTGGTGGTGGGGTCGGATTGCAGATGGCGGAAGTGTCGGAGGATGTTGCGTTGGGTCCGGAGGTTGGTGAGGTGGTACGTGAGGATGAGGGGGATTCTGTTTTGGTTGTTATTGCAGGGAGGGGGCGTGAGGGATGAGTTGCAGGAAATGCGGGAGACACGGTCGAGAGCATTCTCGACCACTGAGGGCGGGAAGTTGCGGTCCTTCAAAAACGAGGACATCTGAGATGGATTGGAATGCCTCATCCTGGAAGCAGATGCGGTGGAGGCGAAGGAATTGGGAAATGGGGATGGCATTTGTGCAGAAAGGTGGGTGGGAGGAGCTGTATTCGAGGTAGCTGTGGGAGTCGGTGGGTTTGAAATGGATATCGGTTTCCAGGTGGTTGCCAGAGATGGAAACAGAGAGGTCCAGGAAGGAGAGAGAGGTATTGGAGATGGTCCAGGTGAACTTAAGGTTGGGGTGGAAGGTGTTGGTGAAGTGGATGAACTGTTCGAGCTCCTCGTGGGAGCACGAGGCGGCGCCGATACAGTCATCAATGTAACAGAGGAGGAGGTGGGGTTTAGGGCCAGTGTAGCTACGGAAGAGGGATTGTTCCACATAACCTACAAAGAGGCAGGCATAGCTTGGGCCCATGTGGGTACCCATGGCCACCCCCTTTGTCTGCAGGAAGTGGGAGGAATTGAAAGAGAAGTTGTTGAAGGTGAGGAAGAATTCGGCTAAGCGGATGAGGGTGTCAGTGGAGGGGGACTTGTCAGGCCTGCGGGACAGGAAGAAGCGGAGGGCCTTTTGGCCATCTGCATGGGGAATGCAGGTGTATAGGGACTGGACGTCCATAGTAAAGATGAGGTGTTGGGGACAAGAGAATTGGAAGTTTTAGAGGAGGTGGAGGGCGTGGGTGGTGTCACGGACGTAAGTAAGGAGTTCCTGGACCACGGGGGAGAAAATGGAGTCGAGATAGGTGGAGATAAGTTCAGTGGGGGAGGACCAGGCGAGATAATGGGTCGACCAGGGCAGTCAGGTTTGTGGATTTTGGGAAGGAGATAGAAGCGGGTGGTGCGGGGTTGGGGAACGATGAGGTTGGAGGCTGTGGGTGGGAGGTGATGAGGTTGTGGATGGTTTGGGAGATAATGGTTTGGTGGTCGGGGGTGGGGTCATGATCAAGGGGGCGGTAAGAGGAGGTGTTGGAGAGTTAGCGCCAACTTCTATCTCTTTCCCAGCTCTACACCTTGTTATCTCTGAATTTATTACTATCTCACTTTTCAGGAAGAAGCAGGCAAAACAAGCATATGACTTTGCCTGGAAAATGGACTTTGCCATGTTGTGGGTGCCATTGACTGCACCCACATCACTTTATGGGTGTCAAATGACAATCAGGGATGTTCCAATACATCGATGTCTAAAGTGTGATGTACAGAGCCTGCCCAGGGAAGCAGTGGGGAGACATTGGAAGATTTGTTTCCTCCTTTCCTTATATCAATTCCATGCATCTCAGCAAAAATCTCTCAAAGCATTTGTTGCCTTTTTGAGTGAAGCTTATGAAGTTACAAAATCTCTGAGATTCATGAATTGAAAGCTATATTTGACTTCTTCAGGAATGCTTTGCAGACATCTCTGTCTTCCTGACAGCCTCCTGCAACGACTATATTGTGGGTTGAGGTTGCTTCAGGAATCTGGTGTGATGCATACAAAGGATATGTTCTGTCCAGCAGACCTGCGTTTGAGTGATTGGCACCTCGATGCTAACCAGTTGGGCCTGGGAGGGGTTATTGCTTTGAACACTTTTCTTGGCCCTGGGTTTGGAGGATTTTGTGAACACACTACATGGTCGTACAGCAATATTGATAACAGCAGTCTAAGCTTTTGTAGCGGCTAGACCAGCTTGAAAGACTTAAATCTGAATTTTCAATATCTGCAGCAAGACATGGAAGCTGAGAGATTGGTCAGTAGATGCTACATCATGGACCACTCCGCTACCGCGTTAACAGAGTTGATTTCCACTGCCATGATGCAAAGGATGGTTTCCCAAGATGCTGTGATGAGTTGTGAGATACCTCTATGCTCCTTGACATGAACTGCAGGTGTTCTGGCCGTTCTGCCAATCCACCAAACATTTCATAGTGCATACCATCAGCTTTCTTCTGTAGGGCTACACATCAAAGTCCTCATTTAGTTCTCTGCAGCAGGACCTGTGCCCAACATTTTTTGTCCCTCTGGGAGCTGCCACATGTATAACCCTTTCCACCTAATGACTGCAGACTTATGCATCTGATGATCTCAGCATGCACAGATCTTGCATCTACATAGCTACAGAAGTAGCTACAGAGATAGTAGATCTAGTAGTGGCCATCTTCTAGGAATCTTTAGATTCTGAAAAAGATTTTGGAGGCGATTTGTATTTCGGGGTTGTGGATGAGGTTGTAGGCTCGCTCGCCGAGCCGGTGGGTTTGATTGTAGATGTTTCATCACTCTGCTAGGTAACACCATCAGTGCGCCTCCGGTGAAGCATTGGTGATCTGTCCCGTTTGTCATTTATGTGCCTCGGTTTGCTGGGGTGGTTGGTATTATTTCCGGTTTTGTTTCTCATGGTTTGTATATCAGGTCCAGTTCAATGTGTGTGTTGATGGAGTTCCGGTTAGACTGCCAGGTCTCTAGGAATTTCCTGCCATGTCTCTGCTTGGCTTGTGCTATTATGGATGTGTTGTCCCAGTTGAATTTGTGTCCTTATTTGTCAGTGTGAATTGAGACCAGTGAGAATTGGTCATGTCTCTTGGTGACTAGTTGGTGTTCGTGTATCCTTATTGTCAGTCTTCTCCCGGTTTGGCCCATGTAATGTTTCTCACAGTCCTTGCATGGTATTTTGTAAATTATATTAGTTTATTGGTAGTGGCTATGGGATCCTCTACGTTCATCAGTAGCTGTCGCAAGGTTGTTGTTGGTTTGTGGCCTACCCTGATACCTAGGGGTCTGTGTAGTCTTGTGGTCATCTCTGAGATGTCTCTGATGTACGGTAGGGTGACTAGTGTGTCCGGCCGTGTTGTGTTTTCTTGTTGTGGTCTGTCACAGAGGTAACAGTGGATTGTGCTTTTTGAGAATCCATTCCTTTTAAAAACTCCATATAAGTGCTCCTGTTCTGTTTTGCGCAATTCCGGGTTGCTGCAGAGTGTTGGCTCATTTGAATAATGTCCTGATATAGCTCCGTTTATGGCTTTTAGGGTGGTTACTGCTGTAATTAAGTATCTCGTCCATATGTGTGGTCTTTCTGTATAGCTGGTCTGGAGTATCCCATTGTTCTTACGTTCCACCATTATGTCTGGTCTCAATACATACATAAAGAAGGACACGAATTCAACTGGGACAACACATCCATGATAGCACGAGCCAAACAGAGACACGCCAGGGAATTTCTGAAAGTCTGGCATTCCAACCAGAACTTTACTATAAAACACATTGAACTGGACCCAATATATATACCACTGAGAAACAAAACCGCAAGTAATACCAACCACCCCAGCAAACCGAGGCATATGAATAACAAGCGGGACAGAACACCAACGCTTCACCAGAGGCGCACTGATGATGTTCCCTAGCAGGGTGATGAAACGTCTGCAACCAAACACATTGCTTCGGTGAACAAGTCTACAACCTCATTCTGAAAAAGAGCCAGTGGATTGAAAAACTGCCAATGTAACACTTTTATGCAAAAAAGGAAGGAGACAAAAAATAAGTAACTATAAGGCACTTCTCTTAACACCTGTCAATGAGAAAATGTTAGCGGCTCTTACTAAGGATAAAATAGCAGACCATTTAAAAATGCATAAGGTGATCAAGTAGTGTCAGAATGGCTTCACAAAGAGGAAATGGAACCTGACAAATTTACCAGAATTCTTGATGACGTAACAAGCAGAAATAGATGAAAGGAAAGCAGTGGATGTAACTTATTTGGGTTTTCAGAAGGCATTTGGTAACGTATCACATATGAGGCTATTTAATAACATGAGCCCATGGGGTCGTAGATAATATGTTAACACGGACAGAGGATTGACTACCAATAGAAGACAGAGATTTGTAATAAGGTAAGGCAACCTTACATGGAGGGATCAGCGCTGGGCCCACAATTGTTTACAATATTTATCAATGATTTGGATTGGGAAAGTGATTACACTATAGTTAAGTTTGCATATGACACAAAAACATCTGGGAAGGGAAATGGTGAGGATGGCAGAAAGAGGCTGCGAGGGATATGGACAGTTTAAGAGAGTGGATAAAAACTTAGCAGATGGAATATAATACAGAAAAACATGATGTGCACTTTCACCAGAAGAATAGAGGGGTTCAACATTATTTCAGTGGAGAAAGACTACACAAATCTACAGCAGAGCTGGATATGTGAATCATAGAATCATGGAATCATAGAATCCCTACAATGGAGAAAGAGGCTGTTCAACCTATTGAGTCTGTACCAGCTCTCTGAAGACCATCCATGCGGACCCAGACCCCCTCCCCGCTTAACCCCATAACCCACATTTTACCCACCTAGCTTGCACATCCCAGGATGAGCAATAAAAAGACACTAAGAAGGCTGGGGGATGGCTAATACTGTGCCATTATTTACGAAAGGCTGCAAGGAAAAGCCAGGAAACTATAGGCAGGTAAACCTAAGGTCAGTGATGGATAAGTTGTTGGAGGGGAGTCTGACAGACAGGATCTACATGCGTTTGGAAAGGCAAGGACTAATTAGGAATAGTCAGTATGGCTTTGTGCATGAGAAATCATGTTTTGATTGAGTTTTTTGAAGTGATGACCAAGAAGATAGATGAAGGCAGATCGGTAGGCTTTGTCTGCATAGACTTTATCAAGGCCTTCAGCAAGGTTTTGCATGGTACTCTTGTTGGTAAGGTTAGAATGCATGGTATCCAGGGACAGCGAGCTAATTTGATACAAATTGGCTTGGTGGTAGGAGACAGAGGGTGGTGATAGAGGGTTGTTGTTCAGACTGGAGGACTCTGACCAGCAGTTTGTCGCAAGGATCAGTGCTGGGTCCACTGTTGTTCATCATCTATATGAACAATTTGGATGAGAACGCAGGAGGCATGATTAGTAAGTTTGCGGATGACACCAAAATTGGTGGTACAGTGGATGGTGAAGAAGGTCGTCTAAGATCTTTATCAACTAGGCCAGTGGGCTAACGAATGGTAAATGGTGTTTAATTCAGATAAGCGCAAAGTGTTGCATTTTGGCAAGACAAACCAGGGTGAGACATATACAGTTAATGGTACAGCGCTGTGGAGTGTTGATGAACAGAGAATCCTAGGGGTGAAGGTACATAGTTCCTTGAAAGTGGTGTCACAGGTAGACAGGGTGGTGAAGAAGGCCTCTGGCATGTGTGCCTTCATCGGTCAAAGCATTGAGTATAGGAATTGGGACATCTGCAATTCTCATCACTCTGCTATGGGAAGGTTATTATTAAACTGGAAAGGGTGCTAAAAAGATTCATAAGGATGTTACTAAGACTGGAAGGTTTGAGTTAAGAGAGGTTAGATAGGCTTGGATGTTTTCCCATGGAACGTATGAGGCTGAGGGGTAACCTTATACAGATTATAAAATCATGAGGGGCATAGTTAAGGTGAATAGGGGAGTCCAGAACTAGATGGTGTAAGTTTAAGGTGAGAGGGGAAAGATTTAAAAGGTACCTGAGGGGCAGGTTTTCCATACAGAGGGTGGTGCGTATATAGAATGAACTGCCAGGGCAAGTGGTAGACTCAGGTATAATTACAACATTTAAAAGACATTTGTACAGGTACATGGACAGGAAAGGTTTAGAGAGATATGGGCCAAAAACAGGCAAATAGGACTATTCAGTTTAGGAATCCTAGTCTGCATGGGCAAGTTGGGCTGAAGGGCCTGTTTCTATGCTGTATGACTGCATGATTCTAATTCACTATGTCCAATCCACCTAACCTGCACTTAATCTGCACATAAATCACAAAAACCTAGTACACAAGCTCAAGAGGTAATAGGGAAGGTAAATGGAATGTTGGCCTTTATTTCAAAGGAAATGGAAATGGACCACAGGTAATTCTTACTCAAACACCACAAAGTACTCATCCAACCATACATAATATACCATGTACAGTTTTGGTTTCCTTATCTAAGGATTCATACACTGCCATTGGAGGCAGTCCAGGTTCACTAGTTTGACCCTATGAGCGGAAACATTGTCGTGTGAGGAGAGGTTTAGATTGGGACTGTACTTGTTGGTGTCTAGATGAATGAGAGGTAACTTGATATAGCAGATAATGAGAGGTCATTTCCCCTTGTTGGACAGTCTAGGCCCATAGGGCATAATCTCAGAGTATGACATCACCCAGTTAGAACAGAGATAAGGAGATATTTCTTCTCTCAGAAGATAGTAAATTGGGGGAATTTTTTACCACCAAGTGCTGTAGAGAATGGGTTGTTAAGTGTATTTAAAGCTTAGATAGACAGACTTTATTCCTTGATTCCTTTACTGATTATAGCAAAAAGGCAGGAAAGTGGAGCAAATGATTATCAGATCCCATTTAATGGTGGAGCAGACTTATTGGACCAAATGGCCTCCTTCTGCTCTTACATATAAAGGTCTTAAAATAATGCAGTGTCAGTGACTGAGCTGGTAACTGCAGGTATTATAATGTCTGCACAGGTAAAACCTGATAGGAACAGAACTGAACTTTGTGCATTTCTTTCAAAGACATGGTGTACCTTTGGAGAGATAAATGCCCCTTTGGATTCAGTCCTGGGACACATTTCAGGTTGGAAAGATACCTTCTGGTGGAAGAGCACCAGTTGTAATTTTTTACTCTTCCCTGGACTCAGGTGGTGCTAGAAGAGTGAGAATTGCAAACGTTATGAACCTGTGCAAGAAAGGTCACAAGGAAAACCCCAGATAATCATTTTAAGAAGAAAGAACAGTACAACATAGGAACAAGCCTTTCCACCCACCAAGACTGCGCTGATATATGATGGACTTTGGTGATGGGGAAGCTTCTGGAAACAATTATTAAAACCCCAGATAAGTAACAGAAAGGATCGATCATGGTAATGCATGGATTTCCAGAAGGCTATGATAGAGTGCCACACAACAGACTTGCGAGGCAAGTTATAGGTCATGGTATAAAAGGGACAGTACCCACATGGATACAACATTGATTCAGTGATAGGAAACAAAGAATAATGGTCAATGGATATTTTTCAGGCCAAAGGAAGGTTATTAGTGCAGTTCCAAGTGGGTATTGGGACCCTTGCTTTTCCTGATCTATAATAATGATCTGCATTTTGGTGTGCAGGGGACAATTTCAAAGTTTGCAGATTACAGTAAACTTAGAAGAATTGTAAACCCTGAGGAGGATAGTGTGGAACTCCAAAAGCACATTGGCAATCATGGAATCCCCACAATGCAGAGAGAAGCCATTCAGCCCATTGAGTCTGCAGCGACCCTCCAAAGAGCATTCTTCCCAAACCCACAGACCCACCCTATTCCTGTAACTCACATTTGCCATGATTAATCCACTTAGCCTACACACCCTGGACAATTTAGCATTGGCAATTCACCTAACCTGCACATCCCTGGACTGTGGGAGGAAATCAGAGCACCCAGAGGAAACCCACACAGACCGGGGAATGTGCAAACTCCACACAATCACCCAAAGCTGGAATCGAACCCAGGTCCCTGGTGCTGTGAGGCAGCAGTATTAACTATCAAGCCACCATGCTGCCCCACATTGTTGGAGTGGACAGATAGGTGGCAGATGAATTCAATGCAGAGAAGTGTGAGGTGATACACTTTGGTAGGAAGAACATTCAAAGACCACATAAAATATGAGGTACAATTCTAAATTGGCTACAGATGCAGAGGGGCCTGGGTTTATATATGAAGGGATCTTTGAATGTGACTGCACAAATAGAGAGAGCAGTTAATAAAGCATTCAATGCTGCCAGCTGTATTAATTGGGGCATAGAGCACAACAGCAAGGAGGTAATCTTGAACTTGTACAAAACACTTATTATCTTTCAGCTGGAATATTGCATACAGTTGTAGGTGCCACATTATAGGAAAGATGTGAATGCATTGGAGACAGTGCAGAAACAATTTACAGAAATGGTTCCAGAAACAAGCAACTTTGGTTCTCAGGATAGATTGAAGAAGTTGGAATTGTTCTTGTTGGAGAGAAGATAGCTGAGAGGAAATTTGAAAGAGGTTTCCAAAATCATCAGTGGACTGGATACAAGAGCTGGGGAAACTGTTCCCACTCTAAAAGGAACAAGAACAAGGCAGTATGGATTTAAAGGGATTTGAAATGAAGCAAGAGATATGTAAGAAAAGCTTTTTCACACAGAAAGCAGTTAGGGTATACAAATCACTGCTCAGAAAAGTGTTGGAGGCAGGTTGAGGCATTCAGGAGGATGCTTATTTGGATAGAAATAGTGTGTAAGGGTATGGGGAGAAAGCAGCAGATTACATAACGATGCTCATCTGAAGAGCTGCTGCAGGTATGATGGGCTGAATGGCCTTCATCTGTGCAATAATACTTCTGTGATTCTGTGAAGTAAGGTGTCCTTTGGCAGAGATAATGTGCCCTTTGGAATTGTTCAAAGTAAGCATATACTTGTGTAAATGGTGGATAATCTATCACTGTCAAATTCATTGGTACTATTAAAGTACCTATCAAAATCATCAGAACACTTATGTAAAGGACAACTGTTAAAAAATGCCAAGAGGAACTGTCAAAGTGACCTGTAAAGAGGTCAAAATAGATCAAATGTTCCTGTCAAAAGCATAAATCAATGATACAGTTCAGAGTGATGATCTGATGCCTTTTCTTGTCCCATTCCACAAAGGTCATAATAAAGTTTGAATTTAAAAAACATGAGAAATATTGTTAAAAGAAATATTTTTATTAGACTGTATATAGCTCAGTATTGAAAACAAATCAGGATGAATCCTTAAATGGTAGGAATTGTAAACAAAGCTTACTCAAGCAAAGATGTAATTTATTAACAACAGTTTCAATTTTGCACCACACACACTCACATATACATGCAAAACAACTTTGGTCAAGTAACAGTTAAATTCAGAAAAATGTATTATTCATGCATTGCTGGTCCATAGCCAAAATCACTTGCCACTGAAACTGTTGGCGCTGTAATGTCTTCCTGGAGAAGTTGTGGCTGGCTGAATTCACTTTTGCCAGAGACCGTGGTAATACATTCCATATTCTCTTTTAGGAACCCTCCACTTGTGGTCATGTAGTCTTCCAGTGATTTATCAGCTCACAAGCTTTAATGATAGGGCTTTCAAAGGAAGTGAGAGCAGGCAAAGACTTTTGTTCCTGAAGTGGTTTACCTTAGACCTTATTCAAATCCAATGAGCAGAATCTTTCCAGCTCCTTCTATGAAGTGGTCATTGGCAAGAAGTTTGGACAAATTAGATCTATAGCCTTTGTTGATCAGATTCTGATAACAGCCAAATCAATGCTACGGACTCCATACACTGAGCAATTTTTAAGTTATGAAACAAATGAGTTGTGACTTGTCACTTAAACTCTTAAATATCATATACTTTAAATGAGGCAACTTGTAGTAACAGGTTTTCCCTCTTGTATCTCAATGCTCTGCACTGCCAACAAAGGATTAGATCAGTTATTCCATTCTGAGGTTCTTGGCATCTGAATCCACTTTTTCATTTCCTCTAAATTGTGGCAGACTGTAATCAATAAATACAAAATATATAGAAACATAATAATTATACTTGAGGCAGGCAGATGATTTTATGTTACAAGACACTGGCAATTCCTGATTCAACAATCTGGAAAAATATTATATACCTGTCAATGGATTTGTTTCCTTTACCACATTTTCAAAGAATTTGAAAAATGTAACAACTGTTAAATCTAATCTATGTTTTTCAAAAGCTACATTTAGCCATTGTTACATTTTTGCAGAAAATGCTGCTGAACACAGTTTTGCTCATTCTAATTATTAAATATTTGCTGCTCTGGCAATTCTCTTGTTTTGTTCCTTGCTACTTTCGCTCAACTTTGTAAAATGCACAGATTTACTTTTGAAATTCAGAATTTTGAACTTGACCACTTTAGTCCTATTACATGAAATTTGAAGATTGTAAGATACAAGAGACTAGATTGCAGAATTCAGGACTTAGACCTCTCATCAGGGTTTACACTGTCAGGAAAACAGAACAATTTGTGCCAGTCAGGAACTTTGCTGTCTTGAATTTCTTTCTGCATTGTCTACAAAGCCATCTAAATTTGTGTCGTCAGCAAATTTGGATGTGTGACTTTCTTCGCCATTATCCAATTCATTAATAAATAATGTGAATAATTGGAGCCCCAACACAAATGGGTTAATGGGTACGATCTTCGAACCATTAATGCAGACATGGTTATAGAGATCTGAGCTGGGAACTAAATAGTAAGGGGCCTATGGCTTTTCGAAAGAACAGACAGGAAAGGAAGGGTGGTGGGATTAGTTTGTTAGTTTGAGACGAAATAAGTAGAAAAGCAAGAAATGATTTGGATCAAATGGTATAGAATCTAAATGGACGGAAGTAGGAAATATCAAGGGGAAGAAAGCCCTGGTGGGAGAAGTTCATAGGCCCAAAAGCAGTAACTGTTCCATACGGTAGAGAATAAATCAGAAGATAATGAGGTCATGTGAAAAAAGGCAGTACATTAATCATGGGTAACTTTAATGTTCATGTAGATTGAGAAAATCAACTTAGCAAAGGTAGCCACAAGGAAGAATTCTTCCAGCCTAAACAGAATAAGTTCCAAGAACAATATATGGTAAATCCAAACAGGAATCAGAATATTTGGGATCTGGTAATGTGTAACGAGGCAGGTTTAATAAATAAACTCACAGTATGTAATTACCTAGGGAACATTGGCCATAACATTGTAAAATTTGGAATTCAGTTCGTAAGTGAGAAACTTGAGTTGAAACAATTGGGCTAAACTTAAATGCTGTTAATTATACAAGAATTGGCCAGACTGGACTGGAGAAGGGGTTTAGCAGAAAAGTCAGTTGATGAACAATAGCAGATGTTTAGAAAATACAGTTCATGACTCACAGCAAAGATCCATCCCTGTGAGGAAAAAGCATTCTAGGAAGGAAATGAACTGACCATAGTTAACCAGGGAAGTTAGGAATAGCATCAAGTTGAAAGAAAATTCATACAATGTGGCAAAGTTTAGTGGTAAATCAGAAGATTTGGAAAGTTTTAAAACCAAAGAAAAAATGACCAAACAATAACAGAGAAAAAAAATGAACTCCGAGGCCAAACTAGAAATAATGTAAAAAGAGTTATTAAAGCTACTTTAAATATATAAAAAGGGAACAGGGAGACCAGAGTGAGCATAGGACTCTTAGAGAATAAAATTGGGGAAATAATAATGGAGAGCCAAGGTTATTGTAGAATAGTTGAACAAGTACTTTGCATCAGTCTTTACAGCAGAAGACACAAATAGTATTCCAAAATAACTGAATGATCAAAGGGCTAAAACAGGTGAGGAAATGAACAATTATTCTTAGAGAAAAAGTACTAGGAGCTAAAGCCAAAAAGACCCCTGGACCTGATGGGTTGCATGCTAGGATTTTAAAGAAAGTAGACGCAGAGATAATGGAGACACTGGTTGTAGTCTTCCAAGAATCCTTAGATTTGGGAAAAGACTCACAGGGCTGGAAAAATGCCAACGTAGAACACTTAATCAAAAAGAGTAGGAGACAAAAAAACAGGTAATTACCAATCAGTTAGCTTAACGTGTGTCATTGGGAAAATGTTTGATCTATTATAAAGGATATAACAGCAGAGCATTTAGAAATATATACTATGATCAAGCAGAATCAGTATGGCTTCATGAAGGGGAAATCATTACTGTTAAATTTTTTAGAGTTCTTTAAGAATAACACATTTATAAATTATTTATAAAATAGAACATAGAACATAGAACATAGAACATTACAGCGCAGTACAGGCCCTTCGGCCCTCGATGTTGCGCCGACCTGTGAAACCAATCTGAAGCCCATCTAACCTAAACTATTCCATTATCATCCATATGTTTATCCAATGACCATTTAAATGCCCTTAAAGTTGGCGAGTCTACTATTTTTGCAGGCAGGGCATTCCACGTCCTTACTACATGATAAAAGTAATAAATAAGAATAAAAAGCAAGAAGGAGCTGTAACGGGGAACCAGTTGTTGTAACATATTTGGATTTCAAAACACATTTAATAACATACTACACATTAGGCTACTGAAAAAAATAAGAGCCCATGGTGTTGGTGATAGTATTAGCATGAATAGAGGATTGGCTAAATAATAGAAGTTAGTGAGTTGGGATAAACAGGGCATTTTCAGGATTGCAATCTATAACTGAGTGCCACAGGGATCAGTGCTTTACTGGATTAGGGTGGGATTGATGCAGGGGAGACATCAAAATAAATTCAGTCCTTTACCTTCTCAGTCTCAGTAGGTGTAGATATTAATTCGCTGTTTTGTGGAGCTGAGCAGGAAATCTCTAGGAGTGGGCGAGGGTGTAGTGCTTGAGGGACGTTTTTGGAACATTTTAAATACGTAGATTGAGTCCGCTGTGCAATGTATTCCAGATGCAATCTCCAATCTTGGAGAGAGTACTGATTGGGCTGTTGAGGGTGCGTGGATATTGGTTTGGGATGACGCAGGGTGAGTGGCATCATCAATTCCCCAATCAGTTTAAACCTATCTTGATTTGGGCCAGTTACTGGAAATTGATAGTGGATAATGAAAATAAAGTGGGTCATTTACCCTCTCTGGCCAGGGGGATTTGTTTTATTTATGTGGATCAAACTAATGATGTTTTCAGGATACAATCTGCAGTTTCAAGCTGAGGCCTGAAGAAGTGGGAGCTTTGCAAAAAGGCATCCCCATTACCAGCAAGGCCCCTCGAACCCATTAACTTGGCAACATATAGAAATGAGTGCTGTCTGTTGCAGCTTGACAGAGATCTCCTGGAATTGGAGAAGATCTGCCATAATTGGGCCCAATCCTTTTTCTGTTGATTCCATTGAGTTCTATATGGAGTAACAATGAGAATTCAACTGAACACTTGGAGATTTTTTTAGGAATTTGTTTTCAGTGTCTACCACATGTCTGTATTTGGAGGTATCATGCACTTACATTAAGGTTTATTTGAACCATGTACAATATTAGTAATAATCGCATTAATGAATTGAATTTCCTTGAAAATTTTCCTACTTCTCCTATTGTGCTGCTGCTATTTTGACAGGGTTTAGCAAACACTGTAACTGAGATTCTATAAAAAGGTATATCAAACTTACTCTTATGGACAGTGAGGAACTCCAAGGAAATTCACCCTCCATGTAGTCATTTGCAATTCAGGTAACCACTTCTCTTTACCCGTTCTTAAAATGCTTGTTAAAATCTAAAATAACATCAGTACACCAATGTGTTTTTACTATTGAAATTCTAACAATGTTAATTATGTAGAATGGGCTCCTATGTATTGCATTATGAAAGTGCAGTATTTTAAATACAAAATGATAAACGGTGGCACAGTGGTTAGCACTGCTGCCTCACAGCACCAGGGACCTAGGTTCGATTCCAGCCTCGGGCAACTGTCTGTGTGGAGTTTGCACATTCTCCCCATGTCTGCGTGGGTTTCTTCCCACAGTCCAAAAGATGTGCAGGTTAGGTGGATTGGGCATGCTAAATTGCCCGTAGTGTTCAGGGAGGTGTAGATTAGGTGGGTTATAGGGGGATGGGGTCTGGGTGGGATGCTCTGAGGTTTGGTGTGGACTTGTTGGGCCAAAGGGCCTGTTTCCACACTGTAGGGATTCTATGATTCTATGATAAACATGGATGTAACCTAAAAGTTGATGTTGTAGAAAAAGATTTCTGTTACAACTGGCACCATGAAGATTTTATTTGTATAAATGTATTAATGACCCAGGAGATGAGAGTAAAACATTTGATTAAATATGTGCCATTTCATTTGCACTTAAAAGGCAAAATGTTTTCTCATCTGCAGATGAAATGAAGTTGTGATGAGGAAATGATTGCACTGAAGAATTACATCCAATCAACAGCAATATATTAATTTAAACATAATTCTGTGCCAAAACTAAAATGTTGCTGTGAGTCGTATACTAAAATTTCATTTCTATTTTATTTACAGATTTACAAAGTTAATGACATTTCTGAAGATCTAGCAGCCACTTCAGTAATAGGCTCCATAGAGGCCCAAACTTATCTAGACAGAACTTTAGACAACTTTCACTGAAAACTTCCTAGAGCTACATGGAGGAGAATTATCGTCTTCATACCAACGTGGTGAGCAGACCAACTACAAAGCCAACAAAAACAAAGTTGCTGGAAAAGTTCAGCAGGTCTGGCAGCATCTGTGGAGGAGAAAACAGTTAACGTTTTGGGTCCGATGACCCTTCCTCAGAACAACTACAAAGCCAGTCTGTTTACCTATCTGTAAACAAACAATTGGATAATTTTATGCAATCTTATTTTATCTGTATGATACCAATTGCACACTGTAGTGGACCCAGTTTAGCAGGTACAAAGCCCTTTCTATCAGACTCTTGGCTTACAGTAAGCATGTCAAAATGTGTCTGAACCATCTTGTGACCTGTTGATGCAGGCTCAGGAATAAACTCATATCATAACAATGTGCTAATGTGATTGAGATCAGTCAGTTTTCTCTAGATTTAGTGATCGACTCTGACCAAACCAGCGCTGTACTCGGCAGGAGGATCTTTGTAATCTACTCAGGGTTGGTATTGCCTCTGTGTGAGACAGAACAGTGAATATCTGTACCATCATCAACTACATGATGGATATGCTTTCAAAATGAGGCTTGAGATAGAAATGAATCATTGAATCTAAATGCTTTATAAAATCCTAGCGGTGCAGTTTCAGTTATGGAGGTGTGCAGGTCAAAGCCACCTTGTACATGACTGATGCCTTCAGCTCGGATCTGTCAGTGCGCAGACTGACGATTATCTGACATCAATCTGAACAGACCTCAGGAGCCAAAGTAAACTGTGGCAGAATGCAAGCTAATGTTCTTTGGGGTTTGTAAATACTGATTCTTTATCCCCTTCACTGTCCGGTCAAATTAGCTGAAGATACAATTTGAAGAGACCTTGGCATGTGCTAAAAAATCGGAATAAGGTTAACAATCATGAAACAAAAATTGGGCAAGTGAGAATGACGGTTCTTCTCCATACAAACCTGGTAATCATGTGCTAAGTGTTCTTGATGTTGCTCCACGTGGCACCGATCTGGGTCATAACCAACTGCTGCATGATGGACATCAATTGATGTTCTGCTACATACAATGGACGAGTCAATGTTCACATTTGAGAGAGACTGTATTGTGCTGCGTGTGGATCCTCATTACATAAACACTGAGTGTCAGTACATATTCTAATCATTGTGGAGGCTGTGTCTGGTCATGTTTATATGGAACATTCTGAGCAGTTTAACTTTGTTATTCCAATGGCCCTATGTGGAGATGTTTATGCATATAAAGATAAAAGTAAGGACATTATGCTTCAGTTATACAGGGTATTGGTGAGACCTCAAGTACTCTGCACAGTTCTGGACTCCTTATTTAAAGAAGGATGTAAATCATTGTTAGCAGTTCAGAGGAGGTTGACTAGATTGATACCTGGAATGAGTGGGTTGTCTTATGAGGATGGGTTGGACAGGGTGATTCCACTTTAGAAGAATGAAGGGTAACGCTATAAGACATAGGACCAGAAGTCTGGCATTTGGTCCATCACATCTGCTCCACCATCAAGGAGATTGTAGCTGATCTGACAATCTTCAGCTCCAGTTTCTTGCTTTATCCCTATAACACTCAATTCCCTTCAGGGTTAGATGTCTGTCTGCCTTAGCCTTGAATGTACTGAACAACCCAATGTCCACACCTCACACCCAATTCCACAGATTCCCTATCCTCTGTAAGAAAAAAAACAATCTTTTTTTTCTCGGTCTTAAATAGGCAACCCTTTACTCAAAGATTATGTCCTCTGGTCCTAGACCCTGCCACAAAAGGAAACAACATCTCTGCACCTACACACACAAATCCAGATGAATCTTAAATGCTTCAATAAGCTTTCCTCTCATTCTTCTAAATTCCAATGGCTACAAGCTCAGCTGATTCAAGCTCTCCTCATACCTGGTATCAGTCTATTGAACCTTATCTGGACTGCCTCCAATGCCAGTGTATCTTTCCTTAGAGAAAGTATTCTAGCTGTGGTCTGACTAGTACCTTGTATAGTTTTAACATGACCTCCCTATTTTTATATTCCATTTCATGTGCCTGCCTGATTATCTGTTAAACCTGGATGCTAGCTTTTTGTGATTCATACACCAGCAACCTAAATCCCTCTGTGCTGTAGCTTTCTGCAGTTTTCCCCCATTTAAATAATATTCAGCTCTTCTATTCTTCCTGACAAATGCATAACCTCACATTTTCCTACATTATATTCTATCGACCAAGTATTTGCCAATTCAACTGAATGGTCTATATCTCGCTGTCAATGCTTAGTGTCATTCTCACCAGTTGCTTTCCAACCTACCTATGAGTCACCTGCAAACTTGGCTATAGCATATTCACTTCATAATCCAGTGGTAAAGCACCAGGTATATCCGAAATGTTGACTGCTCCTTTTGTCCAGCTGCTGCCTGGCTTGCTGTGTTTATCCAACATCCTGTTTGTCTGACATGTTTATAAATGTCTACTTATGCCACACTTTTTGATGATTTCATTGACCTTACACTGGGAAATCAAAAACATGTCAATAATGCTCTTCCACCCTCTTCCATCAAGCAAAAGATACAAAGATATCACGTACCAACAGATTCAAGAAAAGCTTCTTCTCCGTTTTTATCAGACTTATGAACAGACCTCTCAAATATCAGAGTTGATCTTACTCTGCACCTTCTCTGTAGCTGTGACACTATATTCTGCATTCTGTTCTATCACCCTGTTGTACTTATGTGAGGTCTGATTAATGCATAATATAATACTTTTCACTGTATCTCAGTACATGAAACAGTAATAACTCAAATCAAAAAATCAAATCAAAATCAAATCAAATGGATAGACGATATGGTCCTTCCAGGCTAATTCATCATTCACTAGGATCACAGCTGATCATTTTGTGTTTCAAATTCCACATTCCTAACTTTGATAACTCTGGATTCACCTGCTTAACAATAATCTATTCAACTCAGCCTTGAAAACATTTAATGACTCTGCCTTTACTGACTTATGAGGCAGAGAGCTGGAATGTTGCACAACCCTCTGAGAAAAAAAGAAACATTCCTCATTTCAATGCTAAAAGGTCCACCCCTTATTTTAAAATTGCGCCCCTTAGTTCTGGACTCACTGACAATGGGGAACATCTTTTCTGTATCAACCTTGTGAAGGCCATTCAAGATCAAATCACCTTCACCCTCTAATCTCCTGTGGAAATATGGCCAGCATGTCCAACCTGTCCCTGTAAGATAACCCAATTATTTCAGGTATCAATTAATTGCATACCTTCTGTATCACCTCCAAGGTAATTACATCTTCCTTAACAGAGGAGATGTGGACTCAACCAAGTCCTCCTGCCACAGTGAACAGTTTGAAATTCTCACACATTATACTCTTTATCTCCACACATTCAACCTTTCTATGTGTGTCTGTAACCTTTGTATATGTTTGATATCTTCCTGTTTATCTTGGTACCGTCCGTGAATTTGTTTACAATGATTTCACTCACCTCATCTAACCATTGATATAACATATAAAATATTGAAGCCCCAGCATAGACTCTGGCAGGACTTCACTGGTCATATCCTGCCAGTCAACGATCCATATATGCATACTCTCTTTTCTGCCAGATGGCTAATCTTCTATCTATGTTACATTGTTATACCCTGTACCTTGAAATTTCATTTTTGCAATAATCTTTGATGTGGCACCTTCTCAAATGCCCCATGGAGATTCAAGTATAGTACATTTGCAGGCTCCCCTTTATCCAGAGTGCATGTTACTCCTTTAAAGAACTCCACTAAATTGGTTAATGATATCCCTTTGGTAAAACTATGCTGAGACTGATTACCCTGAGATTTTCTTTTTGTATGTTTACAATCTGTTTAATGATCAATTCTAATGTATTTCCCACAATGAATGTCAAGCATACTTATATATTGTGTAAAGTCCATGTGTTTTATTTTTTCTTTATTGTTATTGCGAATTGGAAAAAATACAACCTATGACTGAGGAAGAAATTATTGTACTTCTAAAAAAAAAGTTACTAAAACTCATTGTAAGTTACGTTTACACTGTTGTTTTGCAAGCAGTGGGGGTATGTATAAGAGGCGACAGCCCTGCACCCAGAATGATATCCATCCAGCAACATGTAGCTGATTGGTTTGGGCAACTGTGCCCAGTCATGGATGTCAAAGATCACAGCTTAACAATGTCTGTCTGAGTGGTTTCTGAATAGCTGAATAGTTAGTGGCTATGAGTGATACAGTGAGAAGCTTTTGGATCTTTCGAAGGACAGGTGGTCTCTCTCTCCCTCTCTCTCTGTCCAGTAAAATACTTGAAGCTAAAGAGGGACAGTTGTTTCTCCCATCAATTACTATAAGCCGATGCTTTTAGCCAATAAGTCAGAGATTTTGTAACTTAAGACCAGTCATCCTGTACTCCTGTGAAGAAATTAAAGAATGCAATGGAAAACCTTGCAGAACCAAAGGATTTGGAAAACCAAAGCAAAGCCCCCACCAAATCCAGAGGACTAATGCCACTGAATTGTTTCCTCAGTATTTTATTTTTCTTCTACCATAAAACAAATTTTTCCTTGTATGTGTGTGTAGTGGAGTTCTAGAACGCTAGAGTTTTAACTGGTAGAGATTTCTGTTGACGGTTCATAGTTGTTTAGAACTATATAGAATCTATTTAGTTCTAACAAACAGTGGTGCTGGCTAAGTATAGATACCTAGTCCATGTTTTCAGTAAATCTGCATTGATCAGACAGGTAAATTGGAGACTCTGCATATGTTGGTAAAATATTTTTAACTTTTGTATTGACCCTGGGAATAACCTGGATTTTTTTTCCAGCGCACTATCCAGGTGAGGCATGACAATAGTTTCCAGTTCTCAGCCTCCTTCCCACCTTCTTGAACAGGGAAAGTCATATTTGCCTTTTTTACTCTGATGGAACCTTGCTTGAATTGAGGGATCACAGAATACTACCACAATTATCAAACCGTTAGCCACCTCTTTTTAAATCCCAGGATGAAGTCCATCTGAACCAGAGTTGTGTCAGTCTGCAGCTCCATACGTTTCTTTGTACCCCTTCCCTCATTACCGAACTTTCACTTAGTTTCTCTGCCCCTTCTGTCTTCTGGTTTACAAGTTATGACAATCCCCTCAGAAATTCAAGGCATGGGGGTGGATAATAAATAAATTAGCAGATGACACGAAGATTAGATGGGTGGTCAACAGTGAGGAAAAAGGCCTGAGGTTAAAGGAGAAATATAAACAGGCTGGTCAGATCGGCAGATCAATGGCAGATGGAACTTAACCCTGATAACTGTGAAGTGATGCACTTTGGAACAAGTAATAGGAGAAGGGAGGACACAATGAACAGCCGGACACTAGAAAGCTCCAAGCGGTCTTGGGATGTTTGTCCACAAATCTCTGAAGGTGGCAGGGTAGATTAATACAGTAGTTAAGAAGGCATAAGGGACACTTGTCTTTACCTGTTGAGGCAAAGATTATAAGAGCAGGGAAGTTATGCTGGATCTGTATTGCATTTTGGTTAGGCCACAGCTAGAGTACTGTGTGCAGTTCTCGTCACTGCAATATAGGAAGGATGTGATTGCTCTGGAGGGGGCTCAGAGAAGATTCACCAGGATGTTGCCTCAGATGGAGCACTTTAGCTATGAAGAGTGATTGGATAAGCTTGGGTTGTTTCCTTCAGTATACAGAGATGGAGGGGAGACCTGATTGAGATGTATAAGATTGTGAGGGGACATGGACAGAATAGAAAGCAGCTGTTCACTTCAGTTGAAGGGCCACTAACAAAGAAGTAGCATGCAAAGGTGAAAAGCCTGAGGTTTGGAGGGGAGTTGAATAAACCATGTTCACCCATAGAGTGTTGGAGGCCTGGAGTGCACTGCCTGGGATAATAGTTGGGGCAGGTAGCCTCAAAACTTTTAAAAGTACTTGGATCAACATTCAAAGTGTCATAACATTCATGATTATGGGCCTAGTGCTGAAACGTCGGATTAGTGTAGATTTAGTGTAGCTTTGGTGGTAGAGACATGATGGTCTGATGAGCCTCTTCTGTACTGTAATAAAATAAGCTTAAATAAAGGCATAACAAGCTATGAAAGATGGCAGCAGAGTAGAGCACTCCTGTCACAGCTCCTCTACTCCACCTGTTCTTTTTTCCTCTTTGTCTTCTTCTTCTCTCCCCTCAGCACCGGAGCCGGCAGCAAGCCCTTCTGCTCCAGAACACCGCGGCAGCAAGCCCTGCAACAGCGCGTGGGCTGTAAGCCCCAGAGCAGTGTGGCGAAGAGCCCCACAGCTACATATGGGGAAGCAGCCCGAGACCATCACCCAAGCAGTGAGTACGAACCGGCGGTCCAAGCGGGAGCACGTAGGAGCACATAGCCCAAGGCGAGCGGCAGAAGGCAGCCTGAGGCAGTCGACAGTGAGTGCGGGAGCAATTATCCTGAAGCAACGACGGAGGGGCTGAGTCCCCGGAACGTCAGAGAGCCTGAGTCCCGGGAGCCACAGGGGGTCCAAAGTACGAATCCCAGCACAGTGCGATTAACCTGGTTGCTGCTGAGTGCCGGTGAGGAGTGGACTGCAGGCTGCAGAAATGCAGGAGAATTACTGCACTTGGGCCTGACCCCACATGCTGAGCTGCTGTTATCGTACTGTAATTTCAAACCTTTTCACTATGTTGTAACTATCATTTGTAAGTAATGTTTATGCTTTCCTTTAATCCTCTTTGTGTAAGACCAATATATTTTTTTTAACTCTGTATGATTTGTGCCTATGTACATTAAAAGGCAGCCATTGTAAAATCTTTTCACTGTACTCTTATGCTTCTGTATTGTAGTACAAGTGACAATAAAGGATATCGTTTTCTAAATAAAAACTGTGGATGCTGGAAATCTAAAATAAAGACAGAAATTGCTGGAGAAACTCAACAGGTCTGGCAGCATTTGTGGAGAGAAAGCAAAGTTAACATTTCGAGCCCAGTGAGTTCTGGAGAAGGGTCACTGGGTCGGAAATGTTAATGCTTCTTTTGGACCACATGATTCGATGATGGTCTATGTTTTTCAAACATTTTGTTTCTAGTTATGAACAAGTGGTTACATTTGTCACGGTTTTACAGAGTTGTGCCTTTTAAGATGTTAGCATATTTTGTTCAAATATTCATCAATGTTCACATTTATTTTCTCTTCACTTTTTCTTTGTTCCTTAAATACTTTATTCTTTGGCATCACAACATTGCAGCACATGGAATAAATATGGGGGAAAAAAAAAACAGAAAGAAGTGCAAACATTACAAAACAAACCTGATGAGATCTTGTGGAAGAAACTGCAATAAATAGCATTTTGGGGTCTAAAATGGGCATGACAAGGTGCAACTTTGTACCAGAAGTGAACATAGTGCAATATTTGCCCAAGCATTTGATGGATGTCCAGAGCAGTGGCCATTAACAAGCTTCTTTAGCACTTGGCAGTGTTATTATTGAACATTTACATAATATGATCATAATGTCTCACCTGTTAGTCAATGACAGCGATGTTGTTCATTTAATGTTTAACATTTAGAATGATGTACACAAACAACAGAGACATAAAACATTTTCATTATGATAAGATATTCCATCAAACAGGACCACATTAATTGATTTAAATGATTCAATTAGATGCTAATGGAGAATAGAATCTTGCAATCCCAAAATGAATATACTTGGTCAATAGCCTTTTAGTGGATGAATTCTAAGTTAGTGATTAAAGCCCCACTGCTTGATTGTTAAAACAAGCTATTCCATCTACAAATGATTAGAAGTGCTTCAACATCCTTTGTGATGGAATGCAGAATCTTAAACTGACTTTGACTATAGTTGTGCTTCAATCCACTTTCTGATCCATTCCAGGACAAAACACACCCGAATATTTGTTGCAACAGTGTATAAATTCCGTTTGACAATGTGCTATTTCAACACTTGCAGAAACATTGCTTCCTTATTATATCTTGAGTTATTTTATGAGTTTTGATTAAGAAGACATAAATCCTGCTGTATCAATGGATTGGTGGATGCTTTGTGAATAGGGCATTGACTCAGATCTGCTAATTTCACCAACAATTATCCTGTCCCAAATTCAGAAGGTTGAGTCATTTGAATAGTCTGAGCTGATGACCATGATGACAGCTGCCCTGTGGAAGTGATGAATCGCAAAGTAGCACCTTGATCCGACAAAACAATTTCCCACAGTCCAGATCATATGTCAAAAAAGCCAATTAGAAGAAATGTCAATTTTCCCTCAGGATATGGAAGAGTCAGGGAAATGGAGATCAATTCTTTTGAGACAACAAGGTGCAGAGCTGGATGAACACAGCAGGCCAAGCAGCATCGTAGGAGCAGAAAGGCTGATGTTTCGGGCCTGACCCTTCATCAGAAATGGGGGAGGGGAAGGGGGTTCTGAAATAAATAGAGAGGGGGAGGCGGATAGAAGATGGATAGAGAGGATAGGTGGAGAGGAGACAGACACGTTAAAGAGGCGGGGATGGAGCCAGTAAAGGTGAGTGTAGGTGAGGAGTTAGGGAGGGGATAGGTCAGTCCAGGGAGGACGGACAGGTCAAGGGGGCGGGATGAGGTTAATAGGTAGGAGATGGGGGTGCGGCTGGAGGTGGAAGGAGGAGATAGGTGGGAGGAAGAACAGGTTAGGGAGGCGGGGACAAGCTGGACTGGTTTTGGGATGCAGTAGGGGGAGGGGAGATTTTGAAGCTTGTGAAATCCACATTGATACCATTGGGCTGCAGGGTTCCCAAGCGGAATATGAGTTGCTGTTCCTGCAACCTTCGGGTGGCATCATTGTGGCACTGCAGGAGGCCCAGGATGGACATGTCATCCGAGGAATGGGAGGGGGAGTTGAAATGGTTTGCGACTGGGAGGTGCAGTTGTTTATTGCGAACCGAGCGTAGGTGTTCTGCAAAGCGGTCCCCGAGCCTCCGCTTGGTTTCCCCCATGTAGAGGAGGCCACAACGGGTACAGCGGATGCAGTATACCGCATTGGCAGATGTGCAGGTGAACATCTGCTTGATGTGGAAAGTAATTCTTTTGAGATATTTTGCTTTTTGCATTTGTAGTACAGGCGTAGTAACAACTACAACTTGCATTTATATAACGTCTTTGAGGAAAACAAAGATTGACACCACGCAAAAGAAGAACATTTACGGTTGGGTGATTAAAAACTTGGTCAAAGAGAAAAAAGATATAGAATGTCTTAAAGAGGAGAGAAAGATGGAGAGATTTGAGAAGGGAATTCCAGAACTAAGGGCCTGTAGACAGAGCTACCAACAGTGACAAAAGGCAAGTGGAGCATGTGTACGGCTACTTTGTGTTGATAACATATATTCAAATCCTAGTCCTTGATTGTTATCCTGCCAAGATATTCAATAAACTTTTCAGGATGGTCAGTCAGTGACTACATAAATATGTATCAAATAATTATGTTTATGATTATTACAAAACACTTTCAGCAAATTGTTACAATTTATGTGAAATCATTAAAAGTAATTGTACTGATCTTTCTGTCAAGCTACTCTGATTTCCACTTAGTTAAACGATTTTCATTGGACATCCGGCTTAACAAATCTGAAACCAATGACATATTTCACCCATCAACATATTTGGCATGTAACATGATGAGAAAATAGTTGAGGTTCTACTTTGTCTCTCTAGAGAGAGAAAGACAGAGAATGGTTTTACCACAGTATTTCCATTTCAAGAATGTTCCTGGCAGAGACAACAATCTTGCAATTTTGCTTGCTCAAAAGACAATTACTTGAGTTAATCCATTAGTATTGATGGAAGATTTTATTCTTTTTATTTATCTAGTGTTTTGATTGGAACATTGTAGGCTTGACTTTTGTCAAGACTCCAATGTAAAATGTGGGTAATAAGGATCAACTCTTTCAGGGCTGAAAGCTCCAACCGTTGGTCTCTAAATGTGATGAATCAACAGAATGATGAAAAGGCCCAATTTAATTGTACATGTTCCATGGTGGAGAATTCAAAACAAGCAGATTACTTACCCCTCCAAAAACCAATCCTTTCCATCATTTCCACTCTTGACATGAAAGATTCTGTAGACAGTTGAGTGGCCTCATGAATTATGCAAACAAGAGTGCTGGTACATCAAGTAGAGCCAACTGTATTAATGGTGTGAACAGTGCAATATTTGGATGAATTGGCCTGTTAAGCTTAATTGACCATTAATTAACCTTTTAAAAAAATGGTGGTCAGGCTGCCAATTTCAGTATTCAGCCTCTTATAGTTTTATAGAGACTGATTCATAGAATCCCTACGGTGTGGAAGCAGGCTATTCAGCCCATCTATTCCACGTCAACCCTCCGAACAGCATCCCACCCAGACCCTATCCCTTAACCCTGCATTTCCCATGGCTAATCCACCTAGCCTGCATATCCTTGGACACTACGGACAATTTAACATGGCCAATCCACCTGAACTGCACATCTTTGGATGGTGGAAGGAAACCCACACAGCCACAAGGAGAATGTGCAAACTCCACATAGACAGTTGCCTGAGACTAGAATTGAACCTGGGTCTCTGGCGCAGTGAGGAACAGTGCTAACCACTGAGCCTCTGTGCTGCCCAGGGAAGATATCAATGAATATGATTGGGAAATCAATGGCCTAGCCATGTAATAAGCCTTGATTTTTTCCAAGATGGTGGTGGAGTAGGTGGGCTGAGCCCGGGGCTCATCCGATCCCGTCAGCTTTCTTTCTCTCTTTTTATCTTCTGTTCTCTTTTGCCCTTTTTCTTTTCTTCTTTGTTTTATTTTCTTTCAAGCCTGGAGAGTGGCGGGTGATGGAGAAGACCTCCAGCAGCAGCAGCGACAGCAAAACGAGATAGACATGGCTTCACTCCAGCCCAGAATCTCCCGGTCAGTGAACAGCAGGTCCCAGACTGACTGCTCCAGCCTGGGCTCACGGACTAGGCTGAGGCTCCGGCCTGTGACTAGGCCCAGGCACCTGAAGGAGGAGAAGTGGTAGTCTCGGCACAGCGTGGTGGTCTTCTTTGGCAGAGGCTTCTGGCCTAATATTCCAGCAACCCAGTATGATGGTCTGATCCCAGAATAGCGGTCTCATCCCGACTGCGTCTTCAGGATATTCCATTGTTCCTTAATCGGCTTTCTCTGAGCCCAGGGGCCATTAATTGAATTGTGATGAACTTTGTCTTAATTTTCCATATTTCGTGTTGGAGCTACTTATAAAACTTTTCATTGTATTTTCCACGTAAAAATATACTGACAATAAATTTCTATTCTATTATATTCAATATGTTTTATATATCCCCACCCCCACCCCCATCATCACTGCCATAAAAATTCTGCCTTGAGAGGGCTTAAAATCTAGCCTCCCATATGCTGCAATTAGCTTTCAGCTGGCCCAATCTTCCCTTGGTAGTTACAGTTCTGAACCCTCTCCCCACCCATTCCAAGTAGCAATTGTACTGGCAATCTTTAAATACAAGCCCATGTTTTGAATAGCTGTGGTGTCCTGTTGCCTCTGGTAGACAGGCAGTTAACTCATCCATATGGAATCCCACTGGGATCATGCATCAAATTGAAATCTATCCCTAATAATCAGTTTTCTATAATTATTAAACTGCTGTTGGAATCCTGTTTCAATTAAACATTAATCTTCAGCAAAGATTACAATCATTTGGAGCACTAAAGAGTGAGCTAGGGCTTCCTAGAGGAATGTATCAGGGCTGAAAAGATTATTATTTTCAGTGATATGAATGTAAAAGAATACGGATGCATTTTGAATACTAACCATTTTCCTTTTCTCTGTCTGGGAATGGGAATACCATAATCCCAATAAAACTGAAAGACGTTGTTTTGGTTTCAGTATATCAAGAATGATAATTTCCTCCTTTGTCCTCAGTGCTTTTCTTACCACAATCTGTATTAGCCTAAATAAAAGGGTTGATGCACTATATGTACTGTGGTAAATTTTTACAGTAATTACAGACAGCCAGCATCAAATTGTATTTATAGCAACATTCTATTCACAAATTTCAAGCACTAACTAACCACATAATCGGACAAATATGTTTGATATTAATCCAATTGTACAGCGTAATAATTTGCAGTGAAATAGCACAATGATATTTTAGGTAATGCACTTCAATGACCAGACCTCGTAAATCCAAGAGGTAATAATTTTGAATAACGAATATATAGATAGCTTGCATTGGAGATAAATAGTATACCCAACCAAAATAGACAGGGCATTTTAAGGTCAGCTATTAGAAAGCAGTCTGCAACAAGTTATTTGAAAAAGAAAGAACATCACAATATCAATATTGTCTTATTTTGCCTTATGTTGGGGCAAATTTTCTTGGTCCCCTCGAATTCCAATAGCATTTTAATAATGTCATATAATTTGAGGCTATGGGCCTAGCACTGGAAAGTGGGACTTGTATAGATATAGCATAAGGTAAGAGTAAAGGTAAAGTTGTCATTGTCTTACCAGTCCATTCAGCTGCTGTCTCATTAGAGACAACTGGTGGTTGTTTAACATGAGAGTCATCACACCTCAAGCAAAGGGAGAGGTTGAGAAGGAGAATCCTTCATAGTGACCTCAGCTGGTGTAGGAATTAAACCTACACTTTATATTACTTTGCATTGCAAACTAGCCATCTAGCCAACTGAGCAAATCAACCCAGATATAGAGGTTTTTTGCCAGTACAGATTTGATGGGGTGAAGGTCCTCTTCCTTACTGTATGATTCTATGATTCCACCAAGCATGGCGGGGAGTCAGCGATGTAATGGTCATGTGACTGAACTAGTAATCCAGAACACCAGTCTAATGCTCTGGGAACATGGGTTTGAATCTCACTCTCTCAGCTGGTGAAGTTTGATTTCAATGAAATCTGGTGTTAAATACTGGCTTAATGTGCTCACTGAAAAGAATGAGATGCCGTGAGTTAAAATGAGTGTGGGAGTTTAGAGAAGTGGGGGAGGGAGACATTGTTGTGTTCTGTTTTGCTTCCTACTTGCACAGGTCGTGGGTGGGGGTGGTCGAGGGGCAGGGTAGACCAGACGTTACTGTTCAGAAAGGATATAGGAGCAGCTGATTGCTGACTTAGCCCTGGTGAGTATTTCCAAACCATTATTTCATAAGTCTTTGTTTAAGCAAGGCTAGGGACTTATTTGGTTATTCATTTTTGAAAAAAAAATCGTCTAATGTTTTAAACATTAAAGATTTTGGTCATGCAGGAGAACTTGAAGCCATGGTTTGTTGCTCTTGTTTCATGTGGGAGGCTGGGCACATTTCCAGTGCCTAGGGCCAGCACATGTGCAGGAAATGTGTCCAGCTGCAGCTCCTGGAAGCTCATGTTTCAGAGCTGGAGCAATGGCTGGGGACACAGTGGCGCATCAGCAATCCTCAGAGCATTGCAGATGGCATGTTTAGAGAGTGGTCACACCACAGATGAAGTGACCTGAAGAAGGAAGGAAATGGGTGACCACCAAACAGTCTAAGAGAAAGAAGCAAGTAGTTTAGGAGACCCCTGGGGTCCTGCTCACAAATCATTATTCCATTTTAGAGGCTGATAAGGGCATTGGTTCCTCCAGCGAGTGCAGAGAGAACCAAGCTTCTGGCACCATAAGCAGCCTGTCTGTACAGGAGAGGAGGAAGTGAGGAAGGGAAATAGTAATAGCAGATTCCATTGACAGGGGAATAGAAGGGTGCTTCTGCAGCCTTCAATGTGAGTCTAGGATGGTATGTTGCCTCTCCAGTGCTAGGGGCCCAGGATGTCGCTGAACATCTAGAGGGCACCCTGAAGGTGGGAAGATATTCAGGCAGAGGTCATAGTACATGTTGGTATCAATGACAGAGTTAGAAAGAGGATGAGGACTTGCATCAAGAATTCAGGGAGCAAGGTAGTACAGATGAATGTGTGGCTTAACAGTTGGTGCAAGACAGCGGGTTTTATATTCCTGGATCATTGGGATTATTTCTGGACAAGGTGGAACCTGAACAAATGGGAAGGTCTACATATGAATCAGAGCAGGACTAACATTTTTGTGGGACGGTTTGCTAATGCTGCTGGGAGGATTTTAAACTAATTCAGCAGGAGGAGGGGACACAGACTCTTAGCAGAAAAGGGGCACAGAATCTCACAGTAAAACAATTAAGTCAGAGGGAGTGCAACTGTATTAATTTTCAAGTGAGTAAGGGAAGGCTGGATGGTCTTTACTTTAATGCCAGGATTATCACAGATAAAATGGATGAGTTAATGGTGATGATTGACACATGGAATTGTGATATAGTTGCCATCGCAGAGACATCGCAGGTTAAGAGAGGGGCAAGATTGGCAACTCAACATTCCCAGACGTAGAATCTTCAGGCGAGACAGATGAAGAGGTAAAAGAGGAGGAGGCATTGCATTATTGCTTAAGGAGATAGTTAACGCAGTAAGGGGAGATGATATCTTGAAAGGGGCATCAAATGAATCTTTGTGGGAAAAGCTTAGGAATTAAAAAGGGGTGGTATTTATTATGGACCCCACAAAGAGTTGGCAGGAAATTGAGGAGCAAATTTGTCCACAATTCATGGAGGTATGTAAAAATAATAACAAAAGGGTAATTACAATCAGTGATTGCAAATTTCCCAACATAAATTGGGTTATACATAGTGTTAAGAGTTTGGATAGAGCGGATTTCTTGAAATGTGTACAAAAGAACTTTTTAAACCAAATTGTAAGGGGTCCAAAAAGGAATAGAGCTGTTCTGGACCTAATTCAGGGGAATGAAGCCAGACAGATGGTTGAGATGGTGGCGATGGAGCACTTTAGTGATAGCAATCACAACTTGGTACAATTTAAGCTTATTACGAACAAAGAAACAGACAAATTCCAAAAAAAAAGTTTTGGATTTAGGGGGATAACACAGTGTGGAGCTGAAGGAACACTGCAGGCCAGGCAGCATCAGAGGAGCAGGAAAGTTGACATTTCAGAAATTTCTGAAGCAGGGTCCCAACCCGAAACATCAACTTCCCTGCTTTTCTGATGCTGCCTGACCTGCTGTGTTCCTTCAGCTCCACGCTGTTATCTCTGACTTCAGCATCTGCAATTCTTTACTACCTCTGATTGGATTTAGGGAGAGCAGATTTGGATCTGTTGAATTAAGCTCCATCTGCTTTTCCTTGGCAAATTGGTTTATCTGATCTATGTCACAGCCTATAGAGATGAGAATATGTTGTCCTGGTGGAATAATTGTTAAGAACATAGGAATGCTGCACTGAAAAAAATGTAAAAAAGGTTCACTTTTGAATCTGTACACACACATCTTGACCTCGACTTCATCAGCAGAGTTAGAAGAGATCTACAGCCTCCCAGAGATAAACAAACAATCATCCAAACTTGGGTCCAGGAACAAATCGCAAAATGACCAACCAGTGTAGGAGCAGTTGCTAAAAGGTGCCATTGAGCTTCCCAGACACAAGCTAGATACCCAAGCAGAAGAAAACCTCTTGTGAAATTACATATATTGCATAAAAGTGTTGTTTAACATTGTCAACACTGAAGAAATCACAGTTTTCACAGGACTAATGGAACTATTTAATTCACTGTCTTCTAAAGCAGAATTGTTAATAACAGTGACAGAGAGATTGCTGCATTCTTTCAGTGCTCCAACTGAGAGTCTGAAAGGTTAACATAACCTGCCACACAACAGCAATGGGCAAGTGAAGACTTCAAGGAAGCTTAGATACATACGACTGTAGGGGAGACAAGTTAATATCCACAAACTCAGGACTTAGTCAAGAACCTGCTTCATTAAAGCAAAGAAGATTAGCTCTTCTAATTAGAAAGTAACTGTCTAGTCCAGAAATTTAGGATACAACAGGTAGAAAGAACTCTGTCCTGCCCAAGTGCATTCTGATAATATTATAAAAGTTTGTGAGGGAATGTTGTCACAAGATAATGATTCTGAACATGTTAATGTTCATGTTACATTGGTCACCATCCATTATACTAATGTCACATACTGTCTGTGGGTGGAAGCAAGGAGTTCTACTCCAGCTTTCGGAGGGCTCAGATATATCTGTACCAGCTCTTTAAGATCCTAGTAAGTTTGCATGATCAAGTGTGTGTTTATTGCTGTCATGCAAGAACACCTCTTATTATTTAAGGACAGTGTCTCTTGTATAGATATTCTACACTGATGTATTCACCATCACAAATCACTTGAAAGGCCTAAGACTCAGCACAGACATTGGAGGACGGGTGGCAGCAAACTACCTCAAACAATTTTTACCTAATATCACAGACTGGTAGAGGAGGCAAATACCAAAAAGGTGACAGGAGTGGTCATCTGGGAAAATACAACATGCACCATATTTAAGATACTAAAGCAACACCTAATAAAACAACCTTCCTCAGCACCTTCCAAACCTGCAACCCTTCTCACCTGGGACAAAGAGAGTATGTGCTTAAGAACTTCAGTAACTAAGCCCCCCCGCCCTGCCACTTCAAAGTTCCTCTTCAAATACCATGGTGGAGTGGAAATATATTGCTGTTCCTTTACTGTCAGCTCCCTGACACTCCCTCCTTAATAACATTGTTACGGTGGCTGCACCTTCAAGGCAAGCATCCACGCCGCAATTTTGATATAAAAATTATTATGTAGGAAAAATAAGTAATTACGAAAATTAATAGAATGCTATACTTTGTTGTGAGGGGAATTGAATGCAAAAGCAGGAAGGATACACTTCACTTATACTGGACATTGGTAAGACAACATCTGCAGAATCATGTACAGTAGTAGTCTCCATATTTAAGAAAGGATATAAATGCATTGGAAGCAGTTCAGAGAACGGTTACTAGACTAATATGTGTTCGATGTGGATTGTCTTAAGAGGGAAGGTTATACTCTTAAGTTTGTAATGGCTGGAGTTTAGAACAGTAAGAAGTGACTTGGTTGAAACATGTAACATTCTGAGGGATCTTGTCGGACTGGAAAGGATGCTTCTTCTTGTGGAAGAATCTAGAACTAGGATTCACTATTTAAAACTGAGCAGTTCCCCATTTAAGCCAGAGATAAGGAAGCACTTTTTTCCTCACAAAGTGTCATTTGTCTTTGTAACTCTCTTCTTAAAAAGGCAGTGGAAACAGAATTTTTGAATATATTTAAGGCAGCAGTAGTTAGATTCGTGATAAGTGAGGAGGTGAAAGGTTATTGGGAGTAAACAGGTACGTCATATTCTGAAGAAGGGTCACTGGACCCGAAATGTTAACCCTGCTTTCTCTCTGCAGATGCTGCCAGACCTATTGAGTTTCTCCAGCAATTTCTCTTTTTGTGTGAAGGAATCAGATCAGTTTGATTTTACTAAATGGATGAAGCTCATGGGGACAAATGGCCTACTCTTAATTCGTATTGCTAATGTAGTTGTATGCTTTAAATTGTCTACAAGACACTTAATGGAATGTGTGAATTCTTGAGGACAACTATTCATTTCCTAGGGCACATTGTACATAATAAAGACATCATGCTGAACCACACAAAAAAAAAAGCCATGAGTTAATTGCCAAATCATATGTTCATTCAGAACCTTCAATGATTCTTTAGAATGGTCAATCAGCCGGTAAGATTCCGCCTAACCTAACACAAGTTGCTGAACCTTTAGGACAATAGTCAAAGAAACTTCAAACATGGAGTTGGAACGCACATCAGAAGCAAACATTACAAAGGACCAAGTAGATGATAATTTCATGAGATTTAGCGAATTTTAACTTGTCACTACTAACCTCAATTCAGCAGACGGAGTCATAGAATCATAGAGATATAAAGCACAGAAACAGACCCTTTGGTCTGATTTGTCCATGCCAACAAGATATCCTAAATTAATCTCGTCCCATTTGCCAGCATTTGACCCATATCCCTCTAAACCCTTTCTTTTCATGTACTCATCCAGATGCCTTTTAAATGTTGTAACTGTACCAGCCTCCACCACTTCCCCTAGCAGCTTGTTCCATATACACACCACCCTCTGCATGAAAATGTTGTCCCTTAGGTCCCTTTTAAATCTTTCCCTTCTCACCTTAAACCTATGCCCTCTAGTTTTGGACTCCTTCATCCCAGGAAAAACCTTGTTGATTTACCCTATCCATGGCCCTCATGATTTTATAAATCTCTATAAGATCACCTCTCTGCCTCCAACGCTCCAGGGAAAATAGCCTCAGCCAATTCAGCCTCTCCCTGTAGCTCAAACCCTTCAACTCTGGCAACATCCTTGTAAATCTTTTCTAAACCATTTCAATTTTCCTTCAACTAGAGTACTAGGGACAGTCTTTCTTCATGTTAAGCCACATAGGTGTCACAGGCTGAGTTATTTTGCATCCTGAGCATTGTATGACACTGACAGTAAGATTAGATTCCCTACAGCATGGAAACAGGCCATTCAGCCCAACAAGACCATACCAACCTCTGTACAGCATCTCACCCAGACTCACTGCCCTACCCTATCCCAGTAATTCTGTTCCCATGGCTAATTCACCTAACCTACACATCCCTGGACACTATGGGCAATTTAGCCTGGCCAATCCACCTAATGTGTGCATCTTTGGACTGTGGGAAGAAACCGGAGCACCCAGACGGGACCCACACAGACACAGGGAGAATATGCAAACTCCACGCAGACTGTCACCCAAGGCTGGAATTGAGGCAACTGTGAGGCAACAGTGCTATCCACTGAGCGACCGTGACACCCCCTCCATGTTGTTATGAGAAAAAGGTTCAGGCAGCCAAGCAGGCTTCCGAAAAGTTCTCTGATTATATTATTGACTTAAATGTCAGCATAAGTCATAAACCCCTAATTTCTTTCCTTAATGAAAAGTAACTCAATAGAATGCTTCCAAACACCAGAGATTATGGTTGAGAATAATGAGATTTACCTATGAAATAGTATCTGTCCATGGCAAGCTGCAAATGACAGCAAATGCCCCCATTGACTATCCTGTACATCTGGATGCTAACCCCAATAGCAATATTGAATTATATTCTCAGTTTGCAATAGCACACTAGTCTGAAAGTCAAAAATAGGCGAAGAAATTTGTCATGTACATTTCGCAATGAAGAATGCATCCACATCCAACAATGTTAATGCAAGGTTGGCCACTATAGTATCCCGTGGTACTGCAGAGAGATTCCTCATTTGAGCAAAGGAAACCATTTACTCTTGTGAATGATTTCCTGATATGGATATTTTACAAATCAACGTGTTCAGAGTTGTTATCACGCACTTGTGGAGTAGCTGGAATTTGAACCTGGGCATCCTGGCTGAGTCAGGGACATTACTACGGTACCACAAGGCCTGATTTGCTGGTATACGATGAGAGGCTGATGATTCCAGTCTCATTCTAGGCAGACCTTTTGCATAAAATACAGCAGATCCACAAGAGAATCACAGAGCACAGTACATGGGCTCAGTCACCTGTGTGGTGGCTGGAAATTTGGTATGTGGTGGGTTTTCTATGTGTCAGAAGTTACTTATACATTTTGGATATTTCTAAAGACTTGATGATTTCTTTAAAAAAGAAAGATTTTGAGGCCTTGCTTTAGAGAAGGTCACCAGGTTGATTCTAAGCTTAGAGAGTTTTTCTTATGATGAGATGTTGAGTACTTTGGGCTCGTACTCACAGAAAATGATGGAATTATTGAAAGTTATAACATTCTTAGGGTACTTGGCAAGGTAGATGTGGAGAGGTTGTTTCCCCTTGTGGGAGAGTCTAGGAGCAGAATCTCAAAGTAAGGAATTGCCCATTCAAGAGAGAGATGAAGATGATTGTTTTTCTTTCAGATGGCAGTGATTCCATGGAATTGTTTACCGCAGAGGGCTGTAGTGGCTAGATCATTAAATATATTCAAAGTTGAGAGAAACAGATTTTTACTCAATAAGGGAATCAAGGTTTATGACAGATCAGGCAGGAAAACAGAGTTGAGGGTAATCAGATCAGCCAAGATCTCATGAATGACAGAGCAGACTTGATGGACCAAATGGCTTACTTCTGCACCTATGTCTTATAAATTTTGTTTTAGATTGTTTTGCAAGCCAAGATTTTTTAGAGTGTTGAAGTTTTTTTAAGCTTAAGGGAAATGACAATAATTGAGAGAGAAAAGCTTTTTGTTTCATTTTGGACTTTGAGTGGGGAGGCCTGTAAGATCCTTGGAAAAGGATGGCTGTATGGTGTTCTTGAAAAGGGAATGATGGTTAGTGGTTAGGTCCTTAGAGTGAAGAGTTAGTGTTAGTCCCAGACCAAAAATGTTGGGATAAAACCATGAAATGCTTACTTAAAGCTGAGTACATTGAAACTCAGATATAAGATAGCTCCAAGAGAAAGATATCTGCCATTTAAAATTTGAAGTTACACGTGACTTAAACCTTCTGAGGTATTTGATACAGGGTCTCTGGTGAGAGTTATGCTGGTAGTTTTTTAGACACTTTACAAGATGTGTTTTTTTGAATGCTATACAAAAGTTGTTTTTCTTCTTTTCAATTTACATTTTGGGGTTATACTAATGCTGTGCGTTTTAAAATCTTTAAATTTGTGTTATAAATAGATAGCTTGCATTACTGTATTTTATTTCCTTTATTTTGTAAAACAAAACCTGTTATATTGTTTAAACAAAATCTGCCATATTGCATACTTATTTTTGTCATACTTTGTCAAAACCAAACAAAAGAAAAAGATGTGATCTTTCGAGCCAGATTCCTGCCTGGGATCTGACTTATCTACTAATAACATCAGCTGGGATCACAACACAAGAAGTTATTTCTAATTGCTAAGTACAGCAATGCATTGACCAAAACCAAATGGATTCCCTTATTGTCACTCAATTTCCATCCAGGCTATGATTGTATGTATTGATGTTGAATGGAAAATCTTACTTAATTGTCATTGATTATTTTCCAGATGAAAATCTGTACACAATGATACTAAAACAGTCATTCAGGCTTTAAGGGAAATCTTTTCAACACATGGATCTTTGACCAGATTGTCTCCAACAATGATCCAAAATTTCCCAATGACCCACTTTGCATATTTTGCGGAAAACTGTTCATTTGTACATCTCATAATTCTCCCTAATTCAATATTGAAGCCAAAAGGGAGTCTGAACTATCAAAGCATTACTTAAAAAAAATTCAGACCATACTCCTAAATTACAGACTGCTGTATTGCACTGTGGGTTACCACCATTTGAACTGAAAGCTCAAAACACAGTTTCCTATTTTACCCAAAAAATTACTTCTAAAGCAAGAAGCCAAAGATGGCCAAAGAGTATATGAGTGAGTACAGTCTTATCAAAAACAGTAAGTTTAAAGCATAATGCAAGTATCAGAATAGGAAGATACTCAAGTTGATGGAAGGAGAAATTGTATGGATGAGGAGCAAGGAAGGGAAGGAGTAATTGTCCAGAGATGATAATAATCAGAGATTTTATTGAGTACATACTGTGAAGATACTGAATTTGTAAACAGGAGTATCTTATTTCTATTCATCAAGAACAATCAATTATGCAAAATAAAAACCGAAAGAACTGCAGATGAGCTTCCGCTGAGCTCATTTTCCGCTTGGTGACCCTGCAGCCCTCCAGACTCTATATTGAGTTGAATAGCACCCAACCCCACACACCAGGCCTTGTTATCACAGTCTGCCATTACACACTACCTATTTCAGCCATAAACAGACTCCATTAACAGCTCTCCCCACCAGATCTTTATCTAGTCTTTTGTCTGACCAACTGTTCTTCTCTCTCTTTGGGGTCTATCCCCACCTTTTGTTTACTCCTTACCCCCTCCCTACACCCTATCATCTGCATATAAACTGACATTTTCCTAGCTACCATAACTTCTGAGGAAGGATCACTGGACCTGAAACATTAACACTGATTCCTCTTCACAGATACTGCCAGGCCTTACGAGCTTTTCTAGCAACTTTTGTTTTTGTTCTGATTCACAGCTTCTGCAGTTCTTTCTGTTTTTATTTTGTATTTAACTCACTGCCACATCCCTTCTAGGCTTGCCCACGTTGAAGAAGTTCTGCTCCTCCGACAGGATTTCTGTTCCACTCTTTCTCCTTGTCCACCAACATTAATTTCACTGTCACTCCTCATGTTTGATCAGTTATTTGCTAAAAATCGTTTCCACAGCCATATCACATTCCTCGATGACTGCCTCCAGCTCAGATTCACCCCACATGGATTCCAACTCAAGTTTTAACCCTTTTGCTTTGAATACACCCAGGATCACAGATACCTCTGTGATGTTCAACGTTCCACGGGCAGATGCTCTTACCACATCCTGAGATCCACACTCAGTGCCATGCGGTGCCACATGCACACTCTCAACCTCTCTCTCCAACAGCACCACAACACACTGGCTCAGGGTTGCACCCCTCTGCAGTTCCACTTCATCCTCCGGCTCATTCGTCGTGCCAGCAAGAAACTTTTTCTTTTCCTTTCAGGCATCAAGGCCCATAAGATGCAACAACTCAAAGATACCCATGGCCCTCCTCCCCTTCCCTCTGATTTCATCCCCTCTCCCAACCCCACCTCCTGTTGGGTATTCACTGGACCTCCTAACATTTGCTCTCCGATGCTGAATGTTCTGTACTCAGCACAGTTCTTAGTTTTATCCCTCTGCGTCCCCATCTTAATGAATTTTTGGCATTACATGACGTTAAACTCTTCTTCCATTGCCTTCGCCTCTGTACCCATTTCTTTAGACACGAGACCTCTCCCCATCCCACAGACCCCTTTGCCCAGTTCCAACACTCTCCCTCCACTTCGACCCCTCCTTCTGGCCTTTTACCTGCACTCGATGTGTTCATTGAGAATTGTCGACGTGACATTGGTCACTTCAATTTCTCTGCACTCCCCCCCACCCAATCCAACTTGTCTCCCTCTGAACTGACTGCACTCTGTCCGCTTAGATATAACCCTGACTTTGTTCTTAAGCCTGCCGATAAGGGTGGGGCTGTTGTATCTGGAGTACTGACCTCTACCTTGTAGAGGCTCAGTGCCAATTCTCAGATACCTCCTCCTATCTTCCCCTGGACCATGACCCCACCATGACACATCAGGCCATTGTATCTACTATGGTCACTGACCTCTCTTCATTGGGTGATGTCCCCCCAACTGCCTCCAAGCTGATAGATCCCCAGCCCCATACAGCTCGCTTCTGTCTCCTTCCAAAAATTCACAAACAGCACATCCCAGGCAGACCCATTGTTTCTGCCTGCTCCTGCCTCACACAACCTAGCCCTTTCTACCTTGACTCAGTCTTTTCTCCCCGGTCCAATCCCTGCCCACTTACATCAGCGATTCCTCTGACGCTCTACGCCAGCTTCGGAATTTCCACCTTGCAGGCTCCAGCCGACTCCTCCTTAACATTGATGTGCAATCCCTTTACACAACATCCCCCACCAGGATAGTGTCAGGGCTCCCTGCTTCTTCCTGGAGCAAAGGCCTAAACTGTCCCCACCCACCACCCTACTCTGCAGCTCAGCTCATCCTCACCCTGAACAACTTCTCTTTTAACTCCTCTCATTTTCTTCAGGTCAGAGGGTTGGACATGGGTATCCACGTGGGCCCCAGTTATGCCTGTCTCTTTGTGGGGTATGTGGGACATTTCTTGTTTGAGTCCTATTTCAGAACGCAGCCACAACTGTTTCTCCGATAAATCAATGATATCATCCATGCTGCTTCCCTCTTTCATTTGGATTTGGAAATGTTCATCGAATTTGCTTCCAATTTCCACCCTGTGCTCACTTTCATCTGGTCTATCTCTGACTTCTCCCTTCCCTTCCTCGACACCTTTGTTTCCATTTCTAGGGATAGACTGGCCACTAATATCCTCAAAAAACTCACCAACTCCCACAGCTACCTGTACTATACATCCTCGCACCCTGTTTCCTGTAAAGACTCCATTCCATTCCATTCTCCCAGTTCCTCTGACCCCGTTGCATATGTTCCAATGAGGCCAACTTCAACAAGGGAGCCTCTGAAATGTCCACCTTCTTTCTCAACTGAGGATTCACCAGCACTGTAGTTAATAGAACACTCAACCGGGTCTGACCCATCTCCCATACTTCCACCCTCACCCCCTTTCTTCCATCCAACAACAGTGATAGGGTTCCCCTTGTCCTTACCTATCACCCCTCCAGCATTCACATCCAGAAGACATTCAGGCACCATTTACACCAGCTCCAGTGGGACGTCATCACCGGGCACCTTTCCACTCTCCTTCCTTGTCCGCCTTCTGCAGGGACCATTCCCTCTGGGACACCCTGGTCTACTCCTCCTCAGAACCCCCAACACCCCACAGCCCCAGGGCACCTTCCCCTGCAACTGCGGAAAGTGTAACACCTGCCCATTTACCTCCTCCCTCCTCAATATCCAAGGGCCCAAACATACCTTCCAGGTGAAGCAACACTTTACCTACAGTTCCCACAATCTAGTCTACTGCATTCACTGCTCACAATGTGGACTCCTCTACATTGGGGAAATGAAGCATAGACTGGGTGACCGCTTCACGGAACATCTACGTTCTGTCTGCAAAATAGACCCTGAGCTTCCAGTTGCCTGCTACTTTAACATACCACCCTGTTCCCTGGCCAACTTCTCTGTCTCAGGGCTGCTGCAGTGTTCTGGTGACGGTCAGCACAAGCTGGAAGAACAACACCTCATTTTCCATTTGTGGACCCTGCAAATTCCTGGACTCAATATCAAGTTCAATAATTTTACAGCCTGAACTCTCCCATGTCCAAGCCCCCTATCCCACACACCAGGCTTTGTTATCACATTGTCTGCCATTACGCACTATCTATTGTCAGCCACTAACAATCTCCAATAACAGCTATTCACCCACCTAGCCAGATCATTATCCACTCCTTTGTCCGCCCAACTGTTCTTCTCTCTCTTTGGGCTCTGTCCCCACCTATTGTTTACTCCTTACCCCCTCCCCCATCCTATCTTCTGCATATAAACTGACATTCTCCCAACTACCATCAGTTCTGAGGAAGGGTCACTGGAACCAAAACGTTAACTCTGATTTCTCTCCACAGATGCTGCCAGACCTGCTGAGATTTTCCAGCAACTTCTGTTTTTGTTTCAATCAGTTATGCATTTGGATGAGCCAGAGTTTGAGCCAAAAAATCAATAAAGAACTGGATATTAAATCCTCAATCAAAGTCATGCAAGTCAAGAACCAACAGTTCAGAAAAAAATTACAGATCTCCCAAGTGTGACAAGAAAATGATTAGGGAGAAACTGTCTTTTGAAAATATGAATGTTAAAAATATAAAAAATAACTCAGTGGGGTGGGAGGAAATATAGTGTTTGGCTTTGAAATGCTTAAAACAGGACCTCCCATATGAAGGGAAATACATCACTGAGAGGCTTGAGGAGAAATATTAAGGTTTCAGTAGAGGCATACTTCCAAAACCATGAATCATTCCTTAATATGTAATAAACTAGATACTGCTTGAATCTATCACAGACTTAGTAATTACTCCAAAACGAGGCTGCACAACTGTTTCTATGCATATTGACATCCATTCTTGCAGGAAAACTGACAAAGGAATATATGACCGATATACAGTTATTCATATTTGATATTTTAATGGTTTGCAATGGCAGAGAGTTGAATCAGTAAATAATTAGGCGAGCTTCCAATTCAAACCCCATTATGTTTGCACCCAGCAGTTTGCCATTCTTGAAAAATGACCTAGTTTTTTTTTTAAATAATTGTTCTGGTCACAAAGGGAAACTTAACAATAATTGAAGAAAGAGACCAAATTGTTTGTGAGGGTTAATAAAGAATATCAGAAAGTGAAGATCTGTTTTTCAAATTTGTAAAGCTAATTAATGGCAAAAAGTACAATGTTGTTTATCCAAAGAGAATACAATCAGATGTTACAGTCAGTTTCATGTGGTGTAAATCTCTGGAGAATAAAATTTCTCCACTCAAGTCTACTTATAAAGTCTGCAAATAAAGACAGTTCAGAGTTTGAGGTTGTTGGCTTGCTCACCGAGCTAGCTGGTTATCATGCAGAAGTTTCATTACCATGCTAGGTAACATCATCAGTGCGGCCTCCTTTGAAGTGATGTTGTTCTACTCTGCTTGGTAATGATACGATCGGTCTGCTAAGTTGGGTTGTGTTTTTTTCCGGTTCTGTTCTGCATGGGTTTGTATTTGGGGTCTAATTCTACATGTTTGTTGATTGCATTACGGGTGGAAAACCAGGCCTCTAGGAATTCCCATGTGTGTCTGTAGTTGGCGAGAGCTAGGATGGTACTTTGTCCCAGTTAAATGCCACCCAGTGCCATTTGCCTTATGGGCAAAGGTAGAGGCAGGAATCAGGAGGCCGGAAAGCGAAGGAATCATCAAACCAGTCCAGTGTGCGGAATGGGCAACACCAGTCGCACTGATTGTGAAGTCCAACAGGCTGGTTCATCTTTGTGGGGATTTTAAACAAATAGTAAACTACTTTTCTCAGCATAAATACCCAATTCCTCACATTGAGGTTTTATACGTAAAGCTGGCAGAGGGGCTGTCCTTCACGATGCTGGACATGAGCCTGCATGGTTGCAGTTGTAGTTAGATGAGGATTCCCAGAAGCATGCCATAATTAATACCCATAAGGATTTGTACCAATATATAAGACTACCATATGGCGTATCATCAGCCTGTGCAATTTTATAGTGGACGATGGAGAACATTTTACAAGGTTGACTCCAAGTCACCATTTATCTAGGTGACATGTTAGTAACTGGGAAGACCAATAATGAGAACTTAGAGAACTTGGACATACTCCTTAGATATTTCTCCTAGGCAGGAGTACACCTTAGAAGGGAAAAGTGTGTGTTCCAGGCATCCCAAGTGACCTAACTTGAGCTACAGAGTCAAGAAGACTGGAATATACCTGTGAGAAGATAAAGAGAAGGCAATCAAATATAACCCAGCCCCCACATCTGTACTGGAGCTTAGGTCTTTCCTTGGGCTAATGAACTATTATGGAAAGTTCATACATAACCTGGCTTCCATTCTGGCACATTTGCACCACTTTTAAAAAAAGGTCAGCCTTGGAAATGGTCACATAGCCAAGCCTTAGCTTTCAGGGATGTGAAGAAATAGCTGTCATCCTCTAAGGTGTTAGTACACTATGATCCCAAATGAGAACTGGTATTGAGATGCGATGCCTCCCCATATGACATCAGGATAGTATTAGCTCATAGTGGCCTAATGGAGAGGAATGCCCAATAGCTAATGCATCCAGGACTTTGGTTAATATAGAGCATAAGTATGCCCAGACAGAGAAGGAAAGTTTTGGGTCATATTTGGAATCAGGAAGTTCCAACAATGCCTTCATGGATGTAAATTTGTAATTATAATGGACCACAAACTCCTGTAAGTCTACTTAAAGAGGACAAGACAGTGCTGCAAATTCAGCAGTGGGCTCTAATACTAAGTATGTATAATTACAAGTTGGAACACCATCCAGGAGGCCAAGCAGCAAATGCGAATGCATTGAGCCACCTCCCATTGGCAGATACACCACCGATGGTACCACCACTGCAAGAGTCTGTAATGTTTTAAATTTTCTGGACAGACTTCCGGTCACAGCTGACATTATCACATTAGCACAGAAAGATCTGAAACTAAAACATTTGGCGCTAATGGGGTAAACCAATGGGCCATTACAACCAGAATTGAAACCTTTTTGGACTCAGAGAGACCAGATGACACCAGAGGACAGCATATCATTATGGGGAGTAAGAGTGATTGTCCCGAGGAAAGGTCACTGCCAGATACTGGCTGAACTCCATCAGGGTCGAAATGAAGATGTTGGTGAGAGATTATGTGCGGTGGCCAGGTTTGGACGCAGACTTAACTGCATTGGTCGGGCAATGCCCTGAGTGCCAACATGGACAAAAATAACTTCCAGCATTTCACCCCACTTTCGTGGAAAGGCTGGATAAATGCTGGACTCAGTTACGCATCAGTTCCTTTCATGGGCTCCATGTTCTTTGTCATTGTGGATGCCCCACTCAAAGTGGCTGGATGTACATAGAATTCATTCATCAATCACGGGAATGATGACAGAAAAACTGTGTGCATCTTTTGTGATACACAGGCTCCAAGAAGCGTTGGTTACAGGTAACGGACCATCGTTTACAAGCACAGAGTTCGAGCATTTCCTAAAGTCAAATGGCATTAGATATATAAGGACAGCACCATACCATCCATCATCCAATGGTCTGGCAGAAACAGCAGTCCAAACTTTGAAGGGCAGGCTTAACAAAACAGCCTATATCTTCACTAAATATCAAACCGTCTTGGTTCCTATTTGATTATAGGATCACCCCTCATACAACTACAAGGATAGCTCCAGCAGAGTTGCTAACGGAAAGAAGACTCCATGCCAGGTTACATGATCTTCCTGGATCAAGTTCGAGTAGGTGCAACAGTCCTGAACAATCACATGGACCATATGAAAGTTGGAAACTCGCAAACAGTATGAGAGCAAAATGTGCCTGGCTGCTCAACAGCTTTCTGACTGTTTCAGAACCCATAGGTTCTCCCTTTCCGTCAATCATTGAACATACCCCAGAATCTGAGGTGGACACAGTGGATGTCACCATTTCAATGCCTTTGCCACCTGAAGAAGAGAACGAATTTCTTCTGAGAAGCTTTGGGCGCAAGAGGTGAGTTATTGTGCAAGAAGTGAGCTATTCCACATGGCCTGTATCAGAAGCAGAGTTGGAGAAACCTGACTCAGTGCTAAAATGTCCCAGGAGGAGCTACAAAAAAAAAACTGGCCTATGTCCCCCTCAGAGGGGGAGGGATGTAATGATTATAACAAGGTCAGCCAGGTGGACCTCATTGAATATGAGTTTCCTGATTGGGGCTGTTAATCTGGTCCAAGCAGCGAGCCTTGGCTGACAGATATAAACAGTGCCACTGAATGTGAGGTTCCAATCCTCAACCCCAGGTTGGGGGCATAGAGTTCTGCTGACATTTTGCTGTCTCTGAGAGCTGACTCTGAGGGAGCTGGATCAGTGTAAAGCACTCTCCATGTGTAAATAAAGAGTGACTTGGTGACATGATACCAGCCTCCGGGGAGTTATTTCACTCACACTGCTGTGAGTTGGTTCAGCAATGTCATTTTCCAACATGAATGTGATCCTTTCCCTCAATTGAGCTAATCTCTCTGAACTGACTTTAAAAGGGTTTTGTTTCATATATAACATATCCCCAACCTTAACATCATAAATTGCCCAATCCACTTTTCCTGTCCTATTCCACAAATAGATTTATAATTCTGTTGATAGCTTCACTTGGTCACTTTAACAGTGTTCTAAACGATCAAACTTGATGCTTCCAAACATTTCAAGCACCTCTGTATTATCCATTCTGATCGCTATCAAGTCAATTGCTGAAGTTTCAAAATCTGATTCGTTCTACAATTGTTCTGACATTTCTATTTAATTCCCAAGTTCTCTCACTGCCATAAGTACACTTTTTTCCCAATTATCATCCATTTCATAATATCTTTTCAACTTGTTAACACATACAGTCATTAGTTCTTTCTCCTGTCTGGACTGCTCCCTACATAATTCACATCATTTAGTTTCTTTTTGATTTGATAAAGTCCACTGAAACTTGCTTTCAATAGTTCTCCAGAAACAACACTAACATTTCGCCTCCAACAACATTTCAAACTTTGGTCATTTATCTGCTTTAGATTCATTGGTGAGTACCTTCAATGTTTTTGGTCAATTCCCATGCTTTGGTGAGTTTCTGTCTGAAATTCAAAGCATAGCTTGATGGCATCGTCTCTGAACTTAAGTTTATCAACATTTCCTTAATTAATTTAAGAGGTCCTCTCAGCTCATGTCCAGTTGTAGCTCAAAAGAACTGAATTCTGGGCATGGTCATTTGGCTCATCCTTAATAGTAAATAGTAGCAAAAGGATTCCCTTAGCTCAATCATTAGGATGCTCTTAACAATAAGCTGTAATCAGGGAAAGCTTTGATAACATCTTTCCAATGCACTTTGAGATTGTGGGTGATAAGTAGAAATTGTAAATCACTCCACTCCCGAAATATCCATCATTTCTTTGAAAATCTACGATCTAAAATTTGAACGTTGATCTGATTATATTTCTCTGGGTAATCTTTTCCATGAAAATATTGATCTAATTTTTCCATATCAATACCCAGATGCCACTGGTTCTAAATACAAACATTAAAATAAATGGTATTTATATGTATAAATAACATACCTTACATCAGACCTTGAACTATCCTGCTCTAATGTTAATTTTCTGCCTTATAGGAAATAATTTCTTGTCATCAACACTAACAAATCTTTTAACCACTTAAAACATTAGACAAGCAAAATGCAAGTAAACTTCCAGAAACCTGAAAAATTTCTTCCCACCACTCCCTATTAAACTGGGATATAATCTTGTGCTTTCATTTCTGTCCTTTCTAAATTCACAATATCTTAATCAAATGAAGTGACTAAAACTAGATACCGTATTCCAACTGAGGTCAAACAAAGATATTATAAATAGTGGTTTTTTTTGTAATAAGAATTATCCTGTGAATATACCCTTGAAACATATTTGCTTTAATTAGAATTTCGTAGCATTGGTCGTAATTCTTTAGAAACAAACACACTAAAAGACCTAGAAATCATCCTTTTGCCACTGAATGTGAGGTCCCAATCCTCAATCCTGGGTTAGGGGCATAGATACTAGAGAAATTCCAGCTATTCACTCCCACTTGCCCCCTCACACTCCCAATGCCTCATCTAAGATACTCCATGCCCCTTTACCTATCTCTATGTTGCCTCATATCCCCAAACTGTCCATTGGTATGGTCCTTCAAACTCCATTACCAAGCTAATGCCTATTTTCACCCACTATTCTTTCCCATGCCAACTCAGAGTATCCGCAAGCACCACAAGTAAAACGTTGGAGGTTTACAGGGGATTGGAGGATTTTCTTTTCACTTGGAGGGTGATGGGCATCTGGAATACACTGCCTGGGAGATTAGCTGAGGCTGATAACCTCATAATCTTTAAAAAGTACAGATGAACACTTGAAGTAGTCATAACATTCAAGACCAGGAGTCTAGTGCAGGAAAATGGGACTAGTGGAGGTAGTAGTTTATTTTTTAGTGGTAGAGATATGATGGGCATCTTCTGCACTATATGATTCTATGAATCTACACCCTTGCACATGAAAAAATACGTTTGGATTACTTGAAGTTCCATGCAGCAAACTGCACTTTATTGAGAAAAGAGTTCTCATTGTGACACCTTTTGATCTTCTCAACAGGTCAGCCCTTGTTGATACTTCCAGGGACATTTGACATGTCTTGATAAGTTTCAAGGTTTTATGTACATTTTTATGAGCAATTGTCTCTTTATTTAGGAGTCCCAAAGGGCATCTGACTCTACCAAAGAAGTCCTGACTCGCATCCACAAAGAATACCTGAAACCTCACTCAAATGTTGTCTTGAGACTAAATTCACAGGGTCCCTCAGCTCCCCAAAGGAATACCTTGGCTATCCAATAGAAATGCACTGAGAGCAGACATGCTTTTACCTGGTCTAATCTGTATACTCTGGCTTCCAGAGACCAGGGGCTCCAGAATCCACTTTCAGTGGAGACAGCTGGTCACATAAAGGACCAGCTGCTGGGAAAATCATGCATGTGCAACTTATGTTCAGTCCCCAATCCTGCTCTTACTAAAATGCAAATTTCAGATGTGACTTGGAATTCACAACTTCAGCCATTTTTGCCATGGAGGAGATTATGGAAACCTTTAGTGCAGACAGAGGCCATTTGGCCTACCAAGTCTGCAACAACCCTTCGAAGAGCATCCCACACAGATCCAGCCCCTCCTTGTAACCCCACATTTATCATGATTAATCCACCTAGCATGCACATTCCTAGACGCTATGGAGCAATTTGGAACAGCCTATGCGCAACTTTGGACAGTGGGAGGAAACTACAGCACCCAGCAGCAGACCACACAGTCACAGGGACAACATGCAAACTCCACACAGACAGTCACCAGAGGGTGGAATCAAACCCAGGTCCCTGGTGCTGTGAGGCAGCAGTGCTAACACTGAGCCACTCTGCGGTGACATTCACCATCATATTGAAAATTTAGGTCTAATTCTTCTCGCTGGACAGGATATACTTTTTTGGCATTTTGTGATGAAATCTATAGTTTGTGAGGCCAGTAGAGAGATTGCAAGCTGTGGTTTAAATGGAGGACTGATTAAACATACTGTCTGCTATATTGTTCAGCCTTGGCTTTGCAGTTCCTTAAGGAGCATAGTACAGAAAGATTATTATAAGCCAACTGTTAAAATCTACTGAGCCCAATACCACAGGTGGCCCTTATGCATTGTATTTTTGAATTTTCCTTGAAAATCAATTAAAAGACCAAATAGCCCATATCCCAAAAATTTTTCTTTGCCGGAATCCCCTGCAGTGTAATACCACGTATGCCAAAAGATTCTATCTTATAAAGAAACCTCATACGCAGTGCTTTACCACAAATTTTCTGAAAATAAAGTGGATATTTTTTGTTGAATTGCCATCATCTAGAGAGCTAGTGACTCTTTCAAAATATTCAATCAAATTGCTGTGAAGTTTCTTCTTAAGAAATCATTTTGGTTGCCCCTGAAGTGGCCTTCTTTTTCTGAGTAGTTATTTATTTTACACAGGTGATTCTTGAAGTATTTTTTCAATTACTGAACTAATGCTTTCCCATTGTGACTACTTTCATTCTGTTGTCCTACTGTTACTCCCACACTGATGCATAGCCAAGATGCGCTGTTTAATTGGAGTTCAGTTTGCTTCCCACATCTTTTTTTCAGCAAACGATTTTCAAAGTATCACCCATCACTACTTCTACTCTTCTCCTACTGCCAGTTGCATCAAATTCAAAGCATTTATCAGATGAAGGTAAAGTAATAAAGTTTCTTAACTTTCTATTGTTGCAATAGTTCCCTCAGCAGGAAACCCATACATTTTCTTCTGAAAGAAAATGCATTTTTCACAGATCAGAGAAGTAAATAGTCATTGTTACAGAAGCAGAAAGGTTTCATGTTGAGAATTCATAGCACTTGTGGTTTGGTGAGATTTCTTATTTTGTAACAATGACATTAATTCATTTCATATTGCCATAAATTGGCAGATGGTAAAGAAATCAAAAAAAGGGAAAAGCGTACTTGAACTTGGCCTCACCAATCTACCTGCTATAGATTCATCTGTCAATGATGTTGTCAGTAGGAATAACCATTATACAGGCATCTTGGAGATGAAGTCCAATCTTCACATTGGGGATACCCTCCATCATATTGTGAGATACGAAGACCACGCTAAATGGGGTAGATATCAAACAAACATAGCAACTCAAAATCCTGGCATCCATGCAGTGCTGTGGGCTATTAGCAGCAGCAGAATTCCACTCAACCACAATTTGCAACCTCATGGCCTGGCATATCTCCCACTCTACCATTATTCTTAAACCAAGGGATCAACCTTGGTTCAATGGAGAGTGCAGGAGGGATTGCCAGGAACGGCATCAGATATACATAAAACCAAGGTGTCAACCCAGTGAAGCAACCAAACTGCATTACTTGCATTCCGAACAGCAGAAGATGTATGTAATAGACAGAATTCAGCAATACCAGAACAAATGGATGTGATCTAAGCATTGCAGTCCTGTTATATCCAGTTATGAATCCTGGCATTTAATTAAACAACCCGCTGGAAGTAGGGCTCCACAAATTTCCCCATTCTTGTCGTCTTCCTCGACAAAACCAACGCCCACATCACTCACATTAATAGCCACTTTGAATGGCTTTGCATGATTAGGTGTGGCTAACACTGGAGCAGAGGTAAACACAGCTTTCAGGCTGTCAAATGCCTTCTGACGGTCTGCCATCCACTGAAGTTTTCTGCACTTCTTCAATAAGTCAGTCAATGGAGCAACCGCACTGCTAAAATTTGGTATGAACTTCTGATAAAAAAAAACACTCAATCCCCACAAACATAGTACTGCCCTCTTCCTCAATAGTATGGGAACCTCCCTAATAACCTTTGCTTTCACATTCCGTAGGGCCGTCTGTCTACTTCTAAAAACACAGCCCAGGAACTTGGCTTGGGCTTTTGCAAATTTACTGTTAGCCAGGTTTATCACCAAGCCTGCCTCCTGAAGTTGATCAAACAATTCCAATAGATGCTGCAAATGTCCCTTCCATGTGTGACTAAAAATCACCAGATCGTCAATGTACACCACACAATTGGGTATTCCATAAATTAATTTATTAGTTAATCTTTGAAATGTGGCTGGCACATTTTTCATACCATGCATGACTTTAAATTGGTGCAGTCCATTCGGTGTTACAAAAGCCAAAATTGTCTTTGCTCTTTCGGATAAAGGTACCAGCCAGTATCCTCTGAATAAGTCCAACTTAGAAACATAAGTTGCTTGTCCCAGTTTCTCAAATCAATCCAACAAATATGGTATAGCATATGAATCAGGCTTAAATAACTGCGCTGACTTTGCAAATAGTTCACATATAATTGTTGGATACCATATGGTTTTGGCACCATTAATATGGGTGAGCTCTAGTCACTGCAACTCACTTCGATTATTTTGTTTTTGAGCATGCGTGCAATCTCTTTTTGAATCTGTGCCAAATTTAGAGGGTTAAGCCTATAAAGATGTTGCTTGATTGGAGCAGCTCTTCCTATACCTACATCATGCATAATTAGATTAGTACTTCCTAGATTATTCCTACATATTTCCCCATGTGATTGCAATAACTCTTTCAGGTCATTTTGAGTTTCCTCTGGAAGGTAACTCAATAATTTATCTTAATTTTTGAGAACTTCCTCATTGTCCAATTTAGTTGGAAGAATATCCAATTCAGAATCCTCTGAATTTGGTTCTTTGCTCTGTGTTGTAACCAATAACACATTCTCTTTTTGCTTTCCTTCCCTGTCAAAATATGTTTTGAGCATGTTCATATGACACAATCTGTGAGATCTGGCATTCTTATCAAATAATTCACCTCACTCAATTTCCTTTCATTTGATAAAGCCCATTAAACCTTGCTTTTAAAGCTTCACCTACACTGGATATAACAATAACATTTTATCTCGATTAGCAAAATTGTGAATTATTGATTTCTTGTTCGTTTCTTGTTTTGTCACATACAGTGCTACTTTTAAATGCTGTCTAGACAATTCACCAGCTCTATTTAATCCTTCCCTAAAATTTGACAGATAGTCCAAATACGTAGTCTCTGAATTCTGACTCACCAATTTTTACTTAATTAATTTCAGTTGTCCTCTGACATTATGCCCCCAAACTAATCCAAATGGATTGAATTTGGTAAATTAATTTGGTGCAACCTTAATTGCAAGAAGTACAAATGAAATTCCTTTATCCGAATCATCTGGATAGGCTTGACTATAAGGACTCAACATGGTCTTTAAAGTTTAATTTCACCATTCTAATGCTCCCTGCAATTCTGGATGGTATGCAGTGGATTTGAAAAGTGTTTTATTCCTAAGCTATCCGTAACTTCCTTGAATAATTTTGACGTAAAATTTGACCCTTGATCAGATTGTATCTCAACAGATAGCCCATATCTAGTTAAAAAAAAATTTTGAGTAACTCTTCCATAACCCTTTTAGCCATGATACTGCATAATAGAAAGGTCTCTGGAAATCTAGTCAACACACCCATTATGGTCAGCAAATACTGATTCCCACTTTTTGTTTTAGGTAGGTGTCCTATGTTATCAGTTAAGACCTTCGTAAAAATTTCCTCTTCCTGATGTAGGAATGGGTTCTAAAGATGTTAGTTTTACTGCTGTCTGAAGTTTTCCGATTACCTGACACATATGACATGTCTGACAAAATTCAACCACGTCCTTATGCAGTCAAGGCTTATAAACGTGTTTTTGTACTTTGGCTTGAGTTTTCCTTACTCCTAAATGACCTACTACCTGTAATTCATTCGTTACCCGCAACACATCTTTTCTAATACCTACTGGTAATACAACTTATTGAACTTCTACTCATTTCTCATCCTCCTGAATATGTGATGGTCTCCATTTCCTCATCAAGACATCAGTTTTAAGATATTAACATTCTGAGGTATGCTCAGATTCTTCCTCTGTGTACTTTTCGACGAAATTGCTTCAGTCCTTCATCTTTCTATTTTAAGTCAGTTAATTTCTCTGAACTAAAAATATCCATTTTGTCCTCCACCTGTTCATGTTTTTTCTCAACCATTTGGTCAAGCATAGTCTCTGATAACTGAACCTCAACTTCCTTATCTTTATTTTTTGATTTCTCCTCCTGCTTCAACCTGTGGCTTTGTGACCTTGTTACCATACAGTCAACAATAATCCCAGGATATATTTCCTGTAATACGTCAGTTGCCTGGTGTTCCACTGTGTTTTCAACCACAGTAAGCTGCACTCTTACCTGTAATCAAGCTACATCATTACCAAGGACAAATTGTATTCGTGGAGCCAATCTCTAGTACTCCTACCACCACTTTCCACTTTTCACCAGACTCTCCAATCTTACTTTATATAACAGAACATGTCTCATCTCACCACGGGTTCCACATACTATCAAGCTTTTTGGCAATACTACGAGTAAACCTTACCTTCACAAGTAATTTCTTTCAGGAGGTCTGGCACTTTCTTCTCAACCAACCCTTGTCCAGGCTGTACATTCTGGTGCAGCTTTTTAGCTTCTGTTTGTAGGCTCCAGAGGTATCCTCCCTGCTGCAGTTACTTGCAGCTTTTTTAAACTCTGCAGCTCAATCAATAAGTGGACTATTGTCGGGCGTAATTTCCTCAACTCAAAGGATTCTCTGTGTCAATTGGTCTTGAATTCTCCCTTTCACTGCTTCAAGATCCAACACTGTATTGCACAGCTCAAAAAGCATGCAGCACTAGGTTTTTTTAAATTGCAAACCTCTCTTGGTATTTCAGTTTATTGTTCCAAATATAAAATACTTGGTCTCTCACAATAGCAGTTAAAGTGGACAATCAAACAACTGATACAACTGTTTCAGTGCAGGCTGACAGGTAAAGCTCATGAAGTTTACTTCCTCTTGCCTAAGGAACTGTCAATGCGGCAGCTAAAAAGATGATTTTAAGTGCAAAAAGTTATAGTCAGAGATGTACCAGCAAAAATTCCATACCCTTGAGAAATGACCTGACCAGAAATACCAGGAAGTTGAATGCCTCAAGCATCTTGCTTTTGGCCAGTGGGTGTGGGCACTTAAAGTTAAAGCCACCTACAAGCACACTTGCGAGGTTAATAAAAAAAACTCAATCCCTTACCATTCTGAACTCATGTAGAAGAACTGAAGATACATAAAAATTGAAATTACCATAGCCCCTCTCTCTCATTAGGCAGACAGTACAACAAACAGTGGTTTATTCTGAGGGTTACCACACTTCAGGCAAGGGGCAAGGTTGAGAATGTGGGACCTTTATCGTAATCTCAGCAAGTGCAGGAATTAAACTCACAAAGTTGGTGTTACTCTACTACAAACCAGCCATCCAGCCAACTGAGCTAACCAACGACTGCAGCATTAAGGGTGGTCAATGTTTCCTTAGGCATAACTGTTGAGCAGAATAGCTGTGCTCAAAGGGGATGGGGATCACTGATTGTTTTGAACAGGCAGAGAGATAACTTAGAATTCTGAGAGACATTGAGGTTTTGATAGTGGGGATCATGGGGATAGTGTGTTAATTAAAGGTGTTATCGGAAGGAATATAAAGAGAGTGAACTGATTAAGGGCTTCATAACAGTGGGGAGTCATTCTAAGCTTCCATTCAACTGGCATATTAATGAAGCTGATAATTGTCATGTATCAGGTTTTTAAAGAAATTTTTTCAGCCATGTGTTCTATTAAAGCTAATATTACCCTTGAGTTTTAATGCATTTTAGTTTTAATTTTTTTTTCGTCTATTCTCCTCCATACTCAAGTTTTCACAATTTGGATATTCAAGTTAAATCCAAAAAGGCGGCGCATGAATACTGTATTGTTGGACAAACAGACGGACACTGTTCCTAAGAATTATTTGACAGGATCCTCCCATGCCTTTTTCACCTTTGCAGACCAAGCTGTCATTGTCTGTTGAGGGTCAATTCTGAATATTAGCACCAACTGGTTTCAACTTGAGGCAGCACTTACTGTCGAAAATTCAAGCATTGTAGTTACAAGAGTGCCTCAGGAATTGATATATCTTTGTAGTACTGTTTCCTAAATTGTCCACACGTTGCATATCCCCGAATGACAGGCTCCCTAATACTTACTGTTACCTGTTGGTTAACATAACATTGATGTGACAGACACAAATCACTGGCTATATTCCTTCTTTTGTAGTGTTTATAGGCCTGTCAAAACATACAATTGTTCAGGGCATGTCAATTTCATACATTCAATAAGTCTTTACAGCAGAAAATATAATGAAATGTACCAACTATATCATATATACTTACTGTTACAAGAACATTATCAAACACCGTGTATTTTAATTTAATACCATACTTTAGCAGCAGACCAGATCACTGATCACTTAAGTGTACTTTTAACACCTGGTTACATATTCTAATATAGGTTTTCCATACTGGTGGATATTTCTTAACAAGACAACAAAGAACACAACTGAGATAGTTATTGAAAGGTAGACCCTATTAACTAATGAGTTAAGTTGATCTGAATGGCCCTTGATATCTGTGTTATTTTGTGATTTTCTGAAGATTCAATATATTACATATTCTAATTTCAAAAAGCGTGATGCTTAATGTTTCTAAGTCACAACTGGACCAATCCATGTCTCTTACTTTCAATGCTCCCAAGGAAATATGAACAAGTACAACATAATTCTTTGTAATTTCCCACATTCAAAAACACATTTGTTATTTCAGCAATGGATCAACAATAGTCAGAGAGGTTTTTAATTACTGCTTATTGTCTTTCCTTTTATCATTTTCATCCTGTGTAGAGATTCAAACTTTAATTCTGTCTCAGAATAAGGATATCACTATCAAGGCTGTGTTGTACCCATTCATATTATCATTGGCCCGAATAGCAAGTATTTTTTCTAAGTCATTCATGGGATGTTGGTGACATTGGCAAGGCCAGCATTCATTGTCCATTCCTAATTGCTCGGAAAAATTTCTCAATTTGTTTTTACTGGGAGATATCTATTTTCGTAAGAGTTATGGAGAGGATAAATTAACAAAATAAAGTTACATTCACACTGCAGAGAAAGCAGCAGTTCATACTTGGTTCATAAAATTCATTCCTGTCTTATTATGAAGCACTTTCAAGACATCACTGTAATATTTCTTTCTTTCTGTCATGTGAGGCAGCCAGAAACTGTTAAAGTAAGTGGCAACCTTAGAACACTGAAACAATATCCAAAAGGTTATATGAAGCATCATTAAAATCACAATAGATGGCAAATGATGCAGAGTCTACAGGAAATAAAATAATGTGTGTTGCAGTGTTCCAGATTAAGGTACTCCTGGGCTTCCAGTAATCTTTAAAAGTTTGCTCAAGAGTACTACAGTGTCATAACATACTTGCATTTATTCTGTGTATTTTATGATATTACTTTTAGATATTAATAGGAAATGCTCTTAACGTCTTCAGAGTTAATCAGTTATAGTTTCATTGAATGGTTACCATGTCGAAGGAGGTCATTTGGTCATTGGTGTGGGTGTTAGCTCTCTGGAATTTAATCCCATTCCCTGGCTTTTAGGCCATAATCCTGCAAGTCTTTTTTACTTCATGTAATTCCTTGAAAGCCTTGATTGAAAGCCTTGAAAGCCCCCACTGCACTCAGACGGTGCATTCAAAATCTTAGGCATATGCTACATGCTACTATTGTATCATTGCAATCACCACAAATCAGTGCCCCACAACTCCCACCCCCACCCCCCACCCACCCTGGTACTTGATCCTTCCATCAATGGGAAGAGTTTATCCCTGTCTGGTTAGTTCAGATACCTGTTGTTTTCAAATGTCTATCATAACTCCTCTTAATTTTCTCTTCTCCAAGGAGAACAACCCTAGCTTCTCCAATCTATCCACATAATGAAGGTTTCACATCCCAAAACCATTTTCCAGAATTCTTTCTGCACTCTCTAGTACCTTCACATATGTCCTAAAGTGTGGTGTCAAAAACCGGACACAATCTTTGAGTTAAGGCCAAACTAATATTTGTTGTAAGTTTGCCATAAGTTACTTTTGTAATCAATGTCTTTGTTGTTGAAGCCCTGGATACTGCATGCTGTAGTAACTGCTTTCTCAATCTGACCTGCAAGCTCCAATGATTAATGCACATATCCATCGAGGCATGCTCCCCCTTTAGACTCATGCTCTATTTTGTATTGTCTCTCCACAAGATGTATTACTTCACATTTCTCTGCTAGTGGTGAGCTGCCTTCTTAAACTGTTACAGTACATTTGGTGTAGGGAGGGAGTTCCAGGATTTTGACCCAGTGACAATGAAGGAACAGTGATATATTTCCAAGTTTGGATGTCCTGGAGGGGAGCGTGTGGGTGGTGATGTCCCCAGGTATTTGCTGCGCTTGTCCTTTTGTACAGTAATGGCTGTGGGTTTGAAAGGTGCTGTATAAGGAACCTCAGTTACATTCTGCAATGCATCTTATAGATAGTAAACACTGCTGCTACTGAGCGTCAATGTTGGAGGGAGTGACGTTTGTGGATGGAATGCCAATCAAATGGGATGCTTTGTCCTGGATGGTGTCAAGCTTCTGGAGTGTTGTTGGAGCTGCACCCATCCAGGCGAGTGGGGAGTATTCCGTCACACTCCTGACTTGTGCCTTTAGATGGTGGATAGACTTTGGGGAGTCAGGAGGTGAGTTACTCACTGCAGGATTTCTAGCCACTGACTTGCCCTTGTAGCCTATGTATTTATTTAAGAATATGAGAAAAAGAAGTATACCAGGCCATTCAGTTTCTCAAGCCTGCCTCACTACTCAACAAGATTGTAGCTCATCTGCTCCAGGCCTGAACTCCACTTTTGTGCCATCCTGCCATAGCTCTCAACTCCTATATTTCAAAAATCTATCTGCCTCCCCTTTAAATACTGTCAGCATCCACAACTCTCTCAGGTAGAGAATTTCAGACATTCAAATGGCAGTCCATTTCAGTTCCTGGTCAATGTTAATTCCAATGATGTTGATATTGAGCAACTCAGCAATGGAAATTTCTTTGAATGTCAAAGGGCAATGGTTAGATTCCATTATCTTGCAATCATCATTGAACATTTCTGACCTCATGACTGAAGGAAGGTCACTGACAAATTACCTGAGAATGGTTGCACCTAGCGCACTGCTCTGAAGAACTGGTGCAGAGGTGTCGTAAAGTTGAGATAACTGACCGCAAACAACCACAATCATCTTCCTTGGTGCTGGATTTGACTCCAACCAGTGGAGAGTTTCCCCCCTAATTCCTATTGATTCCAGTTTTGTTAGGTCTCCTTGATACCATACTTGGTCAAATGCTGGTTTGATGTCAAGGGCTGTCACTCTGACCTCACCTCTGGAATTCAGCTTTTTGTCCATGTTTGAACTAAGACTGCATTGAGATCAAGATTTGTGTGGCCCTGGCAGAACCTAAACTGAGCACTGTTGATGACCCTTCACTGATGTTTAAGAGTAGACTGATGGGGTGGTAATTGTTTAAGTTAGATTTGTCCTGTTTTTTGTGTATGGGACATACCTGGCCAAATTTTGGCGTTGCCAGCTAAATGCCTGTGTTGTAGCAGTACTGGAACAGCTGGTGATGTGGCAAATTCAGTAGCACAAACCCTCAGTAATATTACCAGAATGTTGTCAGGGTTCATAGCTTTTGCGATCGCCATTTCTTATTTTCACATGGACCTTGAGTCCAGATTTATTTGGCTGAAGGCAGTGGCAAATGCTTCAAACTTATCTTTTGCACTGATATTATGAGCTTTTCCATCATTGAGGATGGGGATATTTGTGGAGCCTTGTGGTCTAATTGTTTAATTGTCCACCATCTTTCATGAATGGATACGGCAGGATTGCAGAGCTTATGGCTGATCTGTTGGTTGTGGGATCACTTAGCTCTGTCTATCCCTTGTTGCTTATGTTGTTTGGCGTGCAAGTAGTCCTGTTCTGTAGCTTCACCAGGGTGACACCTCATTTTTAGGTATGCCCACCTGCATTCTTCATTGAAACAGAATTGATTCCCTGGCTTGATGATAATGTAGGGTGGGGGACATTCTGGGCCACAAGTTTGCAGGTTGCATTTCTGTACAATTCTGCTGCAGATGATGACCCATGGATAGCCCCAGTCATCAGTCACCGTCTTGGGTTGCAAGATCTGTTTGAAATCTATCCCATTTAACACGTCTTTAGGCTAGGTGATAGGGTGTGTCCTCAATACAAAGATGGGACTTCGCCTCACAAGGACTGTAGCAGTCACCCTTATGATAATTTCATGGAGAGATGCATCTATAACAGGCAGATGGTGAAGACAATGTCAAACAGGTTTTTCCCCTTTTATTGGTTCCCTTACTACTTACCACAGACCCAATCCAGCAGCTATGTCCTTTAGGGCTTGACCAGCTCAATCAATCATGGTGCTACTGAGCCACTCTTGATATGGACATTAATGTTCCCTACCCAGTGTACATTCTTCCACCAAAAGTCATTATGGTGGAGTTCAGATTCATTAATTGAGGGGTAAGGATCATGATAATCAGCAACAGGTTTCCTTGCTCAGGTTTGATCCAATGCCATGAGACTTTGTGTGATCTGGCATTCATTTCGAATAGACCCATTAAACTCAGTCCTGACTATGTACAACTGTGCTGTCAACTCTGTCTGTCCTGGATATACTCAGGGATGGTGACATTGGGGTCCGGGACATTATCTGTAAGATATAATTCTATGTCAAGCTGTTGTTTGACTGTTCTGTGAGACAACTCTCTTAGTGTTGGCATTAAGCTCCAGATGTTGGTAAGGAGGACTACTGCAAAGTCAACACCTTTGTAATTGCTGATGTTATTTCTGAAGCCTTGGTCATTACCAAATGGTCAATGTACTTTATTCCTTTGAGGATTTGTCGTGGTTTCATACAACTGAATGGCTTGCTTGACTATTTAAGAGGGCAGTTAAGGGCCAACTACATTTTTAAACTTCATTTAAGTGATGTAGTCTTTGCCGGCTGGGCCAGCCGATTGCCTAACTGTTCTGTTGAAGGAGACACTGAGCTGTAGCTACAGTCCATTGCTATGGGTCTGGAGTGAGAGATAGGCCAGAGCAAGTGAGGAAGGTGGATTACCTTCTGGGAAGGACGTTAATGAGTTAGATGGTTTGTACAACAGTGGTTTCATAGACATCATTAGACCTTACATTCCAAACTTTGATTCTATCCATCTGCTCTGGTGAGATTTGAATCTGCATCTCTGAATTACTAGACCAGAGGCAATATGACCAAGCCATCACCATTGACTCACACATATACCGTTAATATGCATTGGTTGCAAAGATGGTAGGCTGTGAATACTGAATAATGGTGCAGAAAAAAATTTTAGCCCAAGTTTTAGAGCTTTACAACTGTGGGATTGGTCAATCCAGTGCAGAGCAGCAAAAGTGAATTATTTCCAATTGTTGGTTTGATGCGAGGTGAAATAAAATGCTAATAACATGCAAATTGTTGTTAATTTAAAATTCAAGCATGCAGAACACAGACCCCACAGCTACACATCTTGAAGGTAATCACTTTCCTCTGTCACTTTCAGGTTGTAGATTGTCACTGGGTGAGATTTAGTGCTGTGCAGTAAATAGGGATTTGTAACCTGAAGGGAATTGCAGTTCAACTTTAAAATCAGAATAATTCTATATTACAAACCCAATTACATGCAAATTGTTTAAATTAGTAGCTGTAAATATTTCTAACACCTTTGAAAGCATATATGATGTCCCTAAGTCATGAAATTATCAACTGCCTCCAGTTAATAAAGAAGCCCTCTCATAAATATTTTTCAGGTTTCTTAATGTAGAAATAATTTGAGAAAGATTAGTGAGATCACCACAAATATTAGTCCACCATAATATAAAATTCAGTTTTCTTTCCTAACCACAGTACTACTCCCTTCCTGAATTGTTTGAAAACCATGGATACACTTCTAATATAAGTCTACTGAACCTTTGCTTGTAGCGGTGAATAATTCAAGATATTTTTGTTAACAGTGTCAGGTATCTTCCACAATAAAAAAATCCTTTGTGCCCTGCTCTTTAGTAAAGCTGAGCTGAGTTTTCGCATTTTCAGTTTGAAGTATTTTGTCAAGTGAGATTCTTTGGGTCCAGCCCACCACGGCCCAGATCAACATTTCTCACACAATTTCCCACTAATCACCTTATTGAATACGTAATCTGGCTCATTGGCATTGGTCTTAGGAAATCGCACGGCAGGAAAGGTCCCATTTATGAAATCTTTTTATCTCCTTGTTTACATATACCTTTCATATATCTCTCTTTAGGCTCCATTTCCTCCTATCCATTCATGTATCTCTCCCCTCTTCCCTTTCATCCCACTTTGGCTTTGGCATAATATCAGCTTTTTCTAGTTACTAACAGTTCTGGTGAAGAGTCACCGGTCTCGAAACTTTAACTCTGCTTTCTTCCCATAGATGCTGTCAGACCTGCTGAGTTTCACCAGGAATTTCTGTCTTTGTTTCGGATCTCCAGCATCTGCAGTTTTTTTGTGTTATTTGAGTGACGATGGTCCAGGGCCTGCTGTGACCTTGTTAAAGTCAACTACTTGCTGCAGCACCAACCAGAATGGTTTCTTCAATGACAGATTCCCGCTTCCTTGAACTTTACTTTAATTTATTGCTGGGGGATGTGGGTATCACTGGCTAGCCAGCATTTATTGCCCATCCCTAGCTGCCCAGCGGAGTTGGTGGTGTATTACCGTCTTGAACTGCTGCAGTCCATGTATTGCAGGTGGACCCACAATGCTGTTAGGAAGGGATTTCCACAATTTTGACACAGCAACAGTGAAGGACAGTTATATATTCCCAAGTCAGATGGTGAGTGCTTGGAGATGGTGATGTTCCCATGTACGTGCTGCTCTTGTCCTTTTAGATGGAAGTGGTCACAGGTTTGGAGTGTGCTGTGCAAAGAGCCTTGGTGATATTTTTGCAGTGCATCTTGTAGATAGTACACACTGCTGCCACGAATTGTCAGTTGTGCAGGGAGTGGCTGCTTGTGGATCTGGTGCCAACAAAGCGGGCTGCTTTGTCCTGGATGGTGTCAAGCTACTTGAAAGCTGTTGGAACTGCATTCATTCATGAAAGTGGAGAGTATTCAGTCATATTCCTGAATTGTGTCTGACACATTTTCCCCCTCGCTGTTGTCTCAAGCTTTTTCATAACTTTACTGCTCTCTATTCTGCCATCCTTCAGTCTTCCCTTTGTGAATGAGTTCCAGCCTGACTAGTCTCATTATTGGAATCAGCAAAATGACTGATGTGCTGAGGGGCAAATGTAGCAGTTGATGATTTTAAATTGGAATTGCCTTAATGCTGGACATTAGATTTTAGGATGAGATGATGGCAAAGTGATAATGCAACTGGACTAGTTATCCCAAAGTCCAGACTGAAGTTCTGGGGCCATGAGTTCAAATCTACCATAGTAGTTGCTGGAATTCAAATTCAATTAATATGAGCAAAAAAAGATGGAGGGACAGGTAATGTTGAGGAAGCTGAGAGGCTACAGAAGGACTTGGACAGGCTAACAGAACGGGCAAAGAAAAGGTAGTTGGAATACAATGTGGGAAAGTGTGAGGTAATCCACTTTGGTAGGAACAAAAGAGGTATAGACTATTTTCTAAATGGGAAAGGCTTCAGAAATCTGAAGCACAAAGGGACTTGAATGTCTTAGTTCAGGATTCTGTTAAAGTTAATATGAAGGTTCATTTGGCAGTTAGGAAGGCAAATGCCATGTTAGCATTCATTTTGACAGGGTTGGAAGACAAGAGCAGAGATGTGCTATTGAGGCTGAATAAGGCTCTGGTCAGAGCCACATTTATAGAATAGAATTAGAATAGAATAGAATAGAATTAGCTTTATTGTCGCATCTACTCAAAAGAATACAGTGAAAAGTTTACAAGTCACCACTAACATATCTTAGGTACAAAGGTACCTAGGTACCGATTCTTAAGTACAAATTATTGGGGCAAAAAACAATTAGAAAAATAAATAAATAATGTGTCCAGCTTTATAGATCTTAGGGATAAATCAGAAGAATAAAGAATTAGAAAATTCAGAATAACAGTGTTTCTGACCCAGTCCACACCAGCACCTCGCTGTTAGTCCACACCAGGCCTACACTCCAGACTGCATTGGGCTTCACCTCAACACTCTCAAGGCCGGGAGATGCCTCTCGAATCATCTCAAGGCCGGACATCCACTGAGGCCACCCTGGGCCAAAAGAGCGCCATGCCAGGCCGCTGAGAGACTGGGAGACTGCGACGGTGGGCCATGAGGCCGCCACTCTGGGCTGCTAAGAGACCATCATGCCAGGCCAGGAGGCCATCATGCTGGACCATGAGGCCGCCACGTTGGAATGAGAGATCACCATGCCAGCTCCACTCTGAGGCCAGGAGTTCAGAACATCACTGAGAAAAAAGAAGGAAAAAAATACACAAAAGAGGAAAAAAGAAAAAGAATGGGATGAGCAGACAAGCTCCTGCTGAGGAGACCCACTTCGCCACCATTTTGGAAGTAAGATATTGAGAGCAGTTTTGGAGCCATGTATCTAACAAGGGATGTGCTAGTTATGGAGGGGTTCCAGAGGAGGTTTACATGAATGATCCCAGGAATGAAGGGCTTGTCCTATGAAGAACAGCTGAAGACTCTATGTGTGTGCTTGATGGAGTTTAGAAGGATGAGAGAGATCTGATTGAAAATTATAGAATACTGAGAGACCTTGATGGAGTGAACATGGAGAAGATGTTTTCATTAGTAGGAGAGACTAGGACCTACAGGCACAGCCTCAGAGTGAAGGGGATGTCCTTTAGAAATGAAATGAGGAGGAATTTCTTCAGCCAGAGGGTGATGAATCTGTGGAGCTCATTGCCAACAAAGGTTGTGGAGGCCATGTCATTGAATGTCTTTGAAACAGAGATGATTAGGTTCTTCATTAGTAACGGGATCAAGGGTTACAGAGTGAAGCCAAGAGAATGAAGTTGAGAAATGTATCAGCCATGATCAATTGGCAGAGTACACTTGATGGGCCGAATGACCTAATTCTGCTCCTGTATCTTATGGTCTTATATATGAAATTAGAAGTCTCAGTAATGTTGACAGTGAAACTATCGACAATTGTTGTAAAAACCTAACTGGTTTCAGGCCCATGGCAATTTGATTGACTCTTCACTGCATTCTGAAATGGGCTAGCAAGGCATTCATTTTAAGGATAATTATGTATAGGCAACAAAAGCTGGTCATGCAGCTCACATTTCATAAAATCTTTTCAAAAATTCCCCAAGTGCTATATAATGCAACACGTTTCTGTAAATGTAAGCATTTTTGTTTGCCTTCCTTGCTTATTTAATGAAGTGAATGTATAGCACTAATCATGGTGTACATTATAGAATCCTAGGTCACGTGCATGTCTGTGTCAATACAGGATCCAATTATAAACATCACGGTTAATGTCAGTATCGGACCTTTGATGAATGGACATATGAGCAGGGGAAATAGTTTTACTTTTTCATGCCAGTTTATCCGAAATGTGAAAGGAAACATCTTCTGCTATCAAGATCATTTCAAAGTAATTCATTTTGTGTGAAGTTCTTTGTGACATTTTTGGTTGACATGAAAAGTTGTTGCATAAATTGAAAACATTTCTCTGAATTAACATAGAGAGTTGAATTTGTGACTGCTGCGATAACAGCATTCCAATATCAAATGTAATACATTACACTTTAGGAATGTATATTTGTTTCTGATTCTTTTGGCTGTGTTTCAACCAGTTTTAATCCTTTCATTTATTTAGTGTGGAAGTGATAGCAAAGCACCGCATTCTAACAAGAAAGCAAAATTGTCTAGAAAAGTTGACAGAAAAATAATGATCTCCAGCCCACATCACTCCCAGTTTTGGAGATGTTTCCATTATGGTCATGTACATTGGTCTGTCTATTTAAATAATGAATCATTTCCCGTCTGAACAATGAGTCAGTTAATTCTACTTGAGTGAAGGTTATGTCTTCATGGAGTATATTCTCTCCAATGTTTTGCACTTCACTGTTTTCACCACAAGCCACAAACGTTACTTCTTCCACTACATTTTTTGAGTTAGCAAACACAGTCAGCTCTGTGATTTATATCGCCTTCTATGTCACATTGAACACCCATCAAAACTTTTTGTGATTCTGCACAAATAACAATCTAAGGGTAAATGCACTAACCAGGTTCTCTCAATGATTCTCAGAAGGCTAAGGAAATTCAGCATGTCCACAATGTCTCTTACCAATTTTTATAGATGCACCGTGGAAAGCATCCTATCCGGATGCATCACAGGTTGGCATGACAACTGCTCTGCTCAAGGCTGTAAAAAAATTACAGAAAGTTGTGAACACAGCCCAGTCCATCATGAAAACCAGCATTACTTCCTTTGACTCTATCTACACCTCCCACTGTGTCAGTAAAGTAGTCAACATAACCCAAGACCCCTCCCATCCCAGTTACTCCGTTCCATCCTCTTCCATCAGGCAGAAGCTAAAATAATTTGAAACCGCGTACCAACAGATTTAAGAACACCATTTTCCCTGCTGTTAACAGGCTTATGAATGAACCTCTTATATATTAGAGTTGATCTTTCTCTGCACCTTCTCTGTAGCTGTAACACTATATTCTGCACTCTGTTCTATTACCCTGATGTACTTATGTAAGGTATGATTTGTCTGGTTAGCACGCAGTAGAATACTTTTCCCTGTATCTCGGTACATGTGGCAATAATAAATCAAATCAAATCAAATGATAGCACCTGTTCTTGAATCAACTGCCTTTCAGCATGCCCCCACCCCAGCTGGGAGCATGTTTTTCCATGTTTGATGGTTACCTAGAAAAAAGTGCCAATCTGAAACTGCAACTATTATCTAGCTGAAGAACAACCTTTAAAAACCGAAAGAACTGCGGATACTGTAAATCAGGAACAAAAACAGGAGTTGCTGGAAAAGCTCAGCAGGTCTGGCAGCGTCTGTGAAGGGAAAAACAGAGTTAAAGTTTCGGGTTTGGTGATCCTTCCTCAGAACACATTCCTCAGTTCTGAGGCAGGGTCACCCGGACCCGAAACGTTAACTCTGATTTTTTTCTTCACAGATGCTGCCAGACCTGCTGAGCTTTTTCAACAACCTTTAAAAGTTCATAAGTGATGGTGATATGGATGTAAATATATGCGTACAATACATTTATTTCACAAATACAATGGATTCAACTCCCCTGTGACTTACCCTGGAATAAAATTATTCTCCGATCTTGACTTTGGTTTACTGTGAAGCCTCTGACGTCTTGACTATTTGCTTTGAGATCACCAAACCTAAATTATAGTATTCCCTATCCTGAAGCCACCTTCATGTTGCATTTCTGGCTACAGACTGCACATCATCTTCAATTCAATAATCATACCTTTGAGCTTTCTGAACTATTGCCTTTCTATGACTTTCCAGATTCTTGGTTGTCAGGAAATCTTTTGATTTCCAAATTCTGACTTTTCATTTCTCCCATGCGAATATTTGTTTGACCATCCTGGAAAAAACTCCTACAAGCAGACCTTTTCAGCCACTCCTTTTCCTTTGTGGCACATTTCCATCATTGTTCATGTTACCCATTTGAGTGGAATTTGCTTTATTAATTTAACGTATTTATTCTGACAAGAATTTCAACGGCAATCTGAAACCAAGCCAAACTTTATACCTAAGATTGAGGAAGTGTGCAATGTAATTCAAAGAGACAGTTGAAATCTTGCAGACTAGACAGGCAAGTAGCAAGCTAATTTTGACAGAGATAAATGTGAAGTGATGTACATTGAAGGAAAAATAGAAACATCACCTGCCCTTACTGAAGCTGAATGAAGTAAAGGTGTGAAAGAATCAAGGCATACAGGTGAACAAATATTTAGAAGCAGCATTGTGAATCAGCAAAGCAATTAACAATGTAAACAAGGTGCTCGGACTTATCTTCAGGGCTTTAAAATTGGAATTAGTAAAGTTATGTCCAACACATACAAGACCCTGGTCAGACCATACTTAAATCTCGTACATGGTTATGCACTCCAAACTTTAAAAGTGGACATAGATACACGAAGAAAATGCAAAATGGATTGACAAAGAAGATATTAGAAGTAAGCAATTACTGTTACTGGAATGGATTGAACAAGCTGGGGGATATTATTCAAAGAAAGGTATAATGAAAGCTCATTTTATTCTTAAGTACTGCACAGCTGGTAGGATCTAAGGAGCTGTCTCAAGATTATTTTAAAATTAATTCATGGGTTGTGAGCATCATTGGCTAGACGAGCATTTATTGCTCACTGTAATTGCCTGTAGGTCAGATAGTATCACGCGACATTCCTGTGGGTCTGGAGTCACATGTAGGCCAGCCCAGGTAGGGATAGCAGCTTTCCTTCCCTAAAGGACATTAGTGAACCAGATGGGTTTTTATAACGATCAACAATGATTTCAAGGTCATCCTTAGGCCAGCTTGCAGATTTTAATTGAATTCAAATTTCACCATGAGCCATGCTGAGATTTGAATCTCTGTCTCCAGAACATTAAACCAATACTCTGGACTATTGGGACAATGACATTAATACTGTGCCAGTGGACTGTGGAATTCCTGATGTGACTCATATGTTATTTGGGCATGGACCATTTTAGTGTAAACATCAGGAGTATGAGGTAGTGGAAGTGCTCAACGTATCATATTTGCTTCACCACTAACACTGGTCCAGAGCAAAATTTGTGCATGCGCTTTAACAGAGGTGAGGATGTTAGAATCACAATACAAAGGAAAAGTCAACATCTTGTTGCATAGATAAATCAACAAGAAAACACCTCAATCTATGAGGAATGTGGCATACAGCAAGCAGAAGGCTGTCGGCGAACAGCAAAAATGAAATAATAACAGGAACAGAAGTCTCAATGCAGCTCAGTCATTCTGGAAGCAGGTGGACTCTCTCTCTCAAGCTCGCTGAACCATTGGCCTGCCTTCATCTCTTTGACAGTCCTCATGGCCCATCTAGGGATTCTCATCCTCATCTTCCTCCTCAGAGGTTTCCTCACTCCTGCATCACTTCCTTGGCCAACAATTCCTCGCTCCCATGACTGAGATTTTGAATGCTGTACCGAGGTAATCCTATTATCATTGGTACAGATTCAACCAATGTTTTTCCAGCTAAGATTCAGAATTTGGCCTGTCCCAAATGTATTCATCAAAGATAACCATCAGAGAAATCTAATCGGTGCAAGAGTAGTGTTACGGTGTTGCAGGGGGTAGAGGGCTGCTGTGTGAGGGGGCAGGTGGATGAAGTGGTAAGGTGCCAGAAGAGTAGGTAAGGGGATAGACTACATTGGGGTTGGGGTTAATGGGGTCATGTCATGTTTGGTTGGATCACATTGAAGTTAAGAGAGTTGACTGGGTGTCAACTCTAGCAGGACTGGGTCAGGGATTAAGGTCTTAGGTGGGTGAGTGTCTGCTCCAGCTGGATTGGGTGAAGAGACGTGGTCAGCTCCAGGCTGGGGTGGGACAGTGGTGAGTCGATTATAGGTGTGCAGGTCAGGGGCTGTGTGGTATTCCTTCAGAGGGTACCAGAGATCAGGGGAGGTGTAACAGGGGAGATGTTCAGTGATGAGTCAGGGGGCAGTTTAATAATTACCTTGGAGTTAGACTAGGTTTTTAATTCTCTAAATTTTCCCAGGTAACTATTTAACTTGAGTGGTTCAGAATCCTCTGAACTCCCTGGCTTCAATGGACTGTTTCAGAGAGTTCAAGATGCAGGCAGAGTTCCCATTGCAGAATTCAATTTCAAAGGCAAATCCCATGGAGTCAGCTGCACTGTGGATTGTATATGGTCCAACTGCACAACTCCGGTCTTTGCTGCTCCAAAAATTCTCTGGCCACTGAACTATTTGACTTAGGATGTAAGACATCATTTGTGGAGTATACTACATCAGACCCCCTGACCATTAGGCTCTGGAAGCTCAGTTTCATGATCAAGCTATAGTCTGAACTATGGTGTCCCTGGATAGGCATTGACTGTATTGTATCTCTCCTTCGAGTCAGTCTGAGGAATACTTACAGGTTTTGCCAGGCAGTTGTGAAGGGGCTATCCCTTGCAACCCAGCAACCATCCTTGCGTGATACAAGTTATGGCAGTTCCCAGGATATCAAGCACAGACCTGCATTATCTGGCTGTTGTGGTCACAACTGATTTGTGTGTTAAGGGAGTGGAATCCTTTTCTGTTCCTGGAAACTGCTGGTAAATGATTGAGCACTCTGGTTGCTATGTGGGTGCAAACCTCTGGGGAGCCAGCAATGGCTGAGGAACCCGTTACCCTCACTGCTTGACTTCCTGCATCAAGGGCAAAAGACATAAAATGCTTGGTTTTCACAAAGAGACCATCTGTGACCTTCTGGATATGGTCACAAATTGTGAATTGTGAAATGCCACAGAGGCTCCTTGAAGCAATTCACTGGGAAAAAAACTAGAGCCAGAAAAAAGAGCTTTTGGAATAGGATTGCAACCCTGGCCTTGTATATGGACACCAAGATCCCTTTGGCCCTTGATGCTTCCCAGAGTACTACCATTCATCATGTATTTCCTTGCCTTGTTTGTTCTGCCCAAGTGCATAACCTCACAGTTATCTGGAGTGAATCCCATTTGCCACTGACCAAACTACCTGACCAGGTTATCTATATCCTCTTGTAATCTGAGGCTATCCTCCTCACTATTTACCACCCACCAACTTTTCATCATCTGTGAACTTACTCAACCCTTGAAGTCTATATCATTTATATTAACCACAAACAGCAAGGCCCCCAACACTGAAATGTCACAATTGGATGGTATGACGGAAAACAACAACATTTAGTCAACCTGTTGGAACATTCTATGATGCACCTCCATGGCCATCATATGCTGAGGTGGTACTTGAATTGAAACCTTCTGGCCCAGAGGTCAGGAATTTGCCACTGTGCCACAAGGCCCTCAGGGTAGCATAAGGAAGGTTGATGTTCTGCTTAATTGTGCTCAATATATTACTTAAATGGAGAAGAACTGCAGAATTCTGAGGTGCAGAAAGATCTAGATATTCTTGTGCGACAGTCTCAAAGATTTGTATACAAGCACAGTATGTAATCAAGAAGGTTAGTAGAAAGTTATCCCTTATACTGAGAGGAATTGATCATAAAATTGCTCAGTTATACAGGGCATTGGCAAAACAACATTTCGAGTATGCTGTGCAGTTTTGGTCTCTTTATTTAAGGAAGGAGCAAATATATTGGAGAAGATCCCATGAAAGTTCATTAGGTTGATACCTGGAATGAGTGGATTATTTTATGAGGGAAGGCTGGACAGACTGGACTTGTTTCTACTGGAGTTTAGAAGAGTGAGAGGCGACTTGACTGAATTTGGTAAGCTCCTGAATGATCTCGTCAAAGTGAAGGTAGAAAGCCTGCTTTCTCCTGTTTGAGAATCCAAAACTAGAGGCACTATTTTAAGATCATGGGTTTCCCTTTGAGACCTTACAGGACAAGGCTGGGAAATAATAACTGAGAACCCGGAAATGACAGAGGAGTTAAATAGATACATCACATCAATTTTCACAGAAGATCCTAATATCATTCCAAAGGCCATGGACTAGAGGTTATTCTGGGAAGGAGTGGAAAACTTTAGGAATGAGGGGTGACAAGATTAATAGAAAGATGGGTGCTGTTTTGTGAAGCCAAATTGTGCTCATTCTGATTCCACAAATTATTAAACATCAGCAATGTTTATGGACCGAACATGAATGGCTCAGTGGTCGGTCTCAGGAAAGCAAATATAATGCAGGCCTGAAACTTACAATAGTTTGCAGTCAATATTGGAAGTGCTTAAGCAATCAAAACAAGAATGTACAACAGGGACCAATTCTTATTTATTGACACAATATTTGGAATAATTCTCTCTTTTTGTATCAAAATCAATAGCTTTCCTTTTAACTGTGCTATTCCAATTTCCCCAGCAACCACTGATGAAACGATAACTTTATCTAAAACATCAATTGCTTCAAATAACCAAAGGGTGTGCAAGGAAGTTGTAAGTAGAAAATAATGGATTGCTTTAATATTTGTTTTGTATCTATCATCTCAAATATATTTTAAAGTGAAAGTCAAAACCTGGAAGCTAGGCAATTTGAGAACAGCAGAGCAGTATTCTACATTTCTTCCTCCATATCAATATTTGAAACTGCAATTTTCTTCTGAAATTAGATTTTTCTCATTTTCCTTTGATGATAGACTTAGAGTTCCAGGATGACTATAAAGATATATAAGTTAAGTTGAGACCTGGGATTAAAAAGAAGCTTATGACAAGCTTCAGGTTCATTGTGTATTAGAGAACCAAGCTGAAAGTAAAAATTATAGAAGCCTAAAGAGGGAAGTGTGAGGGAAAATAGAGATGATGAATCAAAAGTAAACAATAATGTGAAGGAGGAATCTAAATTGTATTATCAACACAAGGACAGTCAAGGGTTAGTCATTGGAAGGGATGAACCAATTAGAAATCAAAATTGATGTGCTGTAATGGGGGGGATTGGTTTGCTGGATGGCTGTTTTGCAATGTTGACAAATAACAACAGTATAGGTTCAATTTCCACACCAGCTGATTTTATCTGAAAGGGTCTCCTTCTTAACTTCTCCCCTCACCTGAGGCATGGTGACCCTCAGGTTAACCACCATCAATTGTCTCTAATAAGACAGTAACCCTAAGGTCTGGTAAGACTATGGTGAATGAATGAATGAATGATGAATCGTCATATATCTAGGGAGATACAGTGAAAAGTGTTCTGTTGCCACAACCTGGTGCCATTTTGAGGTACAAAAGAATAAAAGGAAGGTACTTAAATAGAGTTCATTTTCATCAGCTGGGGTCTCAAACATGGCTCCAGGACTTCTGCAAGGTCCCACTCTGGGCCTACCACAGCCAGGAGTCCCCGCTCCAGGTACTGACTGTGCTGCAATCAACAACTCACACTGCCAAAATTGTCCACGCTCCAGGCCTACTGCAGCCAGGAGTCTCTGCTTCGCCATCGCTGTAGCCGAAGCCCTGCCACCATCCCAGGAGTGCAGGTATTGGGCCTACAAGCCAGGAATCCCTGCTCCAGGCACCACTCCAGTCTCCCCACGACGTCAGGAAGATGAAGAAAAGAAAATGAAAAAGAATAAAAGATGAAAAGGATATAGAAAAAGAATGTGGCCACCTGGAACAGACGGGCTCACCCCAAACAATACCTACCATGCTGGCACCGCCATCTTGGAAGATTGTCTGGTAAAACAGTAGTGACTTTACCTTTAACTTTTAATGGAGACAGAGGATATGTTTGAGGTATTAAGTAAGTACTTTGCATCTGTGTTCAAAAGAAAAGAGGATGTTAACAATGTAGCAGTAAAGGAGGACAGAAACAATATTGCATCAGATAAATATTGAAAAACAGAGTTTATTTAAGAATTGGCAGATCTCAAAGTAGAAAAGTCACCTGGTCTGAATATGATGTAGCCTGAGTTACTGAAGGAAGTAAATATTCTGGTCAAAATCTTCCAATCCTCCTTGGATATGGAGGTCATGCCAGTGACTATAAGGTTCCAGTTGTTATATCCCTGCATATAAAAGGGAAAGAGATAAACCCAGCAAATACAGCCAGCTTAATAGAGACAATCTGAAATAAAACTACTTGGCATTTGGAAAAGTATCAGCTAATAAATGAGATGCCGCATGGATTTGAAGGTAAATTGTGAGTAATTAACCGAAGTTCCTTGATGAAGTAATGGAGGAGTTTGATGAGAGTAGGCTGATGCTGTGTGAATGGACTTCAAAAGGTTTTTGACATTGTACCACACAAGAGGCCTGTCAGAAAAATTAAAGCCTGCTGGATTAAAGGGACAGTGACAGCATAGATACAAAATTAGACAAGGGACAGAAAGAAGAGAATCATACTGAATAGTTGTTTTCCAGAGCAGAGGTACAAATTTGTGATCTCCATAAGCCAATATTAGGACCGTTGCTCATTTTGATATATATTAATGATATGGACTTCAGCATGTAGACCACGATTTAAAAGTTAGCAGGTTGCATGAAATTTGGAGATGTAATAGAGAATGATATGGATTGTAACAAACTTGAGGAGGATATAGATGAGAAGACAGTCATAAAGCAGGTGCAACGCAATGTGAAGAAGTGTGAACTGGTGCATTTTGAGAGGAAGAATGAAGATAGGCATTTGAAACGATGCGGACGCAATTTTAAAAGGGGTACAGAAATACGTGACCTGACGTGAACATACACAAATTGAAGTAACAAGCTGAGAAGGCTGTTTAAAAAAAAGTTGGCAAAAAAAAGCATTACAGCGGGAAAGAATGAAAACTGTTCTAAATATTTAGAAATCATTGATTGGGCCTCAGATGGAGTACTGATTCCAATTACAGACACTGGAGTTTGGAGGGGATGTCAGGGTATTAGACAGGGTGTAGATGAGATTATCAGGGATGGAAGATTTCAATTACATTGGGAGACCAACGCTGGAATGATCTCCATTGAGCAGAGAACATCGAGGGGATATTTAATAAAAGTGTAAAATCATGATCAGTGACTTGATGGAGAAGAAACTGCTTCTGGGGACACCACAGTCCCAAACCAGAGGACACAAACCTAAAGTGAGTGGCAATAAAAAAAAAGAGGGAGATGAGAAACATTCTTTGTCATAGCCAATTGTTACGAACTGGAAACCACTGCCTGGTGGGTGAGGAAAAAAGATTCAATAATAAATTTTAAAGGAGAATTGAGTAAAAATTTGAAGTAAAACAAATTGCAGAGCATGGGAAAGAACAGGGGATTGGCTCTAACAAGGTATCTTTTAAACAGCAGGCTCATGAATGAAGGGTAGAATTGTCTCTTTCTGTGTGCTAACTCATGGTCTTAATTATTGCTTGTAGTTTGGGAGTACTGAGTCAGGGCAGTTCCCCACTTATACAAATACGACCTGGGACAAAGTTATCCACAAGTTCAAATTTTCATTCTTGGGTGAATGGACTGAGGTGTGGGTGGTGGACGCCATGAAGTGGAAAGGAATGTCATGGTCATTGGTTCTGGAAAGTGGATGGAGACTGGGTGAAACTTCATGCAGTGACACTTATTCAACTCTGCCAATAAAAGAATAAAGGAAATATCAGCTGTCCAGTCTTTACCTCTCATACCACCTCCCCATCAACCCCTCCACGCACTGTCAATGCCCTAGTTGTGCCAAACCATGCCATTCAGACCCCCATGATCTATCATACCCTCCATGCAAACCTATACCCTTGTGGCCAGTTTTTCTGAAGAAGAGTCATGACCCGAAACATCAGCTTTCCTGCTCCTCTGATGCTGCCTGACCCGCTGTGTTCATCCAGCTCCACACTTTGTTATCTCAGCCAGTTCTCATGATCCTTTGTAGCCTCTAAGCCAACTAGAGCATGTGTGACCTACTTTTCCCTCCCCTGTTACAAATGAATGTGTACAAATAGATACAGCTGTTGCCATGACTACAGAGAGAGCAAGACAGCATGTGTCCTATTTTCAAATGCATCTCCTATTGGTCTTGCTTTTTCACCATTACCTAATTACGTATAGTCTCTGATTGGTAATTTACAACTGTTCACACCACACCTTCCAGTGAAATACCTGAATATTTCTCTTCTTTGAACAACTTTGAATGCTACAATTATATGCATGTATATCCTGCCATTCTCTTCTGTGAGATGATCAGTTCTTCTCACAATATTCAGAATCAAAATGATCACACAAAGTTCAATTAGTATACAGCTGATTTCTGAATTAAAAGATTACGACATTTACCCTCCAATAACGTTACATTATTTGCAGTTGTAGGTTGGAACACAAACAAGTTTTAACAGATATATCAAGCAAGACGTGCAAATACTTGTGAAATAGCAACTAGGACCTTATTAGATGCACACAGAGAATAAATCATAAAAAGGAGCCTGAGACAAAGATGCCTGACTGGAAACTAACTAATTTTAGTGGTGTGAAATTGACTTAGCTCAGCTTAATTGGTTTGGAAGATGGCAGATTAAACAGCAGGGCAGTGGTCTGAGACATTTAAGAGCTAGATAAATTTGTTAGATGTTAAAGATATTCTGACCAGACTTACAAGGGTAGCTATACAGGCACCAAATTCATGAATAAATATAAAAGTTGCAAAAAAAATTAACTATGTAAAAAGCAATTTGATAAACATACATAGTTTAATGAAGAAAAAAATCATTAATTATAAAAGATTTAGAAAGAAAACAAAGAGAGTGAAGACTAGGGAAACTAAAGTTACAGTGCAAGAAACAAAGTAGTCATCCATGAAAAGGGAAATAGCAGAAGCCTTGAAGTAAAAGTGTAGTCAGGGAAAGGAAAAGGACCCCTTAAAAGTGAAGGACCAGTTCTGACTTTGAAAGGTTATTATAGAGGTTATTGGGACTCTGGTAACTTGTAGGCCTTGAACCCCATTGCATCCCTTATAGTGATGGTGCTCCCAGAATGCTGGTCGGCAGAGACCAGAGTACTGACTCAACACTTTTGAAGAATATGATGTACAAGTCAGATTGCTGAATAACCTGAAGGGTAGTTGGAGATGAAGGTGTTCCATGACAGTACTGCTGTTGTACTCCCTCAATGATGGACTTCACAGAAGAAATAGGTGCTGATGAAGTGATCTTGGAGGATTGCTGTATTACGTTCTGTTAATAGTAAATCACACGCTATTGATGGAAGTTGTGGATGATGAGCCAGATCAGGTGCCCCAGCAAAGAAAAATCACCAGAAACATGCTGTATTTGTTCAAATATTTTACACGCATCCTATAAACACAGGAAAAGATCATGAACTGCATTGGAAAATACTAAAAGACTATCAAGAAAGGAGAACAGGTAAGCTAAAGAAAATATAGATGCAATTGTGAATTGAAATGTAATTTTACAATTCAGTGTTACAAAAGGAACACCTCAACCATCAACTGCACAAAGCAGAGAGTTATCCAACTATTAATTTTAAGCTTAATAGTTTACCTCTTTAGTGCATAATATGGGAAGAAGTTAGTGAACACAGAGACAGACCTGATTAATCAGGAACAGGCAAATTGTCTGAGTTTTAGCCATGCTTTACTATGTTAGTTGAATTTTGTGGCAGTACTTATATTTGGATTTTTTTTCAAAGCGTATGTTAAAGTACCTCAAAGAATGTCACAAAATTAAACATATGGTATTAAAGAAAATGTAAATGCAATGATGGGGTTTGCAGAGAGCAACAAGTAGGGTAAATTTAGCTCAGGGGATTTTATGTGAGATCTCTGTTATCTCTCTCTTTTGTTCTTCATCTTATAAGTGATTTGGACAAAGATAGAAGAAGAGCAATATGAAAATTGCTGAGAATATTAAACATGCACAGGAGAATCATATTAAAAGTTGAGAAAATATGCTGAAGATCTTTTGTAGACTGGGGAGATTAGAAAAGTGGACAGGTAGATGATAAAAATTATTTGTCTTTATTCATTCACATGAGGGTGTTGCTGGCCAGACAGCATTTATTGCCCAGCAGGCTGTTAAGAGTCAACCACATTGCTGTGGGTCTGGAATCACATGTAGGCCAGACCAGCTAAGAATGGCAGTTTCCTTCCTGAAAGGATATTAGTGAACCAGATGTGTTTTCCTGACAATCAGCAATGGATTCATGGTCATCATTAGATTCTTAATTCCAGATTTTGTTTTGAATTGAATTTAAACTCCACCTTTTTCCCCATGGTGGGATTTGAACCTGGGTCCCCAGACTTATTTTCTGGGTCTCTGTGTTGACAGTCCAGCGATAATACCCCTAGGCCATCGCCTCCCCAGTGCAGAGCAATGTAAAGTAGTTTAAAAACATATTTTTAAAAGGAAAAGTGCAAAATAATATGACTGGGAAATTGCAGGAGTGTGTAACAAAAAAGGAACCATGTTTGGCTTCGAAAAATGGTTTTGGTCTTGCTCCCTTTGATTCAGTCATGACACTTAATTAAAAATCAGCTTTACTTGCATTATCCACTTCCCAATTCAATGATACAATCTAGTCTTTGTAAAATATAATTATAGTTCTAGTGCAAGAGAGAACAATCATTTATTTATTTTGACTACATAAAGAACTTGTAAGATTTACTGTGAAAATTGTTCAATTAATAAAACAAGGAGGATCCAGCGGAGGAAGCAGAAGCAATGGCTGAAGTAAACTATGGGTTCCCTGTTCATAATCCTGATATCAGGAAAGACAAAAACACTGACAATGATATTGGAATTGGGAAGAATAGACTGAGTCACAAAAGGCAAAAATCAAAGAATTTGAAATGTAACAGAGATCAATCATCTTCAACAACTTACAGAAGTAGCCTTTAAGACTGATTTCAATTAAATATTTAACTTTTCAAGCGTAGGCATAGCTTTATAGATGAGAGATTTCAGTGCCTGAGATTTCATTTGATGTGTGTGTACAACATCAAATTATGGGTAATTATATCACCATCATTCTTATGTAGCAACTGCAAGTGGAATTTTTACAATTTCCCATCGCAGTAAATCAAAACAGCCATCAAAGCAGACTCTATAATTGGCAAACATTATCAAGTGACTTCAAAATATGTAATTTGATGGTATGGTCCAAATGGCAAATAGTGAAAGATTCTTTCCACTGAGTAAAAGGAGATGTGGTTCATCCATGATTGACCTAAATGGCAGAGAAGGACAGAGGGCTGAATGGCCGTGTCTGTTGTTAGATTTTGGACATTTGTGATCATAGTTACCTAATATAGGCATTGACCGTTTGTAAGCAATTTTCAAATAGTTTATTACCCTTTGTTAAGAAGCAGCAGTTTAAATACAATGAACTATTCAATTAGACAAAGAAAAAGAAATATAAACAAGTGACAAATGAGAACTTTTTCTGATCCTGAAGCCATTCTGCAGAATGGAGGGGCAGGGCCATCTGTTTTGGAGTGATGGAATGTTTGTCCTTGATGTTGTGTAGGCTTTGTTCTTCTCTCCAGCTGATGTAGGAGAACTCCCAAGAAGATGGTGGCTCTTTTCCCCAGATCCTCTCTCTCCCTACCTCCCTGTATGAGATCCCTTCTAGTGGTGGCTGGCAATCTATGCAGTGTCCATCACAACTCTTTCAGCCAATGACCATGGGGCAGCTGCTGATGATATCAGGATGACTGTTATCCCCCTACCCACCTCCATTTGAAGGTCAGTTTTTAAGGAATCATAGAATCCCTATAGTGTGGAAACAGGTCATTCAGCCCAACAAATCCACACTGCCCCTCCACAGAGCATCCCACCCAGACTTATTCCCCTAACCCTGCATTTCCCATGCCTAACCCATGTAACCTAAACATCTCTGAACATTATGGGCAATTTCCCATGGCCAATCCACCTAACCTGCACATCTTTGGACTGTGAGAGGAAAGCCGCACAGATGCAGGGAGAATGTGCAGACTCCACACAGACAGTCACCTGAGAGTAGAATCGAACCCAGGTCCCTAGTAGTGCTAACCACTGAGCCACCATGCCACCCAAGAACACAAACTAATTTTCTCAAACATTACATTCCCAATAGGTTAGTATATCAGCAGATAAACTTTTATTTACCTTGTAGAAGACTAGTTACTAGCGTAACAAATGTTATTTTTGGTAAATGGGGTTTCATGCTATGTGGGAAATATTAAACATGGAATACTAAAATATCTTTTCACAATATTAGTTTTAAAGAAGATCCCAATTTCCAATCTGTTCCAACAAACCAGAAAGTTAGGCTTGTAAATTTAAATTGTTCCCTTCAAGAATTAAAACAAGGAATAAATATTTTTATGGTAATTTCTTTATTGAGGCAGGAACTATAACATCATTGACTAACCACTAAAAATGAAGAACATGAAAAGAGTTGCGAAATGTATTGAAACAGTTCCAACTACTGGAACAGCACACAAGGCAGAATGGACTCTATGCGTAAATACTAAGGATTAGTGGGGAAAGCAAACACTGGGGGAACCAGTCATGGTCTCAAATTTTTCTGAGTTGAAACTATATTGCTGTTCCTTCATGGTCATTGGGTTAAAAGGCAGGAACCCACTGTCTAATGGTGTCCCTACATCTCAATGACTGCAGCAGATAAAGACGGCAACTTATTGTCACCTTCACCAGGGCAGTTAAGGATGGGCAATAAATGCTTTTCTGCCCAGTGATACCCACATCCCATGAAAGAATAAAGAAAGAAAATGAGATTCATGTAAGTTCATAGAGTCAAAGAGATGTACAGGACAGAAACAGACCCTTCAGTCCAACTCGCCCATGCGACCAGATATCCTAAATTAATTTAGTCTCATTTGCTAGCAGTTGGCCCATATCGCTCTAACCACTTCCTATTCATATATCTGTGATGATGCTGTCATTTTAAAAAGGTTATTTTGTCTTTGGTGTTTTTGAAGAGAGGTTGTAAAGGCAGAGGCGGCAAAGAGTCTAGGGAGTTACAGTTTAACAGTGGAAGGGGAGTCACCAGTTCTCTCAGTTCAGTTACTTTTTAGTTTTTTTTAACTGTAGCAGTCACAAGATGTTTTGAGTACCAGAAGTGTTGCAAGCTTCAGTAAAGGATTCCTCTGACTTTCTCTGAAATCTCTCTCTGGATGTTATTCCCTCCTGCCTGTAAGAAGCTGTGTTTGAATTTAACATTTTGCCAAGGGGTGTATTTATGGGATGTTGCTATATTGGAACAGTTAATTAATTAAGTTGTTGTATTGGGTCGGTTAGGCTTTTCAATAGTTAAGTTACTCTAAATTCTGCTTTCTTTTGTTTGTGTTTCAATGTAGTGCTTAAATAAATTTTGTTTTGCTTAACATCGAGTAATTTGATCAATTGTATCACACCTGGAACATCCACTTCACATCTACCTTTAAAATAAGAAAAAGTTAGGATCTAGGCTACCTTCTTAAAATATTTTGAGGGGGTCTGGCCTGGTCTATAACATACCCATCCAAATGCCTTTTAAATGTTGTAATTGTACCAGCCTCCACCTCTTCCTCTGGCAGCTCATTCCATATACTCACACCCTCTGCGTGAAAAAGTTGCCCCTTAAGTCCCTTTTAAATCTTTCTCCTCTCACCTTAAATCTATGCCCGCTAGTTTTGGACTCCCCTACCCCATGGAAAAGACCTTGTCTATTTACCCTATCCATGCCACTCATGATTTTATAAACTTCTATCAGGTCACCCAACAGCCTCCAACGCTCCAGGGAAAATAGCCCCAGTCAATTCAGTGTTTCCCTATAACTCAAACCTTCCAATCCTGGCAACATCTTTATAAATCTTTTCTGAACGCTTTCAAGTTTCACAACATCCTTGCTATAGCAGGGAGACCAGAATTGAATGCAGTATTCTAAAAGTGGCCTAACCAATGTCCTGTACAGCCACAACATGTCCTCCCAACTCCTATACTCAATGCACTGACTAACGAAGGCAAGCATATCAAACACCTTCTCCACTATTCTATCTACTTGTGAGTCCACTTTCAAGGAACTATGAACCTGCACTCCAAGGTGTCTTTGTTCAGCAACACTCCCTAGGACCTTACCATTAAGTGTATAAGTCCTGCCCTGATTTGTCTTTCCAAAATTCAGCACCTCACATTTATCTAAATTAAATCCATCTGCTACTCCTCGACCCATTAGCCAATCTGATCAAGATCCCCTTGTATTCTGAGGTAACCTTCTTCGCTGTCCACTACAGCTCCAATTTTGGTGTCATCTGCAAACTTACTAACCATAGCTCCTATATTCACATCCAAATCCTTTATATAAATGATGAAAAGTAATGAAACCAGCACCGATTCTTGTGGAACTCCACTGGTCACAGACCTTCAGTCTGAAAAGCAACCCTCCACCACCACCCTCTGTCTTCTACTTTCAAGCCAGTTCTGTATCCAAATAACTAGTTCTCCCTCTATTTTGTGTGATTTAACCTTGCTAGCCAGTCTATCATGAGGAACCTTGTTGAATGCCTTACTGAAGTCCGTATGGATCATATCCATAGCTCTGTCCTCATCAATCCTCTTTGTTACTTTTTCAAAAAACTCAATCAAGTCCGTGAGACATGACCTACCACACACAAAGCCATGTTGACTATCCCTAATCAGTCCTTGCCTTTCCAAATACATGAAAATCCTGTCCCTTAGGATCCCCTCCAACAACTTGCCCAATACTGATATTGGGCTCACTGGTATGTAGTTCCATGGCTTTTCCTTACACTCTTAAATAGTGACACCATGTTATCCTGGTAAACTGATGATTTCAGTGATAGCATGTCTGGACGTCAATTGCAAGTTCTCATAGAGTAGCCTCATAGAGTAGTTGTGAAGAAAGATCATTGGATCTAAAACATTAACTCTGATTTCTCTTCATAGACGCTGCCAGACCTGCTGAGCTTTTCCAACAATTTCTGTTTTTGTTTCAGATTTCCAGCATCTGCAGTCTTTTGTGTTTTTTTTTAACTCACTGCAACATCTCTTCCAAGTATAACTTGAAGAAGTTCTGCTCATCTCTCCAACAGGATTTCTGTTTTAATCTTTTTTCTTGTTCACCACCATTACATTCATTGTAGCGCTTAGTGCCTGACAAGATATTTACCAAAACTCACTTCCACAGTCACATATCATTCCTCAGTGACTGCCTCTGGCTCAGAATCCTAAACCCACATGGATTCCAACTGAAGTGACATTCTTCATGTTTGGAATTCACCCAGAATCACAGGTATCTCTGTGATGTACATGCTTCATAGGCAGCTGTTGTCACTGCGTTCTGAGATCCACACTCAGTGCCATGCCCAGCCATACGCACACTCTCGACTTCTCTCTCCATCAGCACTGCCTCACGCTAGCTACAGCTCTCCAGCCCCCAGGTCACTTCGTTCGTTGGCTCATTTGATGTTCTAACAAGAATTTTTTTCTCTTCTTTTCAGGCATTAAGGAAAACAGACCGCAACATCTCAGAGGTACCCATGTCCATCTGGAACCTTCCTCTCCCATCTTTCTGTCTGTCTCCATTCCTTCCCCTAACCTCACCACTAGTGCCCCCCTCACCCATTTGAATCTATCTCCCTCTAAACTGATTGCGCTCTGTGCTCTCTGATCCGACCCTGACTTTGTAAGCAAGCCTGCTGACACAAATGGTGCTGTTGATGTCTGGTGTACTGACTTCTACATTGCTCAGTGCCAGCTCTCAGACACCTCCCCCTTCACCCCTAGACCATCACCCCATGATGGAAAACCAGACCACTGTGTCCACATGGGTCACTAATCTCATTTCTTTCTGGAAATCTCCCCTCCGCAGCCTCCAAGCTCATAGTACCCCAATGCGCAGCTAGGGCGCCTCTCCTTTGTAAAGATGCCTCAGCCCCAAACCTTGAAGAAAAGAAAATACAAATTCCTGGTCACTCTCACTTCAACCTGTATGGACCAGGTTCCAATAGTTGAGCCATCCTCTGAGCTGTTCGCCCTTCATTGGAGTAACTGTGACTGGCTCCCCCTCTGTGTAGCCATTGTAATTAACCTGATCTCCCAGTGAGCCAGCATGCAGTCCGCGGGGCCCCAAATGTCCCAGAATGCACTTTCAATAACCCTTCCACAATCTTCACTGCAATCAGTAGCAAACTAGAGGTTCTGAAGAAACTCAGCGGAGGTGGGAAGGGCATTGGGAAACCAATGTGTTAGCCAGGCTGGAGGTTCCATTACACTCGTATAATAGAGTCAGTAAAAAATGCATAAGGTTTGTTCTTCATCACCGGCCTGTCTATGTTCCTGTTCCTCCTGGGACCTAAGATACCTGCCCTCTGATTGTTCTAATTGTTTCAATGTGAACATTCACCCTATAACTTTGAGATGAAAATTCATAACTGCTCAATTTTGCCATGGATTCTAATTTCATCCCCCTCCAATTTATTACCTGCTGCAAGTCCAAGCAAGTACACACACCTCCTGCAGCCTCTGTTTTGATGCTAGCAACAAGAATAATCCGAGTGAGCCTCTGTGGTATACCTTCTAGTAGATTACCACAGAGTTGCTATGATGGATGCAGAACAGGGTAAATCACTTTTGGCAGGGGATTATGCAGACAAGAGGAAGACCAAGCCATAAAATCAAAAATAGAAAAAAGTACCTCTCTCACTCACACACACACACACACACACACACACACCACAGATTATTCATTCCACTGACATTAGATCACTACAAACATGAAGGTAAATTAAGGTTAAATAAGGAAGCCACAGTATTTACATGAAATTCAGTCTGTCATTTACATCTCGTTGAGGAACTGTTTTATCGGCCTGATTCTTCTCCCCATGAGGTTTTCTTCTCCTAAAGACATCCTTTCCTTCAGAGATGGTTTATGCAACAGCACCAGCTGCTCTCCCTCTCCATCATTATCTGTGGCTGGAGGTTCCATTACACTCATATAACAGAGTCAGTAAAAAGTACATAAGGTTTGTTCTTCAAATTCCATCGATTATGAGAAAATCTGAACTTGCTGCAATTAATTTTTCAATCAAAAATTGAAAACAGTGGGATTAGCAATTACGTATAAGACAACGTAGAGAATATCATTAGATATCTGATTTCCTTGCCAAAGTACCAAAGCAAAATTCAGGAACACAGGAGCTCATGAAGATTTTCCTTTTAAATACACTATAGAAATCGAATAAATATATTTGAGTAAAATGTTTGCTAACATCTCTATAGATGGCACTGGATAATGTTGATTGTCTTTATCAACACTTTGTTAGACATTTCATTTGTTTTCACCTTCTCTTTACTAAACATTTTCTTATTCATTCTTGAGATACAAGCATTGCTGACAAGGCGATATTTAGTGCCCATTCCATATTTGACCTGGAGAAGGTGGTGGTGAGCTGCCTTTCTGTATTGCTGCAGTCTATGCGCTGCAAGAGCACCTTTAGAGCTGTGAGGGAGGGTGTTCCACAATTTTGATCCAGCAACACTGACCAAATAATGATATACTTCCAAGTCAGGATGATGTGTGATATGGAGAGGAATTTGCAGGTGGTGGTGTTCCCAGTCCTGCTGCCTTTGTTCTTCTAGGCGGTCAAGTTCACAGGTTTGGAAGCTGCTGTAGAAGGAAGTTTGATGACTTGCTGCGGTGCATCCTATCGATGGTTTGCATTGATGCCCTTGTGCATCAATACAGAAGGAGTGAATGTGTAAAGTGGTGTTTAATATGGCATTATTTATTATTAAATTATCAAATCCTGGTTGCTATGAAAGCTGATCTGAGGTTTGTCTTTTTAAGTTAATTCATTCAGCAATGGGGACCTATACTATGAGTTGAATTGAACTGTGTTGTGTATCTCCAAGACAAATGACTCCTCTACTAAACCATTTTATTCAGCACACAAATGTAGATAAAAGACTGGACTCAAATATCAGTTTTTGTCAGTATGAAAAATAAAATAATTTGAGCATTTGCTGTAATCATAGTATAGCTTTATTCTGCTGCAACAAATAGCTTTCCTCCCGTAAAAAGGAGAAATGCTACATACCTTCGGTTGAGTTACTGGGAAGAAACCATTTAAATTGCATTATTGTTAATATATAACATAAATCTATATCAGTTTTCCAGCATTGTTTATCACCAGTGCTTCTGACACAGTGATGAATTAACCAATTACATCTTTGCATTTAATGTTCTATCTTTGTGATTCAGTATCCCTTTGTGCAATATGGTTTCTCATTGGAACAAATACATGTGTGTATTCAAAAAGAGACATAAGGTAAACCAGTAAGTTGATTAATTATAATGCTTTGACTCAGGAGATTTGATGAAATCTAGCTGGCTGTAAGTAATAAATGACAATGCCACGTCAAATGAACCTGCTTTAAGCATTAAAACAAAACTCACCGCAATTGAATAATCAACTGCAAGGCCATAGCACTTGACAAATGGAAATAGCTTAAAAAAGAAAATCAGACCCTAATTCTCATGTTACAGCCAGAAGAATCACAAATGTGACTTGACATAATCACGATTGGAAATTACCACTTTGTTCATTTGTTCTTTATTTCATGTGACCACAATAACAATTTAAATATCGTCTTAAATCATCAATGTTAGAGCCTCAAGGTATTTCACATTTATCAGATTTGATGCTGAGGTACATATGGAGTTAATGGAACAATAACTTGGGTAAAGAAGTTGGTGTTAAGGAGCATTTTAAAGGAGGTCAGAGAGGAAGTGGAGTGAGGAGGTTTAGGAAGGGAATTCCTTCCAGTCATGGTTGGTACTGGGGAGAGAGAGAATTTGGTGCTGATGAATGAACCCTCTCTGCAGGAAAGGGTGTCTTTGGGGACAGGAAGCCTCATGGGAACAAGAATCAGACTGACAAAGGATTTCTTGGGCTTGGAGCTTAGACGACTGAAGTACAGCTCCAATCAAAATTGAAAATACACAAGATGCCTGAATTTGAGGTTTCGAAGGCTGTAGGGCTGGAGGAGACAAATAAGGATAAAAGAGACTATTTAAAACAAGGATGAGATTTCTAAAGAAAATTGGGTGGAACCATGCAGCCAGCCTGGTAGTGTTAGTGGGATGAATTTTATAAGCCCTCTCTGGATAGACTGGGAATGAGAAGACTGGAAAATTGGCAAGAGAATCATGTCTGCACATGACTACCAGGGCACTTTGCCAGTAGTAGGGAAGGCTGCAGATGGTACATCTACTTGGGGCCCAAATGAGCTACTTGAAAGGTCAAGTAAGGGCTTCTTCCCGTATCTGCCAGCAGTTTAATTTAACAGGATGTCAGTACCACTGGCAAGACCAGTATTGTTTATTATCCTAATACCCTGGACAAGGTGGTGGGAAGCCACTTCCTGTAGTCCACATGGCGTAGATCCACTCAAAATGCTGTTTGAAAGTAAGTTCCAGGTTTTTATTCCCACAACACTAAAGGAACAGTGACATATTTCAAAGTCAGGATAGTGTACAGCTTCGAAAGAGACTTACAGGAGGTGTTGTTCCCATACATCTGCTGCCTACATCCTTCTACATGATTGACTTTGCAGGTTTGGAAGGTGCTTTGGTAAGTTGCTGCCATGCATTTTGTACTTTGCTGCCATTGTATCTCAGCGTAAGGGAGTGCTCATCGAGTGGGTTACCTTGTCCTGGATGGTGTTAAGCTTTCTTAGTGTTGTTAGAACTACACTCATTCAAGCAACTGGAGATAGTTCTATCACACCTGTAACTAAGTCAGGCTTTGGAGAGTCCACAGAGTTCCTAACTGACCATGCTATTGACAGTAGGGGATTCAGCGATGACAATGCCATTGAATGTTGAGGGAGGATGGTTAGATTCTCTCTTGTTAGAAATGATCATAGTCTGGCACTGCTACTTACCGCTGACCACAGCTCTTGATGTTGTCCAGGTCTTGCTGTATATGGATGTGAGCCACTTTCCTGTGTCTGCTGCAGAACAATATACAATCATTGGTAAACATCTCAGTTCTGATGGAGGGGTAGTCATTGATGAAGCAGCTGAAGATAGTTGAGTCTAGGCTACTCCCCAGAGGAGCTCAGAAACCATTTGGCCAATCAGGTCTGTGCTGACCCTCCGAAAAGCATCCCACCCAGACTGTGATGAGGACATCTCCTGCACAAATGTCCTGGAGCTGAGATGACTGACCTCCAACAACCACAACCATCTTCCTATGTGCCAGGTATGACCCAGCCGTCATACAGTTTCCCGATTCTCATTGACTCCGGTTTTGCTCAAGAATATCTCCTCCCAGTTCACAGTTTATCTTGATTCCCATTGATTTCAGTTTTACCAGGAAATGTGAGGTTCTCCAGGGGTGGGGTGGGGGAGGGGGTCATAATTTGTCGCTCTTTGGGTCATTGAGGCACACCCTGACAGCTTTGATCCTATCCCCAGCAAGGTACCACGTGCCTTTAGGAAGAACTGCCTGCTTGACAGGGCCTGTTCCACTGACCCGGTAGCCTGCAGAACTGATGAGCTATGCAGGTGTACAAACATAATTACACCCTTGTCCTGCAGGGCCAGCTCAAACAATGGCGTTTCTGAGGCTGCTGAGCTGCTCCCCACTGATTCGTAAGCAGTTCATGGGATTGACCTGGTGATGTGACCCATTGATCACCCAGATGGGTTCACTGCCTCACTGGTAGGACACCCACCACCATCAGGAAACAAAGCAAAGCAAGTCCTAGATTGAAATCCATCTTGATAGATTATTATTTGTTTTTTTTTTGTTTTAACAAAGTGGTCTCACACTGAAACATAAGTATGCAATGTTGTAGGTTTTGTTTTAACAATACAACAGAATTTTATTAACCAAAGAAAGATAAAAAGTATAAACCATTCTATTTACGTATAATACAAACTTAAATATTTTTAAAAACATGATAAAAGTATAATACCATCAATTCCAAAATAATCCTTCACAAGTGTCAAAAAAATCCCTTGCACAGAAATCTAAGGCACCTCATGTACCATAATTGTACCGGAGACCCTTTCTCCAACAGCTTGATAGGTTTAGTTTAACTGCGAGCTTTAGCTCCCAGATTCTAAACACTAATAGCTTGTTCCCAGAGCTGTCAAACACCTGCGCCTAAATATACTGCATGTTGAATAACCTCTTCAGGGTTTTATTCAAACACTTCTGCTCTAGAACTATCAGTAATCGCTTACTCAAAGATATTTTTGCTTTACCAACTTCTCCCCTTCTCAGAGTACAACAATCTTCATTGAAGGACTTTGCAGAACTGCCCAAAACAGAAAGTAAAAACTGCAAATGTCTCTCCCTGTGTCTCTTTAAGCTCTTTCCCCAAAGCTAACAAAAAAGTCTTGAAGTTTCTAACAGAAGTTTCTCTAACAGAAGAACTCTGTTAGAAACTCTGATTAGAAACCAGAATCTCAGAATTTCTGAGGCATAAGTCTTTACCATACTAGGTCTTAAACATCTCTTAAGTACACAAAATCATGTTAGTTTTGAAAACTAGTCATCACAAACTCTTTTAAAACAATCACCAGGGCCACAGAAACACTTACAATTGTTATTTATTTCAGATAAATAGAGAAACATATTTATCATTACATCAAAATCTAAACTTAACATTAATGATTTTAAAAGTACAGGGGGCCCCCAATTTATAAATGTTCATACTTATAAATGTGATCCCAAATGGGCTGTAATTTTAAAGACCCAACATACAGACATTTCTTGTACTTATGAACAGCTGTTTTACATTGTCCTGCATTGTGTTCCAACTTGTGTACAAATTTACTTGGAAAAAGACTCCGGAATGAACCCATTCACAACCAAGGGACTGCCTTTATGTATAAATCACAGTTTACATCACAATACCCCATCTCTGTTTCCACATCCAATTTCTCCCTCACCCTGTAATCTCTTTTGATTGAGAAGTTACAGATGGAATAAGAATATATTATTTACCTTCTTCTTCCCCCTGACTGCAGCCCAACACATGTCCTTTTCACTTCCAGATACTGAAGGATAGTGGTTTGCCCCATTCATGGAAAAACAGCACCGAAACAATGAAGATGCACCATTGCTTAGTGTCACACCCACAGCAACAAGCAAAGATACAGATAATGCCTGTGATTTAAAGGTAAACATAGCAGTGAGCTCTGCACAAGGTGAAACACTGTGTGGGATAGGGGAAAGTGTAATGCAAGACCGTATTTGTCAGATGGGAGGGTCACATCCTGGACTGTTGCAGAGAGCTCAGATTAAGGCTTTGGTGGACCAGTTAGGTTACAATTGATGATTAAGGAACACAAATGCTTGGCACAATGCAAAATCTTTTCAGAGTCCTGTGATTAATATGAAGGGGCAGAGAGGGCTCTGCGCCAACTTGGCAGAGAACTTTGTGCAGAGCTTGCCAATGTGGAAAGATGGCAAGCCACATCAATGCACTGTATACCTAATCATGATGCAGTGTCTGATAGGTGTTATTTCAACTTCAATTGAAGCACAAACAGCAGCATCCAATCTCTGCCATGGAAGCTCAGACAACTATTATACTGCCTCTGGAAATACGTGTAAAAGGTTCTCCAGGCTGTTCCAGCACTTCTTCAAAATTTTTCCCAAAAGTTGTTCTGTAATCACCCTCTGTGAATATGGTCTACTGTTGAAAGCATTCCTCTCCCTCTTTCTCATCCTTCTTCTAGCAAATTGTTCTAGTTTGTATGGTCTCTGCTCAGTTTGCACAAAGCCAACAGGAATCTCAACTGATCATCCATATGTGAAAGCACCGGTATGTACACAAGCCTTAAAGCCTTCAGGAAAGTACTCTGGGTCCAACCAGTCAACTGCTGTGCATCACCAATTTTTTTTTTTAAATGAGTATAAAAAATGGTTCAGTTGTTTTAGCATTCTAACTGCTGTTTTAGAAGCAAAAGTTTCATCCACTTCTGGCACAACCCCCTGCCAAACACCAGCTTAGTGAGTGTGTTCACACAGGCATTATTAGCATGCAGCAAATGCATTCAGCAACATAATGGGACTTCTACCTGTGCTATTTAAAGAGATTATCCACATCTGAAAGTTGTGGCCTATTTGAGTTTGTGGAAATACAGGGTGAGGAGGAGTAACTGAATATTAGACATGAGTCCTGATTACTTGCGATTTTTGATGGGTGAGCAATTGCAACATGAGAGATTGGTGGAGCACCGGGGAAGAAATGTCAAGTGAAGATGCTTCCACTGGCTTTGACCACTGTGTGAGGTCCCTGCCAAGTCTAAGGGACCAGATTCCAGGAATTGGCCTCCCCAAGATTTTTGCAGAGCTATGGAGAGGTGTGGAACTGGCTGAGTTCTTCTTGCAGACATCTGCCATAGACATGATGAGCTGAACGGCCTCCTTCTATGCTGTTTTATGATTCTATAGACACCTATACCTTTCCAAAATCTTTTCAGAATGGGCCTTCAGGCCCTCCTAGTCCCATGAAGTAGCATGTCTTCAGCCCATTTCCATCTCCTGTACAAATGCTTCCACAGATGCATCAGGAAACTTGGGAACTTTAATTCATTTTGCCCTTTTGCTCAATTTTGTGTGCTTTTGCATCTATCCAAGTCTTCTCTGGAGAGTCTGCAACAACTTCACTACAATGAAAGCACGTCCTTTTATGGGGGGAGGAGACAGACTGCCTTTAAGGTAGACAGTCGAGATGAAGCATGGTGCTTGGTCCCCTTGTAAAACATGCAGCCACTCAACATCACCTTCTGTACTTGGCTGAATGGTGCAATTACTTCAATGAGGGGGAGCACAAAGTGTCCTTGCTACCTGCCTCAAGGTCTGACATCATATATCATGGCCACATGATCAAAAATTTCTTGAATTTTTAGCCCATCGTATCAAACTAGAAATAGTGATAGAAGTTGAATATGAAAGTCAATACACGTTAAACAGAAATTTAACATGGTGGGGAAACAGAACTAATTGCATAGTTGAGAACTGCTATAGACCTGATGGGCCAAATAGTTTCCTTCTGTTTGCAGTTCTGTAGCTCTATATAGTTAATGCATGATTTACTTGAAGTGGATTCTTTGTACTATTCCTATACATTAAAAGCAACATTTGATCTTTTTCATTCATGCTGTCATTTAAATGAAATGCTAGTCAAAGAGCATGTGTTTCCAATTCGAAGATGGATTGATTTGTTATTAAAAACCATTTTTAAGAGTGATTGGAACCAGAATGGTGGACTAACCCAGGTGTGCAATGCAGCATTTTGAGCTCGATATCTAAGACCCTGATTCATCCAAAAGTTACTGTTAAACAGTAAACAGTGTCTTAACCAAAGGTTATTGAAATATTCTAAAGATTATCCTGTATTATTCACTTTCTCTTTATTTCTTTGCCATCTTTATCATTTCCTTTTCTGTGTGCTTTCTTTCTACTGTTCACATGGCTTTGGGTTTGCAATTGTAAACAGATGAAAACAAGCGCTCTCTTTGTATAGTATGGCCAACACCACTATCCATTTGGAGTGGGAACATAATCCTTCTATAACATCACTATAGGTGTTAGCTTTAATAGAGGCTCTTCACTGCTGCTCGGAATCCTGCAATAACTCTCTGCGCACAATACTTTCTTATTTTTCTCCAGCTTCTTTAAAAAAGACATGAGGGGCAAATTTTTTACACAAAGGCTGGTTTGAGTGTGGAATGATGAACTTCCTGAGGAAGTGGTGGATGTGGGCAGAAATGTTTAAAAGACATTTGGATAAGTACTTGAATAGGAAAGGTTTGGAGATATGGGTCAGGAGCAGGCAGGTGGGGCTAGTTTAGTTTGGGATTATGTTCGGCATGGACCGGTTGGGCTGAAGGGTCTGTTTCTGTGCTCCATGGCACTATGACTCTATTTGCAAAATTAAATACCAGACAAGCTGCTGACCTCAACAAGGTATCAAATTTACCAACCTCAAATGGCCTTATGATAAGAGTGAGCACATGCCATTCTGCTCTTCTAATAGTCTGCAATTTATATCATATCAGCTGTAAATCTCTTACTATTTTACTGGAACTTGTGTCTGTTTTCTTTCTGCATGTTAACAATGATTTTTTATCCGGTCTACATAGTCTCCTAAGTAATCTCCCATGCTCCAAAATAAGCCGTGGGCATCAGCTCACAATTCACAGGCTTTGATCCAGTAAACATGACATACCTGTAGTAGACTGAAATACAGTTGGTGCACAACAGCAGTAACACAAACTGCTGAAAAATCCACAAAACATCCATTTCACAAAATGGGAATTTCAAAAATAGAGACTGGAATGTTAACAAATCCTGGTTTATTCCACTGCCGTGAGGAAAAATCGGATCCAAACCTGAGAGATGTAACATGGGACCTTACAGTGGTAGGCAATTGAGAATTGGCTCAAAACATCCTGCAAGAGCTGCTAACAATCAGAGAGCCAGCGGTTTGTAGATTCACGTTAACAGGAAACATGGGCCAGTTTTCTGTACTTAACAAGGAATACTATTTATTACAAAGAAATAGTTGTTTGCCTGTAGCTAGTATCTATGAAATGTCAACATTTAAGGCTACAAGTAAAAGTCTAACCCTCTTACAAAACGTCCCCTACACTCACATACAGCCAGTCACAGTCAGACAAAAGATCGGTGGGTGTCATAGGTGAAGAGTAAAAGAGGGAAGGCAATTTAATGGCTCCTGTCCACAGGGTTTGCTGAAATGATCCTTTTGTGTGCCAAGGCATTTTGTCCTTCAATCTCTTCTCCTTCTACTTTTCACTTCCTTACAGGGGTCACAGAGTGACTAGCTCACAAGTGATAAAGTATCTGATTTGTTAATTGAAAACAATAGCTTACTGCAACTGGTGGGAGAAAATAACTGTCTTTCTTCAGGCTTTAGGCCTCCACTGTAATATACCACCTCCCTTTCCAGTGGTCCAAAGGCTTCTGGATAAATCGTTCACGCCCACAAGCTGTTATGTTAACAGAAGCCAACCACATAGTTGTTGGCAGGCAAATTGCCTTTGTCTTCCACAGCTGGTCACAATTTCACAAACCATTCAGCTACTTGCTGCCAGTCAAATCTTATTTTGTACTAAGCCCCTGGTGACAGCCCATCTGCAACCAACCGCTCTCACTCAGCGGTATAAACACCATTAACAATGGGTTTCAGCAGCTTGTTTTCAAAACTTGCAGCAATCCCTACCATAATGTTAAGTGAGTTCTTTTTGTATTTCATGCCACAATCAAAAATTACAGAAAAATAAAAGGATATGGTCTTTAAAAATCCAGGTGTCTTTTGTGAAGATCGACTAACAGAAAGTGCAAATGGCAGGATATGATTATCAGCTGATTTTCTCAGAGTGTTAACCTATCGACCAATGGAAGAATGAAGTGGATACATGGAGAGCCATCATATTCCTACCAGGGAGGAAACAAGGTATGGCCTGCAAGATCTTCTCTAAGCCACTCACCATTATGTCTTGGAAATAAAGAGTTGTTCCTTCGCTGTTGCCAGATTAAAATCCCAAAACTTTCTCTCAACAGCATTGTGGGTCTACCAACAACATATGGAATGCAGTGGTTCAGAAAGGTAGCTGACCATCACTTTCTCAAGGGTAGTTAAGAATGGGGTTCATAAAGCATTCGGCATCCTGAGCTTTATCCGTAGGGACATAAATACTAAAGTAAGGATGTTATGTTAAAGTTACAAAATACTGATTTGGCATCAACTAGTTCTGGTCACCATACTTCAAGAAGGATGCAAAGAATTGGAGAGGGCACAAAAAGGCTTCATGACAAACGTTCAAGGATGCAGATACAAGCCCTTGTCCAGATGGTTTGCATCCACCCATTTAAAAAGAATCTGGAGAAGAGATACTCCTATCATTTAATAATGCAAGAGGACTGGTGGATAGTTTATGTAATTCTTATATTTAAGAAGGGGGAAAAGGACATGCCCATTGAACAATAGGTGAGTCAGCTTAATACCAGTGGTAGGAAAAATAATGCCATCCTTCCTACGGAATGAACAGAACAACATCTAGCAATACAATAATGAATAATTAGCATGGATTTCAAAACAGAAAATCTTGCTTGACCCAATTTATTTGAGGAGATAACAGACAGAGTCGACTACGGTAACACGGTAGACATTACTTATATGTAAGATGCTCCTAAATCGACAAATGAATAAGATCAGGCAATGCAGAGTCTGGGACACCTGGGAATGTGTTGCTAGGTAACTTTAAGATAAAAAGCAGAAAGTGGGAGTAAAGGGTTGTTATTCAGATGACAGAAGATGAGGAATGATGTTCCACGTGGATCAATCCTGACACAACTGCTCTTCAGAAATGGCATTAAAAATTTGAACTTTAGAATCAAAAACATAATTTCTAAATTTGTAGCTAAAACCAAATTGGATGAAGACAACCCGAGAGGTGGATAAAAATAAACTTGCAGCACAGACAAATAATTGGACAATGACATTCAACACAGCTAAATGTAAGTTTTGTTCCTCAACGCTGCCTAGACTCAAACCTTCCAAGTGATCTTCCTATTCTCCCTACCAAAAGAATGTGGAGGTCTTAGGAAGCTTGAGGTTAGATGGTGTTGAGGAACAAAGCGATCTCAAAGTACAAATATATCAATCACTAAACTATGTGCCACAGCAAGATTGTTAACATGCAAAGCAAGCACTGAGTTTTAGCTCTAGAGAGGTAAATTGAAAAGGGGATTGGAGTTAATGCTAAACCTACATTTAACCTTGGTTCGAAATATTTAGGGTAATGCGTTCATTTCTGGCCACTATTATAAAAAGAATATTAACTCACTGGTGCAGTTACAAAGAAGATTTACAAAGCCGCTCCCAGAAAGGCATGAAGGGTCATTATAGAATACATAAAAAGGAACTGTCTCCAATCATTAAGGGTCACTAATAAGATGGCAGAGATTTAAAATAATTGGAAAAAGAACCTTTGGAATTGGAAAGAAATTTTTTTATGCAACAAGCAGTTAAGATTTGGACTGAATGCTGATGCTGACTGCAGTTGAATAATTACCATCTCTTATCATGCCCTGTAAGAACATAAACATGTACAGATCATGATAAAGGCACTTTTTCCAAAGGCCGTGAGCATTTTGCCTTAATGGGTGGCATTTATGCCATTTCATCTCCCTTGTGAGAAAGTGAGCAAATGTTCTCTGTCAATACCAAGGAAGTGTTAGGAAAAGCTGGAATATAGTTACTAATTTCAAAACCTGTAGTATCCAACTGACTTTTTCCCTCCCTGCACAGTAATTTCATTTCCCCAGGACCACCAAGAAGTATAAAACATTTTCTCATCTGTACTGCACTCATGTTTTGAATCTTCAATTATGTCCCAAACCAGGAATTAACTAACATATCATTAACAGCCACTTAAATGCATGCATTACTTTTAGTGCGGGGCAACATCTCTCAGTTACTAATCTTCCTTAATTTGGGACTAGTAGAATTAAGTAGCAGTAAATTGAGATGGAAACTCAAATGCTAGAAGACATTCAGTCTTCCCATTGTATTAAATTGGATTATTACACTTTAGCATTTGTCCTGACATTCCTCTGGTATAGTTTAGGCTCTCTGAGTGAAATTAATACCAATTCAAAGCATATATTGCTTACACACAGAATCCTAGAATAATGGAGCCCATAAGGATGCATATTTGGCCCTTTCAGTCTCTAGCAGCTCTTTAATGAACAATCTCATTATTTCCACTCTCTTGCTCTTTCCGCATACCTCTGCAGTGTTTTGTCCTTAAGCAGTTAGTTCATTTCCTATACATTTTTATATTCTTTAGGGTGCGGGGCTGGGTCTGGATGGGATGCCCTTCGGAAGGTCAGTGCAGACTCGATAGACCGAACGGCCTCTTTCCACACTGTAGCAATTCTATGATTCTAACACTAGCTTGAAATAGTGATATTGAGATATTGAGAAACAGTAGTGCATGGCAGTACCCATCCTTTTTGTGATGTGTGTCTAGAATGCATTATACGTTACTCAGAGTTAAAACCAGCAGCACTTCAAATCAGTCTTGGAAAATATTATTTTAATCAGTTTAATTCTAGAAATAAATGCTTATAAGGTTGTCGTTCAAAAAGCTAAATATCAATAATCCTTTATAAAACAATGCTAATTCAAACAAGATGCTAAACCAGCCACAACAAAATCAAAGTATTTTAATCTCATATTGAATGAAATGTGTAATGAATGTTCCTCTGCTGCCACCTTGTGCAGTTAATAAAGAACCAGAAAGCTACAGTGAGCTACTTGTTGTCATTTTCTCTGAAAGCGACCCCATTGCAAGGACATCAACATCATAAATGAAAGGAATTCATTTTTGAATTTTCATAAATAAAGAAGATAATTGTTTTCCAGGTGAAAATGAAATAGTAACTCTCAAAACTTCCCCACAGTTCAAAAAATGGAGAAAGATTTGAATGGCCATTGCCGGATACTTGTGCCGTGCAAATACCACTTGTCACTAGTCAGTCCCCCATGCCTGAATGTTGTCTAAATCTTGCTGCAGAATGATGCAGACTACTTAAGAATCACAGGAGTCATAACTGGTGTTGGACGTTGCACAATCATTAGTGAACATCCCATTTCTGACTTTATAATGGGGAGGAAAGACATTGATGAAGCAGCTAAGATGATTGGCCCAAGGGCATTGGAGATAATTGGCCTCCAACATCTATAAACATCATGTTCTATGCTAGATATGACTCCAACCAGTGGAAAATATTCTCCCATTCCCATTTACTTCATTTTTGCCATTTCCCATGATGTCATTTTTGGTCAAATGATGTCTTGATATCAGCAGCATTCTTATCTCACCTCTTGAGTTCAGCTTTTTATATTTGAAACAAAGCTGTATTGAGGTTTGTAGCTGAGTGACCACCTGGAATACAAAGTGAATATTAGTGAATAACTGCTGTTTGATAGCTTTGTCAATGACACCTTCCATACTTTTACTGATGATCAAGATTAGACAGGTGGAGCGATAATTGGCCGGATTAGATTTGTCCTGTATTTTGTGGACAGGAAATCCCTCAATAATCTTCCACATTGTCAGGTAGATGCTAAAATACAAAAAAAAAGCTGCAGATGCTAGACAGAAATTGCTGAAAAAACACAGTAGATCTGGTAGTATCTGTGGACAGAAACAAAGTTAACTAGTTCTGATGAAGGATCACTGGACCTGAAATGTTAACTCTGCTTTCTCTCCATAGATGCTGTCAGAACTGTTGAGTTTTTCCAGCAACTTCTTTTCTGTGTTAGATAGACATTGTTGTCTTAGCTTTATTTGAAATAGTCCTGAAAGTTGTAAGGTACCAAAATGAGGTGTTGTTCCCCCAGCTAGGGCTGAACCTCACTGGAGCACTGCAACAGGCCTGAAACCAAAATGTTGGTCAGAAAACACAGTGTTATGTTGAAGTGACAGGCACAAAGAGTTACTTTTATGGATAGGGTGGAGTTGTTCAACAAAGCAGTCACTCAGTCTGCATTTCACCTCCTCAGTGTAGTGGAGACCACATTGTGAGCAGTGAATGCAGTAGACTAGAGTGAATAATGTGCAGGTAAAGCCCTGCTTCATCTAGAAGGTATTGCTGGGGTATTGGATAGTGAGGAGGAAGTAAACGGACAGACGTTTGCAAGGGAAGGTGCCATGGGGTGTGGGAAGGTCTAGGGATTGAAGGAGGAGTAGAACATGGTGTCCTGGAGGGAACAGTCCCTGCAGAATGTTGACAAGGGAGGGGAGGGGAATATGTATCTGGTGGTGGCATTCTCCTGCAGGTGGCAGGAGTAGTAGCTAATGATCCTTTGGAGATGGAGACTGGTGGGGTTGAGGGTGAGGACCGGGGGAGTCTATTGTTACTGTAAGAGAGGAGAGAAGGGGCGAGGGCACAAGTGCAGGGGATGGGTTGAACACAGCTGAGGGCCCTGACGACCATGGTAGCAGGGAGTCTTTGGTTAAGGAAAAAGATGGACATTTCTGAAGCCCTTTGCAAAATCATCAGAATAGATGCAATGGAGACAGAGAAATTGGGAGAATGGAATGGAATCCTCACAGGAAGCAGGGTGTGAAGATATATGGTCAAGGTAACTTTGGAGTAGGTGGGTTTTTAGTGGATATTGGTGCACAGCCTATCCCCAGAAATGGAAACAGAGATATTGAGGAAGGGAAGGGAGGAGTCAGAGATGGACTAGCTGAAGGTGAGGGCAGAGTAGAGATTGGAAGCAAAATTGATCACTTTTTCCAATACTGGATGGCAATCACTTTGTTTGCCCATTCCTTTCTCTCTCTCTCTCTGGGCACCAAGTTTTTGTTTTCACTTATAATTTCAAAAGCGTTTTACTTCTTCTCAACTGAGAGAAGTTCCAGTAATGCATGCATATATTTTATTTCACCCTTGCTCTGTTGATGTTTGCCTTTCTCAAATTGTAAAAGATTAGGGAAGGTCTCCATTCATATTAGTGAGCAGGACATTGTATTGTCCTGGTGTCACTAGGTCTGGTTACTAGATAATTTTCCATGTAATTTAGTATTGTGGTCATTTGTTCCAGAAGTTCCACTTTGGAATGCGGGAGCAGGAAACCATAAATGAGAGGAAATCAATGTCAGAGAAGACAAGTGAGGAATTGTGGTGGGGTATTGTTCACACTATTGTTTCATCTGTGTAAAACAATGGTCACAATAAGGCTCAGCCTAAATAGAGCCTTAAATACTTTAATAGCTGCCATGATGTGGAGGTGCCAATCTTGGTCTGGGGTGGACAAAGTCAGAACATGACACCAGGTTATAGTCCCAGAGATAGTAGGAACTGCAGATGCTGGAGAATCTGAGATAACAAGGTGTAGAGCTGGATGAACACAGCAGGCCAAGCAGTAT